>NW_012111253.1:1572010-1589960 GCF_000951035.1 Colobus angolensis palliatus
AAAAAGAAATGATTAAAGTAGTCCTGAAAGGCTCTTTCCAGCTCAAACACATGAAGGTTCCATAATTTTCCCCAAATGTCTGCTGCTCCCAAAACCTCAACTATCTTAATATTCGTGATATTTATGCCTGTGTATGGCAATGTGATGGTAAAAGGTGCCTTATGTAAATAATAACTGAAACTTTGTCAAAATAATGTTAAGGAAACATAATTAGCAAAGCAATATATAATTACAAGTCCACTGATATAGAGAATCAGAAATAACAGCTAGAACCAGAAATAACAACTATCTGGCAGGGATGGAAAATCGGGAGCAGAAATAAAAGTATACCCCAGCCCTGACCCCACTGCCATTTGGTGTGCAACTATGTATTTCAATGTTAATATCTTTCTTCAAACCAAAATGGAGTTAAGAGATTCCCAGTTTTAACAAAGCTGGTCAGATAACTATCTTGAGGAGCAGAAAAATGGTCTGCCTCTTTCTCATATTTTAGAATACCACAGTGACTCTCATATGATAGCCTTCTTTCCCTCCAGAAACAGACATAGAGAAGGGAATTGTTCTTCAGACTTCAATAATGTTTGAATTCCAGGCTACAGTATTCTTTTCATTGATTTTCTGAATTTCTAGGTGTCTTAATACCTGAGACATCTTTTAGGAAATTATTTCTTATTTGCATTATTATTTTTATTTAAAAATGGGCCAGGTTCAGTGGTTCACACCTGTAATCTCAGCACTTTGGCAGGTCAAGGCAGGAGGATCACTTGAGGACAGGAGTTCGAGATCAGCCTGGACAACATAGCAAGACCCTATCTCAAAAAAAAAAAATTTGTTTAAATTAGGTGTGGTGCTGCATGCCTGTAGTCCCGGTGATTCAGGAGGCTGAGGCAGGAGGATCACTTGGGCTCACTGGAATGAGCTATGATGTGCCACTGCACTCTGGCCTGTGCGACAGAGCAAGACCCTGTCTCTAAGAAAATAATAACAAAATTTTAAAAAAGATTCTTTCTCTTTAGTAGTAATCAGAATTAAATTTAAAACGTATAGTAGTCAGCCCATATTCGCGGTTTCAGCTACCTGTGGTCAACCACAGCACAAAAAGAGGTCAGGGTAGCACAGTAAGATATTCTGACAGAGAGGGGGAGAGAGAGAGAGAGAAAGACCACATTCGTGAAACCTTTATTGCAGTATATTGTTATAATTGTTAATTTTATTGTTATTGTTGTTCATCTCTTACTGTGTCTAATTTACAAACTTTATCATGGGTATGTATGTATAGGAAAAAATGTAGTACATAAAGAATTCAGTACCATCTGTGATTTCAGACATCTACTGGGGTTTTTGGAACATATTCCCCCTGGGTAAGGGGGGATTACTGTACAGCTGTTTGTCACGTAATATTAAACCAGTAGAATGGTGTGGCAACTTTAAAAACTTTATCCATGAGAAATTTCAGTTGAATGTACCTTTCCACTTGGTATCAATGACTTGGTCAGCTATGTGAATTCTGATTGGGTAGTCTAATTACTTTAAACCAGAGGTTCCCAGAATTTCTTAATTCACAGTGTGCCTTAGTACCTCAGTAATGTTTGCATGACATCCCAGGCCAACAAATACATAACCATTCTGTTTAGTAAATAGTCAGGTCCAAACAACCTAGTATTTGTGTCCTAACATCTTGTCGTTGTTTAAAAAAATAATGCACATAATGTGAAATAAAAAATATTTAATTTCATTTTTAAATAACCACAGTTACTTACTAATGAATGTGTGCCTGGGCATTGTATCACTTTTCAAACCTTAGAATCAGTTCAGATACCACCAATCCTCATTCCCTGTTACACACTGATTTTCACACAGTACTTGTTGGTTATCAAAGCAATTGCTAAAAACCTAACTTCACGAAGATATGATGTCACTGAAAAGAATAGAGTGCACTGTTGAAACTGTAAACTATCTCAAACTACTTCATGTGGTGTCCAGCTAATACAGGTAGTTTTGTGTTTGCTTTCAAAACAATTTTCCATGAGGCCTCTGGGATTTCTCCATGGGGTCTTAGGATGCCATGGTGTATAGTTCACAAACCACAGCTTTAGATCTTTTCTTCAACCACTACCCAAACAACTGAATGACAATTTCTCTCCCATTTTATCAGGGCAATCTTCAAAAAGACTTATAAATTAGGTATTATACAAATAAAGTGCATAATAAAGTGTCTTCCAACTATTAAAAAACCTCTTTATAGATGCAGAGACCTCTCTCTAATGACAATGCCCATCATAAACCATAAGTCTCAACTCATGAGAACAGCCTGGGCAACATGATGAAACCCCATCTCTGCTAAAACACAAAAAATCAGCCAGGCGTGGTAGCAGGCACCTGTAATCCCAGCTACTCAGGAGGCTGAGACACAAGAATTGCTTGAACTGGGAGGTAGAGGTTGCAGTGAGCTAAGATCGTGCCACTGCACTCCAGCCTGGGCAACAAAGCGAAACTCTGTCTCAAAAAATGAGAATAAAAATAAAAGCAGTCCACTAAGGAGAGTTATGTTGTTCTCATATATTGCTCTATTTACTACCTCATAGTGAGCCTGTTATCCAAATAAGCAAACAACTCATGCTCTCACAATAATCAAATGGAAAGATGTAAAACACAGGTATTACTGATTTTATACAACAGACGTTTCCCTAAAAGTTATGTAATACGAATTAAGTTAGGTAATTATGGAAAGACATGTTTAAGTATACTGGAATGTGTCATTTAGAGGAATCCACAGGTGAGTTCTTTGTAAAGTGAAGAATGTTTTCCAAGGGAAATTGGTACTCTCCCATTTGTATATACAAATTGCACATGCTTATTGTCAACTATAGCACAAGACTTGTTCTTTCTCAGTGGAGGCTACTACATTCTTAGAAGATAATTATGTGGTTCCATCTTTTTAGCGATTTAGAGATACTATAAATATAAAATAGGGCCAGGTGGCTCACATTTGTGCTTTGGGAAGATGAAGCAGGAAGATCACCTGAGGCCAGGAGTTCAAGATCAGCCTGGGCTACACAGCGAGACCTTGTCTGTATAAAAAAAAAAAAAAATTTTTTTGAATTTAGTAGGGCATAATGGTGTGTGCCTACAGTCCCAACTACTTGGGAGGATGAGGCAGGAGGATTGCTTGAACCCAGGAGTTCAAGGCTGCAGTTAGCCATGACTGGACTGTGCCACTGCACTACATCCTGGGCAACAGAGTGAGACTGTCTCAAAAAAAATAAACACACACACACACACACACACACACACACACACACACAATTCTTGAAAAGCACACATGGTCTTGAAAAGCAATTTTTAAAATCTGTGAGCAAAATAAATGGCCATATTGGAAAATCCTGATCTGTTGTTTACAGCAGTATCAATTTCCCTCGATTAACTTGTTCACACAAAAATATTTTGGGGTCACTGTAATTATACATACATAAAAATGATATGAAGTACAGTCAACAATGAAAAAAGCATTTAAAAGCCTCTATAAAGATAATCTGATCGATAATGTTCATATGAATAGGAGCACAACTGAACTGTGCTCAAGATGGAGTCTTGCTCTGTCGCCAGGCTGGAGTGCAGTGGCACGATCTTGGCTCGCTGCAACCTCTGCCTCCCAGGTTTAAGTGATTCTCCTGCCTCAGCCTCCCAAGTAGCTGGGACTACAGGCACCTGCCACCACGCCCAGCTAATTTTTGTATTTTTAGTAGAGACAGGGTTTCAACATGTTGGCCAGTGTAGTCTTGATCTCTTGACCTCGTGATCTGCCCACCTCGGCCTCCCAAAGTACTGGGATTACAGGCATGAGCCATTGTGCCTGGCCGCGAATTTTAAAAACACTTTAAAATGTAATACTACGAAATTTGAAGAGTAATTTTTACAAGTACTAAAAAATTATTTATCCATTTAGTTACTTTTTGGGGGAGGGTCTTACTCCTTCACCCAGGCTGGAGTGCAGTGGCACCATCACAGCTCACTGCAGCCTTGACCTCCTGGGCTCAAGCGATCCTCCCACCTCAGCCTCTCAAGTAGCAAGGACTACAGGAGGAACATGCCACCATGCCCAGCTAATTTGTTTATTTTTGGTAAATACAGGGTCTCACTGTGTTGGCCAGGCTAGTCTTGAACTCCTAACCTCAAGTGATCCTTCTGCTCGGGGCCTCCCAAAGTGCTGGGATTACAGGTATGAGCCACTGTCCCCAGATGAAAAATTTATAAGTGCTGAGAGTATGATGTAACTATAATTTGACAAATGATTTTCAAATATAACACCAAGCTGACAGGATAGCTTGATTCGATAGTTTGTATTTTTTTTTTTTTTTTTTAGTGGAAGAAAATGAATTCAATAAAAATACTGGAAGATATCAGAAGAATATTCAATTGCTCTAGTTTTGTTTAACATTTCTGAACTCGGTTGAGCTTTAAATGAAATTCATTCTACTCCCTCCTCCTCTCATTTTACTTGGCAAGAACTTTGCCAACAAGTGAAAAGGGGTGAGAGGAAGCATTCCTGGCAGAGGTATCTTCATACAGAAAGTTATATGCCAATATGATAGTGGTCATGGTCAATGCAACCTTATAATAAAGAAAAATGGTAAGACAGAAAAAGATATAGTAATGTTAAATTGGACTGCCATTATTAACATATGCCCTAAAAGAAACATGGTCTCCTGCTCTGTCACTACAACGGCCAGTAAAAATGCCTCCCTCCTTATCCTTAACTCCATGTTGAACAGATTTTGGTCTCTAGCACTATTCTCCATTAAGAAGGAACCAGAGGCCAGACACAGTGGCTCACACGTGTAATACCAGCACTTTGGGAGGCCGAAGTGGGAGGATCATTTGAGGCCAGGAGTTTGAGACCAGCCTGGGCAACACAGTGAGACCCTGTCTCTATAAAAACAAAACAAAACAACAACAACAGCAAAAAAAAAAAAACCACAGAATTTTAGGGAGAGTACTAGGTCAATGTCTTAGGGCAGAAAAAAAAATATCAAAATGGGATTGGACTATCTTGTCAGAAAGCAAGAAGACTTTAACATTTTTATGTATCCATTTATTTTTTGTTCTTAGAGATGAAGTTCTGCTGTGTCACCCAGAGCTCGAATACAGTGGTGGGATCATGGCTTATTGCAGCCTCAAACTTTGGGGCTCAACCCATCTTCCCACCTCAGCCTCCCAAGTACCTAGGACTACATGTAGGCACCACCAGTCATGCTCCTAGCTAAATTGTTTATTTTTTGTAGAGACGAAGTCTGTGTTGCCCAGACTGATCCTGAACTCCTGGTCTCAAGCAATCCTTCCACCTCAGCCTCCCAAATGCTGGGATTACAGGCGTGAGCCACTGTGCCCAACCGAGAAGAATTTTTTTAAAAGGTCCAAGGTAAGTGAGAGAAGGACCAAAAAGTCAATTCGAGGTTAGCTAGGCTGTCACAATTTGAACATTAAAAAGAGAATAATAATTACAGCTAAATGGAATAAATTAAGTCTGTGATAAGCCATGAATTCATAATGAGATGCAAAAGGGAAAGCTAAGATACATAAAAAGATAGTTACCAAGAAGGGTGAAAATAATAGGGTATCCAGTGTCTTATTATATTAATAACTAGGTTGGTGTTAACACTTAGGTGTTTTGTTTCTCCTGTTAAGTATATATCTATTTATGAAGTATAGCCGTGTACTTTTTTGTTTCAGTACAAGGAGGGTAGGGTGGATACAAGGAATTATGCGTGACTAAGCCAAACAGTTCCAAAAAAAGCAGCTCGTGTACCAACAACAAGAAATTCAGATCAGCACAGGCCCTAACACATACAGTAGGATGTATTTTTAAAGGAGATGCAGTGGCTGATGAGTGCCTATAATCACACACAATGGGCCGGGCGCGGTGGCTCAAGCCTGTAATCCCAGCACTTTGGGAGGCCGAGACGGGCGGATCACGAGGTCGGGAAATCAAGACCATCCTGGCTAACACGGTGAAAACCCGTCTCTACTAAAAAATACAGAAAATTAGCCGGGCGAGGTGGCGGGCGCCTGTAGTCCCAGCTACTCGGGAGGCTGAGGCAGGAGAATGGCGTAAACCCGGGAGGCGGAGCTTGCAGTCAGCTGAGATCCGGCCACTGCACTCCAGCCTGGGCCACAGAGCGAGACTCCGTCTCAAAAAAAAAAAAAAAAATCACACACACTGACCGAGTAGACATTGTGAGTTCTAAAAGGGTGAATTAGTCCAATATCCTAGAGAGCTCACAGTACGTAACTCATCCCTGATCGCTCAGGAGAGAAGACATCTATAATTCCTGGCACTACTGCTGCCAGAAAAGGGCAAGTTATAATGACAACAGAACACTGAGCTCTGAAACACTGATCACACACAAAATAAAGAATATTTCAGGCCGGGCGTGGTGGCTCAAGCCTGTAATCCCAGCACTTTGGGAGGCGGAGACGGGCGGATCACGAGGTCAGGAGATCGAGACCATCCTGGCTAACACGGTGAAACCCTGTCTCTACTAAAAAAAAAATACAAAAAAACTAGCCGGGGGAGGTGGTGGGCGCCTGTAGTCCCAGCTACTCGGGAGGCTGAGGCAGGAGAATGGCGTGAACCCGGGAGGCGGAGCTTGCAGTGAGCTGAGATCGGCCACTGCACTCCAGCCTGGGCTACAGAGCAAGACTCCGTCTCAAAAAAAAAAAAGAATATTTCAATTCCTGGAATAACTCTAGGCTGCAAGAAACTAACAGTCTATGAGAAAGGCATGAACTTAAAAAAAAAATCCCCCTGAGCAGGTAACATTCAATTATAGAGGGGAACTAATGCACACCAACACAACTTTAGGTTCCCATCAGCACAGCCTTTGGATAAGCGTTAGGCATAACCAAACCTTGTGTTTTAATTAAGAATCAAATCCATCAACAACTCTGAACTCTCAGTAATTTGAAATTTTGCTTTGTTTTGGTAGTGGTAAGATTACTGTAACCTACCTAGGTATAGAAAAATTACTATAATTCTGGAAAAGTATAGAAATAGAAATCTGGAAGAGTATTATAACTCTAGGGAAATATAAAAATGCAAGTATATCAGCCGAATGCAGTGGTTCATGCCTGTAATCCCAGCACTTTGGGAGGCCAAGGCAGGAGGTTCACCTGAGCCCAGGAATTCAAGACCAGCCTGGGCAACACAGTGAGACTTCGTTTCTACTAAAAATAAGAAAAATCAGCTGGATGTGGTAGTGCACACTTGTGGTCTCAGTTACTCAGGAGGCTTAGGCAGGAGGATGGCTTGAACCTGGGAGGTCAAAGCTGCAGTAAGCCATGCTTGTGCCATTGCATTCCACCCTGGGCAACAGAGCGAGACCCTGTCTCAAAAAAAAAGAAAAAAAAGTGTAGAATGAATAAATTAAACCAACAGGTTAGTATTTTAAAATACATTTAATTTTAAGTAAATTTTTGACCACTATATAAAGTGAATTTAACAGACACTATAATTAATTATAATTGTAATTTAAACTGTTATTAAACATAATTTAACTAAGCTTGTAAACAATGTCTAAATGTTTTTAAAAAATGTTTTTTGAGACAAGGTCTTGTTCTGTTGCCCAGGCTGGAGTGCAGGTGGCGTAATCAAGGCTCACTGCAGCCTTGACCTCCCTGATTCAAGGCATCCTCCCGCCTCAGCCTCCCAAGTAGTTGGGACCACAGGCATGTGCCACCACACCTGGCTAATTTTTAAAAGCGCTTGTACAAATGGGGTCCCCCTGTGTTGCCCATGCTGGTCTCAAACTCCTGGGCTTAAGTGATTCTCCCACTTTGGCCTCCCAAAGTGCTGGAATTACACACATAAGCCACCACACCTAAATGTTTTAAAAAATTTTATTTTAGAACTTTAATGTATTAGATAAGTAGGTTTATTAAACTGAGTATTAAATTATGAGCAGTGATGAGTATTTTCTCCATGCCCCAAATCTCTTCAGACATTAAAGAATGAAATGGAACGGAATGTTTGGGAATTGGCAAATAAATACAAGTGACTCTAGCCCAAATTATGTGCGGAAAAAGCAGTGAAAGAAGCAGTTGGGAAGGTTAAGAAGCAGCCAGATATTTAGGGACCTTGTATTACATGTAGATTCTTAGTTTCATCAAATAAGCAATGGGGAGCTACTGAGAGTATTTAGAAAAGAACGAGGCAGAGATCAATCTTGGCACGGTTTCGAACACCCTCTGGTGGTAACAGAGAATAGATTACAGGGTAGAAGAGACCTGCTGCAGGGAAAAGTTAATCCAGGATCGGAGACAGGCAGTGAGGTAGAGACCTGTTCAAGAAATAGTGCAATATGAAAAGGTGCTCAACACCACTGATCATCAGAGAAATGCAAATCAAAACTACAGTGAGATATCATCTCACCTCAGTCAAAATGGCTTTTATCCAAAGGTCAGGCAATAACAAACATTGGCAAGGATGTGGAGAAAAGGGAACCCTTGGAAACTGTTAGTGGGAATGTAAATTAGTACAACCACCATGGAGAACAGTTCAGAGCTTCCTCAAAAAACTAAAAATAGAGCTCACTGAAGCCTCAAATTCCTGGGCTCAAGCGATCCTCCTGCCTCAGCCTCCAAAGCAGCTAAGACTATATGTGTGCACTAGCACACCTGGCTAATTTTTTTTTTCAATTTTTTGTAGAGACAGGGTCTCACTATGTTGCCCAGGCTCATCTCAAACTCCTGGCCTCAAGCAATCCTCCTGCCTCAGACTCTCAAAGTAGTGGGATTGCAGGCATGAGCCACCACACCCAGCCCGCAATTTTCTATGGTAAGATTCTCTTAATTTCAGGGTTCAAACTTACTCTAACTAGGGCATCAATATATAACTTTTAACAATTATAGTCACTACATGAGGGTTTCTTTTTAACCTATATAGTCTCCTGATATAATTCAATGCATCTCTTTTCAGTCTCAGAAGCACAAAGATGTTTAATATATTATCTCATGTACAGTAAGAACTATTACTTTGATTTTTAAAAATAGTATAGAAACAGGGTTCTTGCTGTGTTGCCCAGGCTGGTCTTGATGGGTTCAAGTGATCCTTCCACCCCAGCCTCCCAAAGTACCAGGATTACACCAAACCTAGCAGAAACTATTTATTTATTTATTTTTCTTTTATTTATTTATTTTTTTTTGAGATGGAGTTTCACTCACGTCACCCAGGCTGGAGTGCAGTGGTGTGATCTCGGCTCACCACAACCTCCACCTCCCAGGTTCAAGCGATTCTCCTGCCTCAGCCTCCCAAGTAGCTGGGATTACAGGCACGCATAATCATGCCACCATGATTACACATTAGCCACCATGCCTGGCTAATTTTGTATTTTTAGTAGAGACAGTGGTTCTCCATGCTGGTCAGGCAGGTCTCGAACTCCCGACCTCAGGTGATCCGCCCACCTCGGCCTCCCAAAGTGCTGGGATTACAAGCGTGAGCCACCATGCACGGCCTCTTTTTTTTTTTTTTTTTAACCAAGCCATGTTTCTAAGTAATTGGCTGTAATTATTTAATATCCCTTTATAACTAACCTTTTTAAATAACAAATTAAAAAATCTGTTTCAAACTTTTTTTTTTTTTTTCAAGAGACAGGGTCTCGCTCTGTTGCCTGGCTTTTGTTTGAAAAAGCATTTCCACTTTTGGAACTATAACACTATCTCCATTCACAATCACGTATGTTCTCATTTTCTCATTCATTCATGGAAACATTTTGACTCCCACACATTTCTTTTTTTTCCTCCCGCACATTTCTTTGTCACTAAAAACACTCTCAAGTAACTAGCATTACATCAGATCGCATTTAAAATCTAAGAGCTGATAATCATTTTCCTTTAACAGCTCTATCACACTTAAACGAAGACTAACTGAAATTCTTCTTATTGTAAAAAAAATCTCAAGCTAAAAGTGAAAATTATTTTGATTATATAGTTACGGACAATCTACTACACTTTCATAACAATAATTTTTAAAAGATTACTTAAATCCTGTCGAGTGGTTATCCTACAAGCTATAGACTCTTCACAACTGTATAGTACATTAAAGTACCATACCTGAGACACCTATGTTTAGTATTAGAGGAATGTCACTGTGGTACTATTAGTTTAACATGTTTTCAGTTATTTTATTGATTCAACAAATATTTATTGTGTTGGGGACTAAGCCCTCTTTCAGATCGAGCAGTCTTTCACACTATCACACACAGGCACAAAGTTAGGTTCTAAGGATGCAATGATAAGGCAAAACTTGACATGATTCTAGCTCTCATGGTTTTCAAACTGTCCGGTGAAAACAGATCAATCAAATAATCACATGAATGAATGTGTCATTAAAATCTAACATGAGTAGTCTGAAATAAAGAAACCATTTGATGAGCATTTATAACAATCATTATTGTAGGAATGAATGCTAAATAAACTTAACCTAGCATGAAAGTTGGGGGAGCAGTGTCAGAGGCTTTCAAAGGAGGTGATGCTTGAATTGAAATCTAAGGCATAAAATTAGGGGTGAGGAACAAAATAACCTTTCCCCCTTTAAAGAGATCACTCTAACTGCAATGTCGAGAACAGACAAGAGAAAATAGGAAACTATCACAGTAGGAAGAGCTAGAGATAATAAAAGTTATTAGTGGATGGAAATGCAGAGATACAACCAGATCCAATAGCTATTTAGGAAGTTAAATCAGGAGGAGAGTGATGGATTGAATATGAAGGAATGAGGAAGAAGGTGTCATGGAGGGGTCCTAGATTTTTTTGGTTCTTGCAGTTAAATATGCATTGGTTTTCTATGGTTGCTGTAATAAATTACCCAAAATTCGTGGCTTAAAATGACACAAATCTATTGTCTTACAGATCTATAGGTCAGAGGTCTCACTGGGCTAAAATCAAGGTGTTGCCAGGGCTGCATTTCTTCTTTTATTTATTTATTTATTTTTGAGACAGGGTCTCACTCTGTTATGCAGGCTAGAGTGCAGTGGTATGATCAGGGCTCACAGAAGCCTCAACCTCCCATACTCAAGCGATCCTCCCACCTCAGCCCCATGCCCAGCTAATTTTTTTCATTAATTTTTTTTTTAGAGACAGGGTCTCTAAATGGATTCTAGGAAAGAATCCATTTTCTTGCTCTGTCCTAACTCTAGTTAATGATGAACATTTCCTATATCTTGCAAGATTAAAAAATTACTAAATCATAAGCCACCTTTCAGAGTTTACCAAAAATACATAACAAAGAAAAGGAATCAAGCCCTAATGTCTGCTCAGGTGATTTGTCTGTGTTCATGTTCTCTTTCACCTAGACCTAAGGACTCACTCCTCTTAAAACTACTGCCACTTTTTCTACCCATTGAGGTTTGTAAGATGATGATGTATCTTCTGCTTGAATCAACCTTTCTTCCCCACTCATTTTTCTTTTCTTCTCACATATAAACTCACAGGCCCTTTTCACTTAAAGGATTTTCTGCTTAACAACCAATGTAGAAGATTAGATTAATCCCAATAAAGATTAAGAAGAGGTCTTTTGCCCCTTGTCTCGAGCTCCCAGTGGTTTCCTATCAGTGCTATCATCAGAATGTTGTAATTCCCCCTACTGAAGGGCAGTATGGGAAAACAGAATGAACAAGGAACTTGGGACTTGGAATCAACTTGGGTTCTCATCTCAGCACTACCACTTGCTATTGAATATTGGGAAAATTACCTCACCATGCCTCAGGACCAATGGAGATAACAGTAACAGCTTTAAAGGGTGGTTACAGGAAATACAGAAAAATATAAGTAAAAGTCCTAGAACACTGCTTGCCACATGGTAGTTGCTTAATAAATACACACTATTATTGTTATTGTTATCTAGCATTCTTTCTCCCTAGTCATTAGGTTAACATCACTAGATTCCTGTAATCCCATATCGACAATTCTCTATCAGTGAACAGTTTCTCACTAGATAGGCCACAACTAGTTAGCATGCAGCTTTCTAATTATATTCACATTTCAGACTCCCGGACCACTCTGAGTGCACATGGGGATCCCATACTCTCTCCTAACTAAACAGTCTCAGATTACTTTACATAATATTCTTCCCAGTTACAATTTCAATCTGGAGCCTATAGGTGAGGCCTAGCATCAGAAATCTAATTTATTCTCTTTGCTGTAGCAATTAAAATGCAACAAAAAGAAATTTAGCCTTTAGAAACCTACTCCAAATTGTGTCTTTGTATCCATACTCTCATCTTTAAAAAGGTACAAATACAAGAATTTTCAGATGCTTTTTATGCATCACTGGGACAAACTCTTAATTGAGAGGTAGCATACTTTAGTATAAACCTGAAGAATAAACTTGCTTTCCTTCTGGACCATCCATGGTTTAGGTGAAGACTTGTATTTGGATCTGAGGTCAAACAAGACACTTCCCAGGAGCCTTGCAATTCCATTCCTATGCAGCATGCTGAAATCACAGCTGAGAGCACCTGGACTGGCCCAAAAGCAATAGTTCCTACTACCTGATCTGCAGATCTTATGGTTACTACTATAAGCATTTTCAGGTATCTGTAAAATGGAAAAAAATCAAACAAAAGAATTCATGTTCCTTACTCAGTATTTCACTAGGTCTCTCTGAAATCAGGCTGAACCAATCCAATGCCACCACATCATCACAGGACCTTGACGTTTACCAATAATGAAAGACTCTGCTGCTTTTGGTATCTTGTCCCAACTCCAGGTTGACAGTCTGCCTCTGCATACTAAAATTCTCATGATTGAAAGCCTACCAAATGTTCCACACTACACTGGACAGTATGAAGAACATGGGACTGCAGTGACTGTCAAGAGCACATGAAATTTAGCAGTCCTGATTACTATGACAGCATGAAAGACTGCTAGATCTGAAAGAGGGGTTAGTCCCCAAAACAATGGAACTGTTCTCTACACCAGACAAAATAAGTAAAATATATTTATTTACATTAATAAATTATAACACATAAAGATTTTTTTAAAATCATAGTTCTTTCAGTTGTCATTTTGAGGTAATTAAGGCCCTTGGCATAAATCTCCCTATTAAGTAATTCTTATACATACAAACAGTACAGAAATTATTTACTATAGAAAGTAAAATACAGCCAGGCACTGTGGCTCACACTTGCAATTCCAATGCTTTGGGAAGCCAAGGTGGGAGAACTGTTTGAGAACAGGAGTTCAGGAGTTCAGGAGTTCAAGAGCATCCAGGGCAACAAAGCGAGACCCTGTTTCTACAGGAAAAAAAAGAAAGAAAAACAATTAGCCAGGCATAGCTCAGCTACTTGGGATGCTGAGCTGAGGAGTTGGAGGCTGCAGGGAGCTACAATCACACCACTGCACTCCAGCCTAGGCAACAAAGCAAGACCCTGCCTCTCAAAAAAAATTAAATTAAAAAGACAGAGAGAAAAAAATACAATAGATCTGAATAAATAAGAATTTAAAAATTTCACTGGAGTCTGGGAGTATCTAGAACACGACGTGGACTCCCTCTGCTGGTTCCTAGTAGCAGCAGTTCCATGACACCAACAAAAATCCCTGACAAAGGAGCAACGGAAGCCAAAAGGCTAAATTCATTTCTATTTAGATTAGGGGATGTTTCATAGTGGATCTGACTATGGGTCAGTCAAAGGTAATACTAAAAATGATTGCATTTTTTTTTTTTTTTTGAGACGGAGTCTCGCTCTGTCGCCCAGGCTGGAGTTCAGTGGCGCAATCTCAGCTCACTACAAGCTCCGCCTCCCGGGTTCCCGCCATTCTCCCGCCTCAGCCTCCCGAGTAGCTGGGACTACAGGCGCCCGCCACCTCACCCGGCTAATTTTTTGTATTTTTAGTAGAGACGGGGTTTCACCATATTAGCCAGGATGGTCTCAATCTCCTGACCTCGTGATCCGCCCGTCTCGGCCTCCCAAAGTGCTGGGATTACAGGCTTGAGCCACCGTGCCCGGCAAAATGATTGCATTTTTACTACAACTACAAAAAAAGTAACCAGCATATTGTAAATCTCAATGATTTGTGCTAATAGTGGGATAATTTAAAATCTATTTTCATCTGGAGTGCATTGTGTGGTTTTTAGCAGCATATTATCTTTCCAAAATAGACTTCTCTTAGTTTTCATTTGAGCTCAAATTAAGTTACTTTTAATATGGGCCCTTATAATTTAATGGAAAAATAAAGAGGTCAACAACCACAAGGGAATGTGGACCTATGACTAGTCCACAGAGCACACAAATCACACATGGCTATGTGAGAGGAGAACAGAATGGTATTAGCTGGTTACAGCTGGTAAGCTGTCACCACAACTTGATTTTTACAATACTATAATTCTACGAAACTCATGTAACCTTTAGTTTGTCCTAAATATAATTAATAAACTAAAACAGAATCGGCAAGCTTTCAACTTCCAGTAATGGCAGAGTAGTCTGGTTGGTCTAATCCTGCCAGAAATATAATACTAAAATATTAAAAATTCACTAAAGGCACTGGAGTCTGACCAATATCAGGCAGAAACTGCAACTGGTGAGATTTGGGAACTTGTGGCCTTTTGCCTGAAGCACTCTCCAATCCACTAACAGCTTGGTTAGCCTCACCTTACTAGCCTGAGGTGTCAGAGGAGAACTCAAGTTCAGGGCTGACAGAATAGCCAAAAAATTAGGGGCAAGGCTTGAGGGAAAGGCAGAAGGAATAAAGCCCAATTCATGCATATAAAATCCACTCAAAGTTTTCTCTCACTGCTGAACTACACATACCCAGGGGAGATCCCAGGGCAGCCCATCAATAAAGCAGATGGTGGAAGCTGAAAAACACTGCAAGATTTCAGCTGCTACCCAACACAGGAGAGACAAGATTTTGGAGTCGAGTCTGAGTTGAGTCAAGCTGTCTGCTAGGATGAAATTCACATTTCAGAAGAATGTAACAGAATCCAGAGTTTCCACAATGTCCAGTACCCAGTAACAAATCACGAGTTATAGGAAGAAAAAGGAAAACGTGACACATATGCACCAAAGAGCTGTCAACAGAAACCAACTCCAAGATAACCCCAATGATATAATTATCAGTCAAGGATTTAAAATCAGCCATTATAAATATGTTCAAGGACTCAAGTGAAAAAGACACAATAAATAAAAGGGGTAGTTCAGCAAGGAAATATGAACTATGGAAAATAATCAAATGGAAATTCTAGAACTAAAAAGTAAATTGAAACAAAATGTTCAATTAACAGCAGATTGGAGATGGCAGAACAGTTATTAAAGTTAGAGCATTAGAAATTATCCAATCTGAAAAACAGAGAAAAAAATATTGAGGAAAAATAAGCAGAGCCTTGGAGTACTTGAATAATGGATGGAAACATCCCACATTCAGTGAAAGACATCAACCTACAGATCCAAAAAGCTCAACAAACCCCAAACAAGAAAACTACCTCTAGGCATACCATAGTCAGACCACTGAAATACAAAGAGAAAATCCTAAAAGCAGCCAGAGAAAAATAACACATTACATACAGGATAAGAACAACACCATAAGACAACCCCAAAGCTCATTAAGAAAATGAAAAGGCAAGCGAGACTGGGAGGAAATATGTGCAAAACATATCCGACAAAGGACTTGTATCCAGACTGAAAAATGAAAAAAAACAACTTGCTAAGAAAAGAAATAAGCCGATTTTTAGAAAATAAGTAAAAGATGTGAACAAACACTTCGTAAAGGAAGATTTACAATGGCCAATAAGTACAAAGAAAGTGCTCAGCATTTGTCATCAAGGAAGTGCATTTTAATGCTACAATGAGATGTCACTTCATATGTTCTAGAATGGCTAAAATTAAAGACTGACAAAAGTAAATGTGAATCAACCAGAACATTCACATATTGCTAGAGAGAATATAAAACAGTACGAGAGCTCACTTCGGCAGCACATATACTAAAATAATAAAATGGTACAAGTGGCCCAGCATGGTGGCTCATGCCTGTAATCCCAACATTATGGGAGGCCAAGGTGGGAGGATTTCTTGAGGCCAGGAGTTCAAGAACAGCCTAGGCAACAAAGCAAGACCCTCTCTCTACAAAAAAATAAAACAATTAGCCAGGCATGGTGATGCACGCATGCAGTCCCAGCACTTGGAAAGGTAGAGGCGGGAGGATTGCTTGAGCCCAGGAGTTTGAGGCTGCAGGAGCTATCATCCACCTCAGAGCTCTAGCCTAGGTGACAGAATAAGACCCTGTCTCTTAAAAAAAAAAGTATCTGAGGCCGGGTGCAGTGGCTCATGCCTGTAATTCCCAGCATATTGGGAGGCCGAGGCGGACGGATCACCTGAGGTCAGGAGTTCGAGACCAGCCTGGCTAACATGGTGAAACCCCGTTTCTACAAAAAATTAGCCGGGCACAGTGGCACGCGCCTGTAATCCCAGCTACTCAGGAGGCTGAGGCAGAATTGCTTGAACCCGGGAGGCGGAGGTTGCAGTGAGCCGAGATCGTGCTATTGCACTCCAGCTTGGGCAACAAGAGCAAAACTCCATCTCAAAAAAAAAAAAAGTATCTGCAAAAGAGACTTTAAATGCTCATAGCAGCTTTATTCACAACAGCCAAAACTGAGAAAACCCCAAAGCTCACAAACAGAAGAATGAATAAACAAAATGTGATATAGTCATACAATGGAATACTACTCCACAATAACAAGGACGAACTACTGATCCATGCACAATATGACAATACAGATGAATCTCACAGACGGTATGGTGAATGAAAGAAGCTGGACCAAAGGAGTATACACTTTTAGATGAAGTCTCGCTCTGTTGCCCAGGCTGGAGTGCAGTGGCGCAATCTCGGTTCACTGCAAGCTTCGCCTCCTGGGTTCACGCCATTCTCCTGCCTCAGCCTCCCGAGTAGCTGGAACTACAGGTGCCCGCCACCATGCCCAGCTAATTTTTTGTATTTTTAGTAGAGATGGGGTTTCACCATGTTAGCCAGGATGGTCTTGATCTCCTAACCAAAAGGAGTATACACTTTTAAGAGTTCATAGGTTTAAGACAAAACTAAGATTTAAAAAGTCAGAACAGAGATGAGTAATTTAAAAATATGAAGATCGGTCAAATATACGTAGAGTCAAACAGGACTTCAGACTTGATACAGAACGGAAATAGAGGCATCCTTCCAGTAAGCAGTTAACTACTTGCCAAGTGAGATTCAATACTTTATAGAGAGTAAATTTTACTTTTATAAACATTTTACAATAAAAACTCCTTGATAGCAGCAAATGTGTCTGACTTGATTTGTTTTGGAGCTATCTTAACATGGGTGAAATGTGTACAAAAGTTTTTACAGCAATGAAAATAAAGGCACGGATAATGCATGATGACAATAAAACTTCTTTAACAGTGGTTATGATTTCAAGTAAAAGAGCAGGCGAATATAGATGTCAGAAGAGGCCATAAGGTGAATAATGGGAATACAATTTCAATGTAAATAATCTTAACATAGATTAAAATATAGGATTAATAATATAAAGGATGTTGTATATCTGATCCAGTGCCAGATCTACCATCATATGTTGCTTAACAACAGGGATACATTCTGAGAAACTCGTTGTTAGGTGATTTTGTGTTGTGCAAACATCAATGTACTTACACAAACCCAGATGGTATAGCCTAGGCTGTACGGTACAGTCTGTTGCTCTTAGGCTACAAACGTGTACAGCATGTTACTGTACTGAATAGTGTAGGCAACTGTAATACAATGCTAAATATTTGTGCATCTAAACATAGAAAAGGTAGAGTAAAAATATGGCTTAGGGAACACTTATTCTATTTTATGAAATGAAGTGTTGCCTGATTCTAGAATCACAAATAAAGCCAATTGAGATCTTAAAAACACACACATACACATACACACACACACACAC
>NW_012111253.1:1591661-1606501 GCF_000951035.1 Colobus angolensis palliatus
GAGTCTCACTCTGTCGCCCAGTCTGGAGTGCAGTGGCGCGATCTCGGCTCACTGCAAGCTCCACCTCCTGGGTTCAAGAAATTCTCCTCCCTAGTAGCTGGGATTACAGGTGCCTGCCACCACACCCAACTAATTTTTGTATTTTAGTCGAGGCAGGGTTTCACCATGTTGGCCAGGCTGATCTCGAACCCCTGACCTCAAGCAATCCACCCGCCTCAGCCTCCCAAAGTACTGGGCTTACAGGAGTGAGCCACCGCTCCTGGCCTGCTATTCATTTTTTAAATTCTGGCTACAGTAACTGCCCTATGCTAAATTTTCTCTTATTCAAATTATTCAAATACATTTACTATACGAGGAAAATGTTCCTAGTAAAGAAATTCCCGCTGTCATTACCTTGTCCTGAAGAGTTTGCTGCCATTTTCCTATTTTGTTTCAATTATGTCCAGCAGCAATTGGTCAGCACTTCACAATCACCTGTAAAATATGTGTACACACATATACAATGCACCATATTTGAATCACAGACTAAAAGGAACAGTTAGCCTCCCTCCTTACAATGAAATGTTTGCTGTTTCTTAACCTCTTCACAAAGATACATGTGAAATGTACACGGACTGAAATCCCACATGTAAACTGTGCTAGTGTCTCAAAGCATTTAATTAAATACGGCATTGTTTATTCTTGCAGATGTTCATACCATTTAGCATTACTGTCTTTAATAAACATCATTAGGTTGTATTTACCAAATATATCAACCAATTGATAGAGTCAATACAATCACGGTGTTAGGAAAAAAATCACCTATGGTGTCTCTGCATTCGTCTAAAACACATACCCAGCAAGTACTGTGTACACTGAAAGCTAAAAAAGGAAAAGGAGTAGTGTACCTGCTCTGCACCATACACTGTGTAAGATGCTCGAACTTGGTTCCTTTATTTATTTATCAACATCTTATAGATGAGGAGACCGTACCCAGGGTCATAAAGCTAGTAAGAATTATTTGGGCTGCTGGTTTCCAAACTTCGTGCTTTCGTGCCAAATCCTGGGGAGATCCAAGATGAGCAAGATCCTACTCCTACTCTCAAGGAACATATAATCCAATGGGAAAATAAAGTCTTATTCAAGCAACCATATACTACTAATTTTTTTTTTTTTTTTTGAGACGGAGTCTCGCTCTGTCGCCCAAGCTGGAGCGCAGTGGCCAGATCCCAGCTCACTGCAAGCTCCACCTCCCGGGTTCATGCCATTCTCCTGCCTCAGCCTCCCGAGTAGCTGGGACTACAGGCGCCCGCCACCTCGCCCGGCTAGTTCTTGTTTTTGTATTTTTTAGTAGAGACGGGGTTTCACCGTGTTAGCCAGGATGGTCTCGATCTCCTGACCTCGGGATCCACCCGCCTAGGCCTCCCAAAGTGCTGGGATTACAGGCTTGAGCCACCGCGCCCGGCCTTTATACTATTAATTATATATATATATAAAAAAAGCTTAACAAACGCGCTCTTTAAAAGGTGGGCACAGTGCCGGAGGCAAATAATTGATTTCATTGGGAGCAAAGAGTGACGCCTTAGTCTAGGGAGCCGGGAAAGACATAAGAAATAGAAAGCAGGCACCGGTTTTTAATAAACGAATCGTTAGGTGTCTCCAGCAGCTGACAATGCCGGGTTAGGACTGGAGGACAACAGGGCCATCTTGTGACAGGGCTAGACTGGCGTGCCAGAAAGGTCCCTGCCTGCGGGCGTGCAGAGTCGACTGGGCCAGCGCTGTGAACCAGACGAAGGAAGCAAGTAGGAGCGAGAAATGTTGGGTGGCAAGGTCGGAGGGGAGGTCGCTGCCTGTAGCAACAAAGACGGCGGCGGCAGGTTAGGACCGGAGCCACACTTTTCTATTCCCCGGTGCCGCCAGACTGTCGTACTTACCTGGGACCCGAGGACACCGGGACCGCCTCGCTTTCCAATCGCAGCTCTTAAAGGGGGCGCGACCACTTAAGCAAAAAAAGGCTCAACTCACCGCACTACAACCTTCCCGCCCCCGCTGAGCTTCCGCCTACTGACTGACGTGCGCCCCAGGGAGCGGAAACCCCGCCTCCCGCCGGGACCCAACGGCCACCACCCGTCGCGATTCGCACTTTAGCGGACACCTCAGTGCAGACGTCACTTTTTTTCCAAAGAGTGACAGTCGAAGAGGCTCACGGGAGATGCAAGCAGTACTGTTGGGGGCGGGACCAGGGTGGAGCGTGGCCCGGGTCGGGGCGGGGCGGGGCTGTCAGGCAGGGGCGGGACGGAGAACAACTGGGTCCCTAGCACCAAGACTGGCTTTTTCTTCATTGCCACGGCCTGTCCGGTCTTGCGACGGTGCGAGTCCACTTCGGCTGGCCTCGGAGGAGAGGCGAGTCTGGAGGCTAAGCTCGCTTTCGAGCTTTAACAACCATCTGGGATTGCACATCCGCACACACACATACACACACACACAAATTTAGGAATATTTTTTGTCTACAGTTTACACAATTATACACAATGAAAGCACTGAACATGGAGGATTTTTATTACAGTGCAATAATCTGCATTTAAGAAGTGGACGTGCCACATCGCAGAACACCAAGATGCCAGGAGTGAGATCACCTGCTGCCCACCTGATTCCAGCACAATAGATATATCTACACATTTGAATCAGAAGGTAATCTTATATTGACATGTGTTCAAATTGCACTTTTTTTTAATTAAAAAAATGTTTTTTATAGAGGTAGTGTCTCGCTTTGTTGCCCAGGCTGGTCTTGAACTCCTGGCATCAAGGGATCTGCTCACCTCAGCCTCCCAAAGTGCTGGGATTACAGGCGTGAGCCACACTGCCCTGCTTAAAATTGCAGTGTCTTAATCTCTTCCGAAAGATACATTTGAAAAACACACAGACTTAAATCACAAATGTAAGCTCCCCAGGCACCACAAGCATTTAATTAAATAGAATGGATAATGAATTTGAACATATGTTTTTAATAATCGATGTTTGCTCAAGAGTAAAATGTTTATGATACACAGTTTTCTTGTGCACAGATCAATGACTGAAATAATCGTTTCAATACCAAGTATTTATTTACTCAAAACCAAGCATGTATTTACTCTATACCAAGCAGCTATTGAGTGCCTTCTACAATGCGAGGTGCCTCCTGTGCATCACCTCTGGTCCTGTTGTTTCCTGATTTACATTTGAGACTCGTGTTTCTTGTTCTATGTCAAATAGTGAGCTAAGATTCAAATTAAAAGATCTGCCAGATGCTAAGGCCTGAGTTCTTAAATCTCACACATTGCCTGTGTTCTGGAAGAAAGAATTCCTCTGAGACCAGTTCTTGCTGACTTTACTTTAATCCAGATATAAAGCCTAACACATGAGCATTTTGATGGTAGGCCAGGAGCCCTTTCAGTTAAGAGGACTTTGTGAGTTCTAGTATGACTAAAAAGATGACTGAGATCTAAATGGCTGATAGAACCTTAGAATTTTTTTTGTTTTGTGGCCCAGCTAGGCAATATAGAAACTAGGGTACAGAAAGTTCCAGTCTAAATTTCACCTCCTTATTTAAGGAGGTGAGAGAAAAAAAGAGTTCTAACCCTAAACAACATTTTATAACTTCCTAGCAAATTCAGCCTCTGAGAGTTGAAAGAACATTATCAGGAGAAAGATAAATTTATCTTGCTTCCGATTATTTTGCCTTTTACTTGGTAGGTCATAGCCCTTGAAACCCTTCTGTCTTCTCGTAGAGTTTTTGGAACTTCTGCCTCACTGTGTTAACTTCTAACGCAATGGTTAATAGTGAGTCAGTTTACTTGAATGCAAATTCGAACTTTAACACTTAATGATTGTGAGCCCTGGTTTAACCTTTTGGTGCCTCTGTTCTATCATCTATAAGATGGAAATAAAAATAAATGATTGGGTATATGTAAATCACTTAGAATAGCACCGGGCACATAATAAGTATTCAATAAATGTTTACTATTAGAATATAAACAGTGAACAATCTGTTGTACTGGGTATCTTGGCAAGTGGTCAGTAGGTCAGCTGAGCCTGGGTGTGGTGGCTCATGCCTATAATCACAGCACTTTGGGAGGCCAAGGCAGGAGGATTACTTGAAACCAGCCTGGGCAATATAGTGAGACTTCATCTCTAGAAAAAAATCTAAAAAACTTGCCAGGTATGGTGGTGCATGCCTGTGGTCCCAGCTATTTGGGAGGCTGAGGTAGGAGGATCACTTGAGCCCGGGAGGTCAAGGCTACAGTGAGCTATGATCATGCCACTGCACTCCACTCCTGCACTCCAGCCAGGGCAACAGAGCAATAGACCCTGTCTCAAAAAAAAAAAAAAGGTCAGCTGAGAAATATATTAGGAGAAAATCCAAGACAGGACTGCATGTTATAGCCCCTCGGCTCTATTAACTAGTAGCAGTCTGTGAATTACTTTATCCTGAAACCACTGTGGTTACAGACCTTCAATATCAAAGTAGAGTTGACAATAGTCCCTAATTTCCAACTGAAACCACCCTAACCTCCTTTTTTGGTATTTTGTGGTAAAGTATTTGGGGATCTGCATGAGGCTAGACAACCTTTAAAATCAAATGTGTAGCAGTTTGAGACAATTACGGTATTAGTTATCTATTGCTATGTAACAAATTACCCTGAATCTTAGCAGTTTAGAACTTGGGTTTAGAACCTGGCCCTGCACTTACGGGGTGAACATTTGGACAAGTTATCTGTTCCTCAACATCCTTATCTGTGGAAAGGGGTATTAAAAGCACCTACCTTACACCATTGTTTTAAAGATTAAATAAAATCAAACCAGATGCCTCATATCTATAAGCTATTATTTTCTATTAAACATAAATTCTAACTCATTAGAGTATTAAAGCAATATGAAATATCATGAAGATTTTATACAACAAAATGCGGTGGCCTCCTATTGTCATCCCTTCCCACGTTGAATAAACTTGACCCAAGTAACCAATGGGATATTGTGGAAGTGTCAGTGTGTGACACTGATTGCAGTTTCTACCTTGGCCTCTTTTGGGTCACTTACTCTAAGAGAAGCCATGTATATGTCATGAGGTCACTAAAGCAGTCCATGTGGAGAGCCCACATAAAGAAGAACTGAGGCAAGCCTTCCACCAACAAACCAGCACCAAGTTGCCAGTCAAGTAATGATCCACCTTGGAAGTGGATCCTCCAGCCCTAGGCAGGCCTTCAGATGACTGCAGCTCTGGCTGACGATTGCAGCTTCAAAAGCAATCCTGAGCTAGAACCACTGAGCTAAGCTATTCACAAATTTCTAATCCACAGAAACTATGTAGGATAGTAAATATGGCTTGTTTGTAGTTGTTTTTGTTGGTTTCTGAGATGGAGTCTCACTCTGTCACCCAGGCTGGAGTGCACTGGCGCAATCTCGGCTCACGGCAACCTCTGCCTCCCAGGTTCAAGCCATTCTCCTGTCTCAGCCTCCTGAGTAGCTGGGACTATAGGCGCCCGTCACCATGCCCAGCTAACTTTGTATTTTTAGCAGAGACGGGTTTTTGCCATGTTGGTCAGGCTGGTCTGGAACTCCTGACCTCAGGTGATCCACCTATCTCAGCCTTCCAAAGTGCTAAGATTATAGACATGAGCCATCACGCCTGGCTGTGTCTTGTTTTAAGGCACTAAATTCTGGAATAACTTATTAGACATCAATATATAACTAATACATCAGGATCCACAAAATGCCTTGGCTGGTCCGAGTTCAGTGGTGTTTACAACCAATTGATCACAACCAATTACAGATTTCTTCAGATTTCTTTTTTCTTTCTTTGCTCTCACTGCTCCACTTGACTAGCATTTTTTTTTTTTGAGACAGAATCTCACTCTGTCACTCAGGCTGGAGTGCAATGGTGTGGTCTTGGCTCACTGCAACCTCTGCCTCCAGGTTCAAATGACTCTCCCGCCTCAGCCTCCCAAGTAGCTGGGACTACAGGCACGTGCCACCACACCCAGCTAATTTTTGCATTTTTAGTAGAGATGGGGTTTCACTATGTTGGCTAGGATGGTCTCAAACTCCTGACCTTGTGATCCACCCACCTTGGCCTCCCAAAGTGCTGGGATTACAGGTGTGAGCCACTGCACCTGACCAGACTAGCCATTTTCAAAATTAATGTTTAAGAATGTTCTAAAATAGGCCAGGTGCAGTGGCTCACGCCTGTAATCCCAGCACTTTGGGAAGCTGAGGTGAGTGGATCACCTGAGGTCGGGAGTTCAAGATGAGCCTGACCAACATGTAGAAACCCCGACTCTACTAAAAATACAAAATTAGCCAGGCATGGTGACACATGCCCTTAATGAACCCAGGAGTCAGAGGTTTCAGTGAGCTGAGATCGCGCCATTGCACTCCAGCCTGGGCAATAAGAGGGAAACTCTGTCTCAAAAAGAAAAAAAAAATGTTCTAAAATGTAAAAAATACCACAATACCTTTCACCCCTCTCCCCTCTCTGTACCACTACCTTCTATGCAGAAGATTTCTGACCATTATTAGCCTTGGAGGATTATCCACTTAAGGGAGATGGTAGGATTCATTTAGAATGAATTCTCTACGTGGAGCCGCCTGACTAACATGGAGAAACCCCGTTTCTACTAAAAATACAAAATTAACCGGACGTGGTGGTGCATGGCTGTGATCCCAGTTATTAGGGAGGCTGAGGCAGGAGAATCGCTTGAACCCTGGAGGTGGAGGTTGCGGTGAGCCAAGATCGCGCCATTGCACTCCGGCCTGGGCAATAAAAGCGAAACTCCGTCTCAAAACAAAAACAAATCCAGAGTCTCACCTAAATCACATTGGGTGAGACTCAAAGTGTAATTCATCTTGAGGTAAATTTCCCTCCAGCTGTGATCTGTGAAATCAAACAAGTTATTTACTTCCAAAATATGATGATGGAACAGATATAGGATAGACATTCCTTTCCCAAAAGGGAGAAATAGGAAAGAAGAAACGATTAACAGGACCCAAGTAAGTCCAAAACCCAACAGGGCAAACAACATTAAATCTTAAGGCTGGATCTTTGTTGACACCATGTCCCACCACCTGGACACACTGGAGTGGGATTTGGATGCCCAAGGCCCTGGGAAGCCCTGCCCCCATGGCTTTCCTCAGCATAGCCCATGCTTCAGCCCTTATGCATTGAAATGGCATGCCTGTGGCTCTCACAAGCTGACACTGCATATTAGTGACTCTGCAGTTCTGGGGTCTCGGGGTGGCCTCACTCCCTGAGGAGTGGCTCCACTAGGCATTGCCCTAGTGGGTACTCTCTGCCATGGCTCTGCCCCTGGGGCAGGTGTCTGCCTGGGTCCCTAGGCTCTCTGAGGCAGCCATTAAAATCCAGATGAAGGAAGCCCTGCCACCACAGTTCTTGCATTCTGCACTCCTGTACAATTAGCACCATGCGGACACCAGCAGGGCTCACTGCTTGAGTGGCCTGGAGCAATGCCCTGAGCCACACCACTTGAGCTACAGCTGGGGCAGCAAAGAGTACTGCATCTGAAACTCTGCACAGGGAGCCCTCAGCTCTGATGGGTTCCCCAGGCCTTCTCCCCAAACTCTTCTGCCCTCAAGGTCATAGCACTCTGGGCTTGTGGTGGGAGGCACAGCCTAAAAATTATCAGCAATGCCTTCAGGGTGATTCTTCCATTGTCTTGATGAATGGCACCTGGCTCCCTTCTGTTCCTACTAATCTTGTTACTAAAGGTAGCTTGGCCACATCCTTGGTTTTTTTTCTCCTAAGTGTATTTTTTTATTCTTTACTTGGCCAGGCTGAGAATTTTCCCTATCTTTATATTATGCTTCCCTTTTGATGATAAATTCCATTTTTTAAATTGTTTCTTTCTTCTTGCATTTTACTATAAACAGTTAAGAGAAGCCACAGAGCACCCTGAAATGAATGCTGTGCTGCAGAGATTTCTTCTGCCAAATATAGTTCATCACTTCTTTTTTTTTTTTTTTTTTTTTTTGAGATGGAGTTTCATTCTTGTTGCCCAGGCTGGAGTGCAATGGCGCTATCTCAGCTCACTGCAACCTCCGCCTCCGAGGTTCAAGCGATTCTCCTGCCTCAGCCTCCCGAGCAGCTGGGATTATAGGTGCCCGCCACCATGCCCAGCTAATTTTTGTGTTTTAGTAGAGAAGGGGTTTCACCACGTTGGCCAGGCTGGTCTCAAACTCCTGACCTCAGGTGATCCACCTGCCTTGGCCTCCCAAAGTGCTGGGATTACAGGCGTGAGCTACTGTGCCTGGCCCCATCACTCTTAAGTTCTGCCTTCCATGGAATCCTGGGACACAAATATATATCAAGTTCTTTGCCGTGTTATAACAAGGATGACCTTTCCTCCAGTTTCCAATACGTTGTTCCTCATTTCCGTCTGAGACTTCATCTGAATGGCCTTCACGTCCATATTTTTACCAACGTTCTGTTCACAACAACTTAAATAATCTTCTATAAGATTCAGAGTCTCCTGCAGCTCTCCCCTTCTTCTAAGCCCTCACCAGAGTCACCCTTAATGCTCTGTTCATGGCAATACAAGCTTTTTCTTCAGCATTCACTTCAAAACTGTTGAAAGCCACTTCCACATTTTTAGGTCCTCTGGTATCAATTTCTGCCTTAGTCCATTTTGTGCTGCTGTAACAGACTATCTGAGACTGGGAATTTTTTTTTTTTTTTTTTTTTGAGACTGTGTCTCGCTCTGTTGCTCAGGCCAAGAGTGCAGTGCACAATCTCGGCTCACTGCAACCTCCACCTCCCAGGTTCAAGCGATTCTCATGCCTCAGCCTCCCAAGCAGCTGGGACAATAGGCATGCGCCACTATACCCAGCTAATTTTTAAATATTTTTAGTAGAGACAGAGTTTCCCCATGTTGGCCTGACTGGCCTCGAACTCTTGGCCTCAAGTGATCCACCCACCTCGGCCTCCCAAAGTCCTGGGATGACAGGCATGAGCCACCGTGCCCGGCTGGGATTGGGTAATTTATTAGGAACAGAAGTTTCTTTCTCACAATCTGGAGGCTGGGAAGTTCAAAATCAGGGCACCAGCATCTGGTGTTGAGGGGGGGCCTTCTTGCTGTGAACTCACGTAGAAGAAGAGCAGAAGAGAGTAAACCCACTCCCACAAGTCCCTTTATATAGTGACATTAATTTGTTCATGACAGCAGAGCACCTGCGACCTAAACATCTCCCATTAGGTCCCACCTCCTAACACTGTTACACTGGGCACTAAGTTTCAACATGAACTTTTGGAGGGGACAAAAACATCCAAACCATAGCACACTGTGCGGCTCATATGCCCTTTAGCATTACTGATCTATCAAAATTCAAAGTGTTTGGTCTTCTGAAGTTGTTGCACTGGCATTGTTAACAGTTCTTCTACGGCTGGGCGCGGTGGCTCACGCCTGTAATTCCAGCACTTTGGTGAGGCTGAGGCTGGCAGATCTCCTGAGATCGGGAGTTCGAGACCAGCCTGACCAACACGGAGAAACCCCGTCTCTACTAAAAATACAAAATTAGCCAGGCATGGTGGTGCATGCCTGCAATCCCAGCTACTCGGAAGGCTGAGGCGGGAGAATCACTTGAACCTGGGAGGTGGAGGTTGTGGTGAGCTGAGATCACGTCATTACATTCCAGCCTGAGCAACAAAGGCGAAACTCCGTCTCAAAAAGAAAACAGAAAAACAAAAACAAAAAACAGTTCTTCTGGGCTTGGTTCCATTTACAAATTTAACAAATTTGCTAAAAGGCTCTTAAGATTAATGACAAAATATCAGCCCTATGCTTCATGTTCCAAATCCCTGAGCATTCTTGAAGTTCCTTGATAGTTAATCAGTATCTTTTATTTACTACCCTTGAGCCAATTTTATTCAACCTGAACCTTAGGAAAGGACTGCGTACCTATGGTGACTAAAACTAAAGGTACTTGTGGCCAGGTCCTAATCCCTGGAACCTGTAATTATTACCTTATATGGAAAAAGCATCTTTGCACATGTGATTAAATTAGGGGTCTTGAGATAGGGAGATGATCCTGGATTATCCAGGTGGGCCCTCACTGCAATCACAAGTGTACAAGTGTCTTTTTTTTTTTTTTTTTGAGACAGAGTCTTGCTCTGTCACCCAGGCTGAAGTGCAGTGGTGCGAATACGGCTCACTGCAACTTCCACCTCCCTAGTTCAAGTGATTCTCCTGTTTCAGCCTCCTGAGTAGCTGGAATTACAGGCACTGGCCACCACACCGAGCTAATTTTTGTATTTTTAGTAGTGACAGGGTTTCACCATGTTGGCCAGGCTGGTTTCAAACTGGTGACCTCAAATGATTATTCTGCCTCAGCTTCTGAAAATGCTGAGCCACCATGCCTGGCCACAAATGTCTTTACAAGAGAGAAGCAGAGGGACATTTGATGTAGGAGAAGGCAATGTGACCACAGAGGCAGAGATTAGAGTGATGTAGCTACAAGCCAAGGGATGCTGGCAGCTCCCAGAAGCTTGAAAAAGCAAGGAAGGGATGCTGTCCTAGAACCTCTGGAGAAAGTGTGGCCCTGCTGAAACTTTGATTTTGGCTTATGAAATTGGTTTGGACTTCTGGCCTCCAGAACAGTGAAAGGATAAATTTCTGTCATTTTAAGGCACCAAGTTCATGGTAATTCGTTACAGTGCCTGTAGCTCAGAGCACGTTAATTTTTTTTTTTTTTTTTTTGAGATAGAGTCTTGTTCTGTCACCCAGGCAGGAGTGCAGTGGTGCAATCCCAGCTTACTGTGGCCTCCACCTCCTGGACTCAAGCTATCCTCCCATTCAGCTTCCAGAGTAGCTGGGATTACAGGTGTGTGCCACCACGCCTGGCTAATTTTTGTACTTTTTGTAGAGACAGAGTTTTGCTATGTTGCCCAGGCTGGTCTAGAACTCCTGGACTCAAGCAATCCACCTACCTTGGCCTCCCAAATTGCTAGGATTACAGGCATGAGCCAAATGTTGGAATGACTTATTTTTTTAAATTGGGGTTGCATTTCAATGAAATATTTCAGACTTATAAAAATACATAGCTAACAATATAATGGACACCCTTGAACATACTGCCTAGCCTATCCATGTGGGTTTTGCATGCTATGAACACTGTAGCATCAATCTGCAGTTGGCTGGAAAAAAATCCCTGTATAAGTGGACTTACCCAGTTCAAGCCCGTGATGTTCAAGGGTCAACTGTGTATCCTTTTGCAATTTCCTTTCTTATTAAGGGCTCTCTATGTGCAAGGCACCATGTTGGGCAGTGTGGATGAAAAGACAAGTCAGGTAAGAAAATTTTGCACTGACATTAGCTAATATTGCCTCTTAGAAGAGCTTAAAATGCAGTATTTTACAGATATTTTCCCTTTATTTGTAAATTTTAAAAAATCTTTAATTTTGTATTGGGCAGTCCCTGAATCAGAATAGGTTCAGAGAGGCCCCCTTGCCATTGTTTGAAAAGAAGCTTCCTGCTCAGTATCTACCTTCTAATACTTAAATGTGGAACTGTAGCTTTGAATTAATAACATGCTTGTCTCTCTTGCTGCCACTTATGTGGCTTCTTTTTAGTATGTAGTTCTCCTAGAACATTTTAAAAGAAATCATCTTATTTTGAGAAATTTTTTATTTTATCTTTTATTTTTTTGAGAGAGGGTCTCGCTCTGTCACCTAGGCTGGAATGCAGTGGTGCAATCTTGGCTCACTGCAGCCTCTGCCTTCTGGGTTCAAGCGATTCTTCTGCTTCAGCCTCCTGAGTAGCTGGGATTACAGGTGTGCACCACCACGTCCGGCTAATTTTTGTATTTTTAGTAGAGATGGAGTTTCACCATGTCGGCCGGGCTGGTCTTGAACTCTCAACCTTAGGTGATCTGCCTGCCTCAGCCTCCCAAAGTGCTGGGATTACAGGCATGAGCCACCAAGCCCAGCTTTATTTTGAGAAATCTTTTAATAATTGACACAGAAATAAGTTTTGATCATCCGTTTCTAACAGTTGTCAGTCAGCACTAGTCCCGTGTCTGCATATGAAGATTATTCACCTTTATAAGATTTCCAAAATAAATATGATGATGTTTCTCAAAATTAAGAATTGTTTGGAATTTAGGTTTACAACTTAAACACAACCAAACCCACAAAACAAATACATTCTAGCTAATACATTAAATTTTATGTGACAATTGATGTTTTGGCAAAGGAATCACTATTCACAGTGTAAAGGGGATGTCCTTAGCAATGGCATGCATTTCTTTGGGTTTGGTTGCCTATATCACTGCATGCCCCATGGTACCTCAATTCTCCCACCAGTTTCCTCTATTCAAAAGACTATAAACTCTTCATTTATATAGCACAGTATGCAGTCATTTAGGCTTCATTAGGCTCAGTATTGCCCATAGACCTAAGCAAGCAGGAGGGACTCCTGCCGCCACATTTTAGAGGATCCAGTACACACATGCAAGCACACAAATTTGTTAAAGGACAGATGAGAACCTCTGTGCTTGGGATCTGGCATTTGGCTCTGTCACAGAACAACCTGGAACCTTGAACATCTGCTTCTGTGACTAACACCATTTATACCCTGTGGAAACACCTCTTGCCCTGTGTTCTTGAAAGAAAAGGCGGCTGGGTTGGACTGCTGTGAAGGTTTACGAGTTATGCCTCTGTTGAGGTCAGAAATGGACAGCGCATTTTAGCGCTGGGAATAGCTGAGCAGCAGAACTTAGGCAAGAGAAAAGGCAAATTATTAACTTCCAAATACCTCCTCTCAGATCAGAGGAATTCAGTGGAATTGTGCACAACCAAGAACTGTTTCCCTTTAGTGAGTGTCCATTTTCCTATTTTCCTTATTCTCATTTGTGATTCTGGAGCTCGTCAGAATTAGTTCAGTAGTCACAAAGTTGCAGTGTTGGCTAAAGAACTATTTCTTCAATATTAAACATTTGATAATTCCTGTTATATTTGTGTGTATATATATATATACACACACACACACAGGTTTATAAGTAACATAAGTGAAGCCTGATACTGATTCTCTAGTAACAAAGATATTGTATTAAGATAAAACAATTTAAAATACATATAATTTATGACAAAATTAAAAATATCCTACTATTTTGTGATAATTGATCTTATGTATTATGGACTGAATGTGTATGGGATCTTTGAGGTGTCAATTTTCTGGCCAGCACCTTTGCCCGAGTTCTTGTCCTGTGTCCAGTCAGAAGGAGGTACACAGAGAAGTGAAGGGTGAACATGACAAAGAAGAGCTTTACTTAGTGTTACAACAGCTCAGAGGAGACCCACAGTGGGCAGCTCCTCTCTGTAGGCAGGTCATGTGTCCAGTATTCAGTTCTCAGTATTCAGTTCTCATCTGGAGAGGGTGGCTCCTCTCTGCTAGCAGGTTGTCTCTGCAGCTCTCAGTGGAGAAGGTAGGTCTTCTCTGCAGTTGGTCGTCCCATAGTCTCTCCATCTTCTTTGTACTCTGCAGATATTTCTCCTGCTCTGGCTAAGCCCAGGGCTTTTATGAATCTCAGAGAAGAGGCAGTGCATGCTGATTGGTCCACGGGTGGCCATGGGCGCCCAAAGAGGCACCATGAGTCCCCACTCTGGTTGGCGGGACTGGAAGCCCTGAAGGTGGGGCCTTACCAAGGACCCACCCCCTTCCACCAGGACTCTGCTTCCTACTGCCATTCAAGGCCCCGGGGCTTGGCCCCAAACCTGCTCCAAGATAGGAGCTGGCTCCAGGAGGTGGGAGCGGCCAGGCGGTGTGAACAGACATCCCCGAGCCAGCAGGGTTTGGCCGGGGGGCCTTCTCGAGCCTCAAGGGTGCAGGCTGCAGAGATGCCCAGGTCCTGCGCTTGAGAGGGCAGCCGCAGCTGCACCACCCAGGGAGCTCCCGCCCAGCCTACTTGGAAAGGTCAGGGTTCCTGCTTGTCCTCGGCTTCTGCCTGCTCTAAGTGCGAGGCCCAGGTCTGTAGCTGTGGGTCAGGTGGTTGCAGCTGCACACAAGAGGGCAGATCCTGCCTCCTTCCTGCCCCGTCCAAGGGCACAGGGAGGTTCGGACTTACAGCCGCAGTTTGGGCAGCTGTAGTCCCACCCAGGAGGGCAGGGCTCCCACCAGCTCATGGAATGTGCAGCCCCAGTTGCGCCTCCCTGCTGCAGTAAGAGTGATGGCAGCAGCCACCGCCATCACCTCCAAAACTCCAGTGTGGAAGCCCTAACCTCCAGTGTAGCTGGAATGAAATGGGGTCTCTAAGAGAATAATTAAAGTTAAATGAGGTCATAAGGGTGGGGTCCTGATTTGATAGGATTAGTGACTTTTTTTTTTTTTGAGACTGTGTCTCGCTCTGTTGCTCAGGCCAAGAGTGCAGTGCACAATCTCGGCTCACTGCAACCTCCACCTCCCAGGTTCAAGCGATTCTCATGCCTCAGCCTCCCAAGCAGCTGGGACAATAGGCATGCGCCACTATACCCAGCTAATTTTTAAATATTTTTAGTAGAGACAGAGTTTCCCCATGTTGGCCTGACTGGCCTCGAACTCTTGGCCTCAAGTGATCCACCCACCTCGGCCTCCCAAAGTCCTGGGATGACAGGCATGAGCCACCGTGCCCGGCTGGGATTGGGTAATTTATTAGGAACAGAAGTTTCTTTCTCACAATCTGGAGGCTGGGAAGTTCAAAATCAGGGCACCAGCATCTGGTGTTGAGGGGGGGCCTTCTTGCTGTGAACTCACGTAGAAGAAGAGCAGAAGAGAGTAAACCCACTCCCACAAGTCCCTTTATATAGTGACATTAATTTGTTCATGACAGCAGAGCACCTG
>NW_012111253.1:1613361-1614861 GCF_000951035.1 Colobus angolensis palliatus
TCTCATAGAACATACTCAAGAGGTCACTAGAGCACATAGCTGGATGATGGTCACCTGTCAACCAAGAGAACAGGCCTCAGAATGAAACTTGCCTTGCTGGTCCCTTGATCTTTGACTTCCCAGTCTCCAGAACTGTTAAGAAAAAAATTCCTGTTGTTTAAGTCACTGAGTCTGTGGTCTTTTATTATGGCAGCCCGAGTGGACCAAGATAGTGTTCTAATACAGTGTGTAAAATTTGTGATTCACTTCTGAATCTAAATATTGCTTTAAGAATTTCATTAGCAGCCAGGTGTAGTGGCTCACGCTTGTAATTTTAGCACTTTGGGAGGCCAAGGCAGGAGGATCGCTTGAGCCCAGGAGCTGGAGACCAGCCTGGGCAACGTGGCAAAACCTCATCTCTACCAAAAAATAAAAAAATTAGCCTGGTGTGGGGGCATGTGCCTGTGATCCCAGCTACTCGGGAGGTGGGAGGATCACCTGAGCCTGGGAAATGGAGGTTGCAGTGAGCTGAGATTGTACCACTGCACTCCAGCCTGGGTGACAGAGCTAGACTCCATCTCAAAAAAACTAAGAATTTCATTAGCAATTTCAACTGTTGCTTCCTTATCAGAGAACATGTTTTCTCCAAGTAGAAATTATAATTATAATCATATGAGAAAGTTTGTCCAATTAGCATTTCACAGAACACTATTTATGTGAAAAATCTTACACTCATAATAATGTAATTAATTTTTTGCTGAGATAAAGGCAAGAAGAAGAAATTTTATGGTATAAACTAATTTATGAGCTACTTGTATATTTATTTTGTTACTCATATCAAATGTCAATAGAACACCCAGATATAAAAAATCATAAAGTTAGTTGTCTTTGATATTTAGTCAACTTTCAGTCATTCCAAAACCATAGTCTTACATATATTTGTTACCTGGATTTATAACTTTTAAATATTTAGACATAAAGAATGTGAGCCTCCATCTGTATTCTTGCCTCAGGCCCCCAAAATTTCAGATGAACCTGAATGGGCGAAGGTTTACACATGTTAAACTTGCCACTGTTCTTTTCTCAATGGCAAAAGGAAATTAAAGTTGAGATATTTGGTAATTTATTGATCTTAAACAGATGTAAATGTAGGAGCTAATATTAATTTCATTAGCTAAATAGTGGTCATCCAGAAAATTTGTTATATTTTATATTGAGAATATTAGAAAATCTTTTAAGATTATAATCAAAATGAAGATGCTGAGAATATACCAACTCAAGGCTGGGCACGGTCACTCATGCCTGTAATCCCAGCACTTTGGGAGGCTAAGGCAGGCAGATCACTTGAGCTGAGGAGTTCAAGACCAGCCTGGCCAACATGGCAAAACCCTGTTTCTACTAAAAATACAAAAATTAGGCTGGGCGCGGTGGCTCACACCTGTAATCCCAGCACTTTGGGGGGCTGAGGCGGGCGGATCACAAGGTCAAGAGATCGAGACCATCCTGGCTAATAAGGTGAAA
>NW_012111253.1:1615181-1616592 GCF_000951035.1 Colobus angolensis palliatus
AAAAAAAAAAAAAAAGGAATATACCTCTTCAGTTATAAATATATGTATTACATCCTTAATAGCAAAAAGACACACAACTCTGAAGCATAAAAAAAATTCTAATCAGAAGTAAAATTGAATTTTTTTCTTAAATTGGAAATGATTCTGTAGTGCACCTCAAATTGTAAGACATTAATGTAAACTTGCTTTTTAACACGTTTCAAGATACATCTGATAAAAATGAGGTAGGACAGGAAGGAGTGTGTCTGTAAAGTGGAGGAGAGAGGTGGGACACAGCTGTAAGGCAGAAGTCTAAGACTGTGCAAGGAAATTGTCGTCGTTGCTGTTGAGTAGCAGATAAATATAATTTTTTTTTTTTTTGAGACAGAGTTTTGCTCTGTTTCCCAGGCTGCGTGCAGTGGCGTGATCTCGGCTCACTGCAACCTCCGCCTTCTGGGTCCAAGTGAGTCTCTTGCCTCAGCCTCCTGAGTAGCTGAGATTACAGGTGCACACCACCATGCCCAGCTAATTTTTGTATTTTTAGCAGAGACGGGGTTTCACCATGTTGGCCAGGCTGGTGTCGAACTCCCAACCTCAGGTGATCCACCCGCCTCGGCCTCCCAAAGTGCTGGGATTAGATAGATATAATTTAAAGTAGAAAGTGATACATGTCATAGAGGTTTTTAAAAAAGTACCATGGACATGAACTTTTATACCATGGGGTACCATGGAGATTTCTCAAAGCTCTTCATATAATTCTATTACTTTAGGAGTGGAGAAAAGTAAGCCCAGGGTTGGCTTTACAAAGAATATTGGTAAGCCGTGGAAAAGAAGTGGGAGGCACTGTAAATATGTTTAGCTCAGATGTTTCATATGTTTTGATTTTTTAAAATTTTATTATAATGTTTAAATTACAAAATAAATAAACACTTATTGTACTCTGTGAAAGTAAACAACACAAAGTTGTAGAAAGGAAACATTAATCTGGTCTGTCCCCTCCACTAATCTCTGCTCCCTGACCCTCACCAAGTTGAAAACCTTAAGTCTGGCTGCACATTCTTTTGTTCTCATAGAAAATCTATACATATATATTCATATATCTATATATATTTACATACCCATATATATTATATATGGAGTTTTCTTCTTTACAAAAATGTGATCCCATCACGCATATTACTTTACCGTTTGCCATTTTAAATGTATGACAGACCTTCCCATACATACAGCTCAAATTTATCTTTTTTTAATGCCGCATAATACAGTGTGGATGCATCAGAATTTTTCTTTTTTTAAAGACAGAGTCTTGCTCTGTTGCCTTGCAAGGCTGGAATTGCAGTGGTGCAATCTCAGCTCACTGCAACCTCCACCTCCTGGGTTCAAGCGATTCTCCTGCCTCAGCCTCCCGAGTAGCTGGGACTACAGGTGCATG
>NW_012111253.1:1617562-1619036 GCF_000951035.1 Colobus angolensis palliatus
TTTTTTTGCTTGAACATGTGAGCCTCATTTCCCCTGGCCCTGGGAGAAGCCTTAGCAATGTGCTCACAGGGTCGAAACTTGACAAAGTAAGTTATTTTAATGGCAGCCAGATAAGAACAACTGTACCTCTCCAGTCCAAATTCCCCTTCCCTTACTCTTGCCCTTGGGTTTTATGGCCTTGCAGTGGCTGCCGGTTGAAAGTTGAGCTCAGATACATTTATTTGAGTTTAGCAGGATGTATTTACAAGGTTCGCTGTCACTTCTGTGCATACATAAGTTACTGCTAGACATCCTGGTGTAGGTATGCTTCTGTGAAGATGCAGGGCCAGAGGTCACATCATGAAATGAACGTGTCTTGAGGCACTGGCACCAGATGAATAAGAGTACCAGAGAAGAAACAATGTTTGAAACATAGAGCCAGAAGCTAGTCTGTAAAAAATTCTTCCCGTTGTCAAAGTTATATAGTTGTAAATGAATGAATCACTACTCACTGATGACTAACAAAACTATAAGTTCTCTTCTATCAGGAATATCCTTGATAATGCAACATACACTCACCATATAGATTTTTTTCTTTCTTTTTGGTGGAACATACCTGAAACAGAATAAGAATTCCTGGGTTTGTAGGCCAAAAACCTGTAACAGTACACAAATAGCAAGAATGTCTGGTGGTAAGCCTGCTGAGGTATCGGAGGGCATTTTAGCACATTATCGACAACAGCTCTGAAGTTGAAATAAAATTTTGTAAACTATTAATAATAAAAAAGCAAAGCAAATTTCAATCAGCCAGGCTAGAAGACTTCATTATCTTTCTATTCTCTTTAGAAAATAATACTATAAAATAGTTGTCCTATGAAGAATTTAGTAAAGAATATGCATTTAAAGACTATGGAAAATAGTATGATAGAGGTGTGCCAGGCAGCTAATCATTTTAATACTTTTGTGATGTTTGTCATATTTATCAGTTTTGTAAAACTTATAATTGTGGCTATTTATTTTCTAAATGAATATTCAGCTTTGTATCAGGGTTTTTTGTTTGTTTGTTTGTTTTTTTGCGACAAGGTCTCTCTCTGTCTCCTAAGCTGGAGTGCAGTGGCATGATCATAGCTCACTGTAGCCTTGAACTCCTGGGCTCAAGTGATCCTACCACTGCAGCCTCCTGAGTAGATGGAACTACAGGTGCACATCACCATGCCCAGCTAATTTTTAAAATTTTTCATAAAGACAAGGTCTCATTATATTGCCCAGGCTGGTCTCCAACTCTTGGGCTCAAGCAATCCACCTCCTTTGGCCTATGAAAGTGCTGGGATTACAGGCGTGAGCCACAGTGCCTGGTCTTGTACCAATTTTTATATTTGAAATTTTGAATTCTTTTTCTTGAAGAAGGCCCCTAAAACTGTTTAAATTTCATAAAGCATGAATCCCTACCTATTATTTATTGGTCTTTTAACATTTGCTGGTAGGACAAGCAAAA
>NW_012111253.1:1619473-1619804 GCF_000951035.1 Colobus angolensis palliatus
AGTAACTTTCTCCAGATTATCATTCATCTTTTTTTGTAACAGCTTTATTGATGTCTAATTCATATGTCATATGGGGGAGGGGAGTAACTTTACAGTGGAGAAACCTGGCAAACACTACCTTGACCAGGCAATTAAGTTTAACACCCTCAGTGATAAGCCATGTTGACAGTACATGCCCTTGACATGATGATCTAGTTTGGATGTTTGTCCCCTCCAATCTCATATTGAAATATGATCCCCAGTGTTGGAGGTGGGGCCTAGTTGGAGGTGTTTGGGTCATGGGGGTGGGGGTAGATCCCTCGTGAATGGCTTGGTACCTTCCCCATGGTAA
>NW_012111253.1:1619854-1620221 GCF_000951035.1 Colobus angolensis palliatus
CCCCAGTGTTGGAGGTGGGGCCTAGTTGGAGGTGTTTGGGTCATGGGGGTGGGGGTAGATCCCTCGTGAATGGCTTGGTACCTTCCCCATGGTAACGAGTGAGTTCTCACTCTGTTAGTTCATGAGAGAGCTGGTTGTTGTTGTTTTTGAGACAGGGTCTCACTCTGTCACCCATACAAGAGTGCGGTGGTGTGATCTCAGCTCACTGCAGCCTCCACTTCCTGGGTTCAAATGATTCTCATGCCTCAGCCTCCTGAGTAGCTGGGATTACAGGCATGCACCACCATGCCCAACTAATTTTTGTATTTTTAGTAGAGATGAGGTTTCACCATGTTGTCCAGGCTGGTCTTGAACTCCTGGCCTCAGG
>NW_012111253.1:1621182-1624213 GCF_000951035.1 Colobus angolensis palliatus
CCAGCTACTCTGGAGGCTAAGGCAGGAGAATCACTTGAACCTGGGAGGTGGAGGTTGCAGTGAGCCAAGATTGCACTATTGGACTCCAGCTTGGGCAACAAGAGCAAAACTCCATCTCAAAATAAATAAATTAATTAATTTAAAAAAAAAGAGAAAGGCACCTTACCTCAGTAGTCTTCCTCCCAAAAACCCCTGAACTCCACTTTATCCATGAGGACAATATCAGACAAAACCAAACTGAGGGACAATCTACAAATTACCTGATGAATACTTTTCAAGACTGTCATAAGCAAGGAAAGTCCGAGAAACTGTCACAGACCAGAGGAGGCTAATGAGACATGACTGCAAAACGTAATGTGGTATCCTGGGTGGGATTTCAGGATAAAAAAAGAACTTTGGGGACAATCTAGTTAAATAAGAATAAAGTATACAGTTTAGTTAATAGCAATGTGCCAATGTTGACTCTTTAGTTGTGACAAATGTACGAGAATGATATAGGATGTTAACAATGGAGACACGGGGTGAGGAGTATGCAAAAACTCTGTACTATCTTTGCAACTTTTCTGGAAATCCAAACTATTCTAAAATTAAAAGTTTAAATTAAAAGAGGAGAAGACAATTATTGCTAGCCACATCCTTCCTCAGGGAGTATATCTATGCCAAGAAAGCATCCTGCCTCCAGAAACAAAGAATTGGTACCTCTACAACCTAGTGCTTAATTTGAACCAATTATGTAGGTGGTCAGGAAGGAGTTGTGAGAAATCATTTCCCCTGTCCCAATCTTCCTGCTAGCTCAGAGAAGCCTTCCAAAGGAAGCCTTCCATTCTGGCTGTCCTGGCCGCGCCATGCATCCCACCCCAGCAAACACCATGGTTCATAATGACAATAGTGCCCACCCAGATGCTGCCCAGGATTACCAGAAGGCTTATTCTCTGGACCTGTTGCTTCTGGGTCTTGAACCCTGGCTCTGTTCTTGACCTTTGTCATTTGCTTTTGCCACCACCACCATTCCCCTTGCTTTAGTGACTAATTCAGACCCCTGACTCTGGTTCTCTGGTCTCGGGTCCTCTCTTTACTCAGCTCTGCACAATCAATCCCTTAATTTCTATACCACCTAGAGCTGTAGGTGGGAGATATTCCTTCCATCCTTCTTTACTTTTTCAACTAGCCCAAGCCCAGCTGGGTCTCAGCTGGAAGGAAAAGGAATGGACATTGTGTAGCATTTTTTTTTTTTTTGAGACAGAGTCTCGCTCTGTTGCCCAGGCTGGAGTGCAGCGGCACAATCTTGGCCCACTGCAACCTCTACCTCCTGCATTCAAGCGATTCTCGTGCCTCAGCCTCCTGAGTAGTCAGGATTACAGATGTGCACCACCATGCCTAATGGATAATGTTTGTATTTTGTTTTAGGAGAGACGGGGTTTTGCCATGTTGGCTAAGCTGGCCTGGAACTCCTGGCCTCATGTGATCCACCTGCCTCAGCATCCCAAAGTGCTGGGATTACAGGTGTGAGCCGCTGTGCCCAGCCCGTCTCTGATTTTCATGAGTGGTGGTGGTGGTGCTTTTCTGCCTGCCACATCACAGGAAGCTCTGAGTGGGAGCAGAGGGGGAAAACCAAGCCTCCTACCCTGCCAATCAGGAAATCCTGAAATCCTAGCATAATTCATTACCTTATATAGCTGGGGGGAATGGGGAAGCCCTTTCTTTAGCAAGTCACCTCACCTGGATCTATAATCTGGGCACGAAGTATAATTTTATTGCTGTGCCTCCAGCACTGTCTTGCTACACTGCTAGCAGGTTATGCATAAAGACAAGATCTCCTGCATACACGCTCTCACTACCTCTGTGTAGTGAGGACTTGTCTGCAGGCCTGGGTTACAAAGCACAGGAAGGGCTGTGCAGAGCTGGTATGGCTGGAGCTACCACAGTGGCAGAACCTGGGAAAAGGATCTAGAAGTCAGTGGAATTCCAAGGTTTTCGGAAGGATTCGCAGGTCTACCTTAGGAAGCCAGGAAATCTGTTTTCTGTTTTAGAGCTTGCCCTCAATCTCTATAAAGCAGTGTTTCTCAATTTATTATTGTTATCACTGCCCCTAAAGGGGAAGAGTTAATTAGATTTAAATGCTCCCTTAAAGAAAAAGTAAATACTGAAGAATAGGGCTGAGCTTTGTGGGGGCCACAGACCACTATAATATTTAAGTTTTTTTTTTTGCCTCCCGACCCCAAGAACCAATTTACATCCTTTTGCAGGTGACATTGGCTCTTTTGAGAATGCACGTTACAGAAGGATGGTACTCTTGTTGTGAACATTGCCACCTACCAGGTGAACTTTCTTCTTAGACTTTCTCCTGCTTGCTTGTATTCTTTGTCTTCTGAATCCATAAGGATGAGTTCACCTGCAAGTCACAGGGATTCAAATTAAACTGTCTGACACCATAGGGATGTTTATATTCTACGAAAGAAGTCTGGATTTAGATGCAGTGGCTCGGTGATGCCACCAAAGACACAGGCTCTTTCCATTTATCCACTCAGCTATCTACCCTCAGGGTATCCGGAACGTCTCCACTCATGGCCACAAAATGGCTGCAGCAGCTCCAAGCATTGGTCCACACGTGATTGCATTTGAAACAAAGGGAGAAGAGACAAGCAATGAAGCAATGAAGAAGGAGCAAATGACTCTCTGATAGTGGCTGACACTTCATCAGTCAGCAACTGATAGTGGCTGATACTTCTCTCTCTTTTTGCTTATTTCTTCCTTTCTTTGTCATGAAACTAGCATCCCCCAAATCCATCTGTACATCAATATGCATCAAAGTGAAAAGGATCATTGCCAGGAGCACTCTTGGTTGACCTCATGCAAATTACTACCCCTGGGCCTCAGCTTCCTCACTTTTGAAGTAAAGGTCAAAGACTAGGTGCCCTTTTTAACGTAAACTTCTTTTTTTTTTTTTTGAGATGGAGTCTTGCTCTGTCGCCCAGGCTGGAGTGCAGTGGCTTGATCTCAGCTCACTGCAAGCTCCGCCTCCTGGGTTTAC
>NW_012111253.1:1630328-1637345 GCF_000951035.1 Colobus angolensis palliatus
TCACTGCAACCTCTGCCTCCCAGGCTCAAATGATCCTCCCACCTCAGCCTCCTGGGTAGCTGGGACTACAGGCACACACCACGATGCCCAGCTAAGTTTTTGTAGAAACAAGGTTTCACTATGTTGCCCAGGCTGGTCTTGAATTCCTGGGCTCATGCAATCTGCCCAACCTGGCCTCCAAAAGTATTGAGATTACAGGCATAAGCCACTGCACCCGGCCTGCTTGATGAATTTTTATAAAATAAAACCAAAAAAAAAACCAAACAAGCCCCCAGATTAAAAAACAAATACCCCAGAACTCACTACTTTTCTGATTTCTCACACTGTAGTTTTGCCTGTTTTTTAGCTTTATATAAATGGAATCATACAACAGATATTCTTTTATATTTAGCTTGTTTCACACACTATGTTTGTGAGATGCATTCACCACGTTGTTCCTTCATTTCCATTATGTGAATGTACCACATTTATTCACGCATTCCTCTGTTGACAGCCATGTGACCTGTTTCTAGTTTTCGCTCTTACAAACAGCACTGCTGAGGAGATTCTTGGATCCATCTTTTCGTGAATGTATGTATGCATTTCTATTGTGTTCTGAAAGTAGAACTGCTGGGCCTATCATGTGTGATGTCCATGTTCCAGATGCCTTTTTTTTTTTTTTTTAAGATGGAGTTTCACCCTTGTTTCCCAGGCTGGAGTGCAGTGGCGCAGTCTGGGCTCACTGCAACCTCCACCTCTCGGGTTCAAGCGATTCTCGTGCCTCAGCCTCCCAAGCAGCTGGGATTACAGGCGCCTGCCACCACACCTGGCTAATTTTTGTAATAGAGATGCGGTTTCGCCATGTTGGCCAGGCTGATCTTGAACTCCCGACCCCAAATGATCCACCTGCCTCGGCCTCCCAAAGTGCTGGGATTACAGGTGTGAGCCACTGCCCCCGGCCTCCAGATGCCTTTTAAGGATCACTCCTAGTGATGGAATCAAACACTCTCATGGAGGCACACAGCCAGTAAGTAGGTTTTCCATTCTATCCAAATAATCACTGCTAATAACTCAGTGCCCGTGGTTCCAGTACTTGTCAGTTCCATATCTTCAGTAGCCCAACCTCTGGGTAGCCCTCACAAAGGAATACACATCCATGCCCACACTCCATACACCTGTGCTGGCTTGTAAAGAAAGCCAGGTAGCACGTATCCTTCAGTGCAAGGTGTTTCTATAGCCAGATGTGTGGCCCAGCTACTAGGAGCCTTCAGGGTAGGCCAATGTTTTGGGGGCTCTGGAAAGCATCCACTCCTCTGTGATCAACTTTGTGACCAGACTTATGAAATGAAACTATCAGCCGGGTGCGGTGGCTCATGCCTGTAATCCCAGCACTTTGGGAGGTCGAGGTGGGCGGATCACGAGGTGAGGAGATCGAGACCATCCTGGCTAATACGGTGAAACCCCGTCTCTACTAAAAATACAAAAACAAAATTAGCCAGGTGTGGTGGTGAGTACCTGTAGTCCCAGCTACTTGGGAGGCTGAGGTGGGAGAATGGCGTGAACCCAAGAGGTGGAGCTTGCAGTGAGCTGAGATCATGCCACTGCACTCCAGCCTGGGTGACAGAGCGAGACTCCATCTAAAAACAACAACCACCACAAAAACATCAACAGATAGGTTAGTTCATCTGATCTCTTTCCTTAAATCTTTTTTTTAATTTAAAATTTTTTGTGGGCACACAGTAGGTGTATATCTTTATAGGGTACATGAAATACTTTGATATAGGTATACAATGCATAATAACACATCAGGGTAAATGGGATATCCATCACCTCAATCTTCCCTTATATTTTAAGTGCCTGGTAGAATGCTCACTAAAAATAATCATAAAAGTTTAGGAGCAAAAGGACCTTGTAATATAATTTTCTAATAGAAAACTGCTTTCTAAGCAAGTTTTCAAACAGGAAATGTATTTAAAGTAAGCACTTAAAGGTTTGGAATGTCAATTTATGGTTCAGAAACATGGAAGGATCTTGGCTGGGAGTGGTGGCTCATGCCTGTAATCCCAACACTTTGGGAGGCTGGAGTGGGCAGATCACTTGAGGTCAGGAGTTTGAGACCAGCCTGGCCAACATGGTGAAACCTCATCTTTACTAAAAATACAAAAATTAGCTGGGCGTGATGGTGTGCACCTGTAATCCCAGCTATATGGAGGCTGAGGCAGGAGAACCACTTGAATCCGGGAGGCAGCGGTGACAGTGAGCTGAGATTGCACCACTGCACTCCAGCCTGGGCAACAGGGCAAGACTTTGTCTCAAAATAAAAAAAAAGAAAAAGAAAAAGAAAAAGAAAAGAAAAATGGAAGGATCTGGATGGACTCATGCTAGGTTAAAAGAGAGAGAGAGAGAGAGGCTGGCGCAGTGGTTCACACCTGTAATCCTGGCACTTTGGGAGGCCAAAGTAGGTGGATCACCTGAGGTCAGGAGTTTGAGACCAGCCTGGCCAACATGGCAAAACCCCATCTCTACTAAAAATACAAAAATTAGCTGGGTGTGGTGGTGTGCACCTGTAATCCCAGCTACTCGGGAGGCTGAGGCAAGTGAATTGCTTGAACCCGGGAGGTGGAGGTTGCAGTGAGCCGAGATTGCACCACTGCACTCCAACCTGGGTGACGGAGTGAGACTCTGTCTCACAACAAAAAAAAAAAAAAAAAAAGAAAGAAAAGAAAAATGGAAGGATCTTGATGGATTGATGCTAGGTTAAAAGAGAGACACCAAGCGAGATAAATGGAAGGAGATAAGAGAACAGTGTTTCTAAAGATATAGTCTGCAGATCAGCATCAGTGTAAGCATCACCTAAGAGACTGTTAACATTTTTTTAAATTAAAAATTAATTTAAATTAAAAATTATTCCAGGCCTCACTCCAGAAGCAGAATCTCTTGATGTGGGGCCTGGAAGTTTGCATTTTAACAAGCTCACAAGTGATTGTTAGGCACCCGAAGTTTGAGATTCACAACACTGACTCCATGATTGTATTGTATAACTCACTGCATTGGGGTCTTCGTGCTTTGAAAGCCAGGAGCTTTTCTATATGGAGATAAAATGGTGCTATCATTCACCCACAAGCCCCTCTGCTGGTTCAGTAGCAAGTTCCAATTTCTTGTTTGCAAAACTGTTCAGATCCTGGACTCAAGTGGACCTTGTTTCTTTCCTGGGACATCATTGGCTGAATTAAATTGTCCACACAATTTTGTCTCTGTTGGGAATTGTGCTTTCTTACTTGCCCCCCTTGTTTGAGACAGCCCTCTGTGGCTTGCGACATGTCACCCTGAATGCTCTCTGAAAATGTCCTTTGTCCTCACCAGCCGTCCACTTCAGAAGTGGTGGTGTTATTCTGAGGCAGGGCTTGGGATGCCATATAGAATAAAGCTATGATTGTACTAAAAACCACCAGAGGATAAGCAGCTAATAGAAACATGAAGAAGGCCTAAGCACACGCTGTACCAGGGGAGAGAATGAGCGAATGATGCATTGAGACTGTTTTATTTCTGAGGTCTGGGTGCTCACATGCAGCCCTGATAGGCTTGTTAGTGAGGTTGATAGGATTTGTTTGGTAAGCATACTAAATTCTGGGGCCCAAAGCCCTGTCTCCTGAAAGGTGCCCGCCTAAGTGTCTAAGATTCCTTATGGATTAGGAGGGCTCCATGCTGTGTTCTTGGGTTCCAGTGGCACTGGGGACCTCCCTTGCCCCTCATGCACACACATACATCTACTGTCTTCCTCAGTTCAACCCTAGAAATCCGAGCTTCCCTCCATAAATTCCAACAAACACCACAGCCTTCTGCTCTGACGGAGAAACGTAACACGTTTCCTCCTTAGCACCATGCTGCTTTTAAAACTTTTAGTTGGCCGGGCGCGGTGGCTCAAGCCTGTAATCCCAGCACTTTGGGAGGCTGAGACGGGCGAATCATGAGGTCAGGAGATCGAGACCATCCTGGCTAACATGGTGAAAACCCATCTCTACTAAAAAATACAAAAAACTAGCCGGGCGTGGTGGCGGGCGCCTGTAGTCCCAGCTACTCAGGAGGCTGAGGCAGGAGAATGGCGTGAACCTGGGAGGCGGAGCTTGCAGTGAGCTGAGATCCCACCACTGCACTCCAGCCTGGGCGACAGAGCAAGACTCTGTCTCAAAAAAAAAACAAAAAACAAAACTTTTAGTAGCCTGTAATCCCGGCACTTTGGGAGGCCGAGGCGGGCAGATCACCTGAGGTCAGGAGTTCGAGACCAGCCTGGCCAACATGGTGAAACCCCATCTCTACTAAAAATACAAAACTTAGCCGGGCGTGGTGGCACACGCCTGTAATCCCAGCTACTGTGGAGGCTGAGAGGCAGGAGAATTGCTTGAACCTGGGAGGCAGAGGTTGCAGTGAGCTGAGATCGCACCACTACACTCCAGCCTGGGCGACACAGCAAGACCGTGTCTCCAAAAAAAAAAAGAAAGAAACAAAAAACAAACCTTTTAGTAGAAGCAAAATCACATGCTCTGGGACACTTATGTTATTTCAGTGACAATTTCCCACCACAGGGAACACTGAAATACCACAGGAAATGGTGAATATGAACGGGCAGGGCTGGGCTAAATTTCATGGTGGAAACTTTCTACCAAAATACTTTCCATACAAATTCACTTTCTTTAGTTTTGATGACTACCCACTGGATAATTGTGGCCAGCTGCCATCGACTAACCAGGAAACTGGAAAATAAATAAATAAATTGTAATAAACTATTTCATATGGCCTTTTAGGAACTCTGGGTCTGGGTCCTTTTTTTGTTGGGAGCCTAGAAAAGTGGTACTCCAATCTAAACTGAGCAAATGGAGGACTTTGGAGGTCAACATACACACACACACGCACACACATATGTATACACATATATACACACAAATATATACATATATATGTGCGTATATTTTTTTTATTTTGAGACAGGGTCTCCTTCTGTTGCCCAGGCTGAAGTGCAGTGGTGCAATCTCACTCATTGCACCCTCAACCTCTTAGGCTCAAGCAATCCTTCCACCTCAGCCTCTTGGGTAGCTGGGACCACAGTTATGTGCCACCATGCCAGACTAATTTTTACATTTTTTATAGAGATGGGGGTGTCACTATATTGCCCAAGCTGGTCTTGAACTTATAGGCTCAAGTGATCCTCCCACCTTGGCCTCCCAAAGTGCTGGGATTACAGGTGTGAGGCACCCTACCTGATATATATATATATACATTCAACCAGACCCTACTCAGAATAGTAAAGCATATTTAATTATAAAAACTCTTTATTATTTCATAAGAATAGTAGAGAAAGTCTGACAGAAAGGGAAAGGAAGGTAGATAGTTAACATTTAGGGAGCATCTATTCCATGCCAGCACTTTGCTAGGACTATGACATAAAGAATGCTATTTAACTCTCACAACCATCTCATAAGGTATTATTACCTGCTCTCCATTCTCCTCCTTTTTAGGTTAGGAACAGGTTCACTAAGGTTAGTAACTTGCTCATGGTCACCCACTTGTAGTGACAAAGCAGAATTCAAATGTGGTTGTTTTTTCACTTTCCCCTGGTGCCCTAAAGAGAAAGCTTGTATAGAGTCTTAATCCATATGGATCTCCATCATATTTAAGGCAGCCTGGTTGTTAAAATAAGTAGCACCATTCAATAAGAAAAACCTATGTTATACATCTATAGAATACTCATTTCTAGTTATATTGTGCTATTTGTTTTAATGCTAATTCAGAAGAACAGATAATAGGGTCTGTAGTAGTTGTAAGCAGTCCTTGAATGTGAAAGTGTTAACAATTTTAATCCAACTCCAAGAGGACCAGAACTTGGCATTCCTTAAATGCAGCATTTAAAATTGTTCCCAGTGCCCTTTGAATGCTATTTTTTTCCCAGCCAAGGCAGGCTTACGTGGAGGAGATAAAGATGATAACTTGAGGACTAAGGGTCCAACCCTATATAAATTACATTGGGGGACACAGGGGAAGGTCTTTGAAGCTCAGAGTTTCTGACTGATATTTTGGGTAAGTTTCAACCCTCTGCATTCTCTTCTACTTGTTTCTAGAGAAAACTGTGGTAGAGGCCTTAGTGAATCCCAGAGTCAAAATCTGTCATCACCTTTTAGCAGGTAAAGCTAGGCAAATCTTTGAGTTTGGAATGGGTAGGGAAAATGTGGTCTCTCACGATACGCCTCCCTACCCATTACTTTGCTAGAAGGACTGAAAACCCTTTAAAGACTTGGCCTTGGTAACAGAAGATCTAGGGACAGGTAAGGTGGAAAAAGGAGGTGAATCTACACCCCAATGGGCTGGAAGTAACACCTTGACTATTTTGCACCATGCCAGCAAATAAAGCTGAGAATCAGCTCAGCCCAAGGCCTGGAAAGGAAACACAAATGCATGAAAAATAACTTGAACCTCATGGTTCTTTCAAAAGTTCGGCGAAAGTGTAAGTTGAAGAGTCGCCTATCATTTGTAGCTCTCTACTCATGCTCGCTCTTCTGAGGTTTGACTTTACACAAACCTAGGTCAGCTGCAGAAGCAAGACACAATGGGAACCTCAGAGTGAGGCTGAAGACTCCCCACACCCCCTCCTTGAAGCCCCTTCCAGGTTCCCCACCCGATGTCCTCTAGCTCCTTTGAGCCTCGTCGCCCTTTATGCTATTCTTCCGATATGGGTCTTAATTCCGTCTATTTCGGGTTCTTCCTGCGCGTGCCTTAGAGGCCATAAGACCCTGACTCACGTGCGTGTCCTCAAAGCCCCCAGCACCAAGCGTGGCTGCTGGTGGGCGCATCAGTAAAAGCGAGTGGAACGGAGCGGGCTCCTCCAACCTCTTTTCCACCTCTGATTTCCGTTAGACATTTGCTCCGCACAGCGGCCTCCGCGAGGCAACGTTGGACACTGGGAGGACAGACGCAGAGGCCCAGGGCGCACTTCCTGCCGGGCAGGGGCGGGGCTGCACCTCCTCCCTCCCTCCCTCCTTCCCCACG
>NW_012111253.1:1637831-1645446 GCF_000951035.1 Colobus angolensis palliatus
CACGCCCAGCCCGGACCTGCTGATGGCCCGCAGCTTCGGTGACAAGGTGGGGCGCCTGGGGCTGGGGTCTGGGAGGCTTATTTCGCTCCCCGTTGGGGGGGATGATGGATCCGGAGCCTTCCTGGGCCTGGGGCCGCGCCCACCCTGCCGCCCCTTCCCGGGGGACGGGCGTGCCCTGGCCCCTGAGCTCTCGGCGAAAGCGTCTCCTCTGCCGCCTCCGCGGGGTCGCAGCCGCAGAGGGACGGGCTTCGCTGCCTGTGACTGGTCGCGAGCGCCGGTGACAGCTGGTGAGGAGGGGTCCAGCCTTCGTGTTGGGGCGGGAGGCGTGTGTGCAGGGCAGGGCGCCGGTGTCCTCGGATGGGGTTCCGAGTTCCTCCAGGTGCATCCCTGCAGGCTGAGCTGCTGCATAACTTGTAGCTCCTCCAGTTTCCCGAGAGTGCACAGAAGCAGGAGTTCATGGCTTTCCGTGCTGGGACCGGGCAGCCCTGGGCTTACAGCTAGAGTCTTCTTCCCCCGAGTCAGTCATGTGGGGAGTGATCTTTGTTTAGGTTTGCTGTTTGTCCTGAGGAGTCACCTGACTCAGACCCTAGCCGGGAGCGGGAGGAGAGCCTCGTTGTGGTTTTCTGTCTGGGGCTCCATTCACCTCCGACGGCCTACCACTCTGTTTAGGTTTGGCGGAGGCTGGTTTTGTGGTTGATGGAAAGAAAGCTCGCCCTTTGACCTTCTTTGTACAGAGAGAGGCTCCAGATTTTCTTAGAGCAGCACAACCCTCCTGCTGCTTGGAGACACAGCAGAGTCCAGGCAGGGGTAAGGGACGGCCTCCTCCCTATCCCCATGGCCATTTCAGCTGTGAAGGGGACTTGAGTAGTAATTGCATCCTCGCTCCTGCCGTCACTTAGTCATTAACTGCAGAAATTAGCATTGTTCTCAGGTCTTGTGATCAAGATTTTCTCTCCCTAGTAAAATACTAAATGGATTCCCCCTTGTCCCAATATTAATGGGAGCAGGGGACCTAACTTTCTTCTCCCGTCAGAGGGGACACCATGTGGTACGGTAAAAAATGAGTATGAGAAAATATAACCTGCCCGCCTTGCAGCACTTAAAATCACTAGAGAGTGGGACCTGACTTGATGTACCTTCTGCACAGGGTTTGTGAAAGCAGGGAGTGAACTTCCAAAGCATTAGGAACAGGAAAATTTAAAAAAGCTAATGGAGACCAGGTGCAGTGGCTCACAACTGTTAATACCAGCACTTTGGGAGGCTGAGGCGAGATGATTGCTCTGGGCCAAAAGTTTGAGACCAGCCTGGGCAACGTGTCGAGACCCCATCTCCACACACACACACACACACACACACACACACACACACACATACACACACAGAGTATGGTGGCATGCACCTGTAGTCCAGGCTACTCAGGGAGGCTGAGGCTGGAGGATTGCTTGAGCCCGGCAGTTCAGGGCTGCAGTGAGCTATGATTGCACCGCTGTACTCCAGCCTGGGTGAGAGAGTGAGACCCTGTCTCCAAAAAGTGTTGAATGACTGAATAAATTTGCTTTCTTATGGACAAAAATCGGTCTTAAAATAGTGTAGGAACTGGGGTTAAACCTCATTTCCTTCTCAGTTCTGTGTAGGACACTGAATTAATTATCTATTGCTGTGTAGCAAATTACCCCAAAACTTACCACCTGGAAATAGTGTCTGTGGGACAATCTGAGTGGTTCTGAATTAGGCCTTTCTTGAGGTTGCAGTCATCTGAAGGCTGGATTAGGGGAGGATCCACTTCTAAGCTCACTCACATGGCTGTTGCAGGCCTTAGTTACTCTCCATAGGGCTGTTGGATGTGGCAACTGGTTTTTCCCCCCAGAGCAAGTGATCCAAGAGAGCCCAAGACTCTAGCCAGTCTTGTATAACTTACCTTGAAAATGACATGCCTCTGATGTATTCTGTCAGTCACACAGATTGACACTGGTACAATGTGGGGAGAGGGTGTGAATACCAGGGTGTGCATACCAAGAGGTGGGGATGATTGGGCCATCTTAGAGACTGACTGCTACAGATAGCTATTTTAAATATTTGCTTAACGAATCACTCATGGATGATACCTGACTCAGAAGTATGGGTGTTTTACCAATAAGTACTTGGAAGACAAATTCTCCGTACCACCGAGATCTAGTTAGTGGTCAAGAAGTCAGTCTCAGGTCTAATTACTGGTAGCTTCCTTTAAAGGGTCTGTTCTGTGTGGGAGGGTGAGTCTTGGAGGCATTCTTAATTATTGAATATATATGTATTTTTTGAGGCAGAGACTCACTCTGTCACCCAGGCTGGAGTGCAGTGGCCTGATCCTGACTCACTGCAACCTCCACCTCCCTGGTCAAAGTGATTCTCGTGCCTCAGCTCTTGTGTAGCTGGGATTACAGGCGTGTGCCACCTTGACCGGGTAATTTTTGTATTTTTAGTAGAGATGAGGTTTCGCTATGTTGGCCAGACTAGTCTCGAACTCCTGGCCTCAAGTGATCTGCCCGCCTTGGCCTCCCAAAGTGCTGGGATTACAGGCGTGAGCCACGGTGCCTGGCCTAATTATTGAATATTTAATAAATCTCCTAACAGCTGTGGGGAGCATCTAAATGACACCATTCTCAAGGGCCTAATTTATAGTAAGCCACTTTTCCTTAGAGGCTAAGCATTGCAATTTCTTTCTTTGACTAGGAGTAACATTTTCCTTGAATCTTGGCATACACGTATGGTCTCATAACTCTGAAGAAATTTCTGTAGAGAGAAGCTAGCAAGCCACAGAGGTGAGTCAGAGCCAGAAGAAGGAAGCCTTCCCTGTGGCTGGCTTTCTCCTGCCTCAGCAGCATGAGGGTCATCAGAGGGTAGTAGGACAGTTCAGTGCTATGGTCTGTCTTTGAAAAGAAGCCAGTTTTGTCTTATTAGATACTAGGGTTGTGATCCTGGATGACAGGGATTCTGGGTCAGTTCTGGGCTAGAGGAATGAAGGTTTGACGGGCTGATCATAGTGCAGGGTTATTATGCAGAGGGGAATTGCTTTCTGAGGGGCCAAGATGGTGCTATGAACGGGGTAGCCTTGTGTCTTGGTCCAGCTGACACTTGTGAATGAACTCTGTAGTGCTTGGGTAGAAGAGAAAGACCAAATATGATGGACTCTCCACCAGTTTCTCAAATTTTTCAAATCATGGTGTGATGCCTCTCTTCATAGGCTCCCAAAGGAGGAATCCCTTTCTATCTACCAGAGGTTGCCAAGACTGGTTCTTTTGATGCCTGCTAAACTCACCCTTTTTTTTTTTCTTTTTTTTGAGACAGAATCTTGCTGTTTCCCAGGCTAGAGTGCAGTGGTGGAATCTCACTACATCTTCTGCCTCCTGGGTTCATTTGATTCTCCTGCCTCAGCCTCCTGAGTAGCTGGGATTACAGGTGACCACCACCACACCTGGCTAATTTTTGTATTTTTACTAGAGATGGGGTTTCACTATGTTAGCCTGGCTGGTCTCAAACTTCTGACCTCAGGTGATCTGTCCACCTCAGCCTCCCAAAGTACTGGGATTACAGGCGTGAGCCTCACTGGACCTTATATGGCTATCTCCATCTAAAATGTAAATACATCGCTTAGCCTTACTCTGCTTTTTTAACTTTCATCTGCAAATTGTTCCAGGCTGCTTCTCCTCTGACTCAGCCTCCAACTTCTGTGCCCCTCCCAAAACTTAATACTGGATTCTTAAGCCCCGTTGTGTGGCTAACAGCTCTTCCCACATCCTCAGTCTCTTCTCTGAACTCTTCATCTGTTTCCTGCCCCCTTAGGCCACTTAGACATCCTCTGAAGTCTTCAAAATAGAGAAGGCTTTTCCTCCATCACCTTTTACAAACCAGGCTCTGCTCCTTTGAGGCTCCTGTCATTCTTTTTGTTCTTTTGATACATATATGAAGGACTACTATGAGCTAGGCACTGTTCTAGGAACTTGAATAAGTTAGCTGAAAACTCTGCCCTCACTGGATACATTTCAGCGTGTTTGTACTGTATTGCACAGTAAATGCTATGGGAGGAGGAAAAAGGAGAACTGGCCACGAGGAAGAGGATTTGGCAGGCCTTGTTGAGAACTTGACATTTGAGCAGACTGGAAGGTGAGGGAGTTAGTGGGTGAGTATCTGAAGAGTGTCGGGGGAGGGACCAGCGGAAGCAGAGGCTGGAAGGCACAGGGCCGGTATGTCAGGGAGCAGCCTAGAGGCCAATATGGCTGGGCAGAGTGAGCATTGGACAGTTAGAGGCTGGGGGCAGAGAAGGAGGGGTCAGATTATATTGAGTGTGGCCGGTCACCCTGAGGACTTTGACCTTTACTGCCAGGGCCATGGGGTGGGAAGTTAGCATGGGCAGGGGACATTTCAGGGTCTTGAGCAGGAGGGGGGCATACTTTGATTATGTATTGAAAAGGATCACATAGGCTGTTCAACTGAGACTACCTTGAGCCCCTGAATTAGTTAGGATTCTTTATTAGTTAAAAGGATATGAGCTAAATGCAAACTGGATACAGGAAAATAAAAATCTACTGGCTTACATTGCTGAAAAGGCCCAGGTATTTTGGCTTCAGGAATGACTGGAGCAAGGTATTCCAATGATGTCAGGGATCTGTCACTTTCCATCTCTTGGCTCTGCTTTCTTCTGTGTCAGCCTTGTTCTCACGCCAGTGAAGGGATATGTTCTATAAACAAGCTTCCCAGCTCCAGCAGAAGGAGAGCACTCCTTTCCTGATAGTTCCGGCCAAAGCTCTGGGCTGGTGTCTCACTGGTCTAAATTGGGTCAGGCGCCTAAACCAGTCTCTGATTCTGATTGCGCAGACCTGAATCAGGTACTTGTCTTTGGAATGAGGAAAGGAATTTTTTTAAAATTGGGGAATATATACATGAAGTTTATAACAATGTGTGTATATAAAGAGTAAAAGTTACCTGTACAGTTTAAAGAATAATAAAATGTTCCTACCCCCAGATTAAGATACAGAAAATTTCAAATATTTTGGAAGCCCCCCCTGTGCCTGGGAAGGGAGGAGGTGGTTTCCAGAGCAAAATCAAGAAGTAGATGTTAGACAAACAGGAAACAAATATCCACTACAGACCTTCTACTACCGTTTTCTTTGTCATTTTCCAACTTCACAGCTTCTCACTCTCATTCTTTAAATCTTTAGACCCCAACTTACTGTCTTCTCAAATCATGTCCTCCCCACGGGGCTTTAATCATTCACATGGCTGATCTGTCCAAGTCTCCAAAATTACCAGTTTCTTGACCTCCTTATGTTTAATCACCTTCCTTTTTTTTTTTTTTTTGAGATGGAGTCTTGCTCTGTTGCCCAGGCTGCAGTGCAGTGGCGCAATCTCAGCTCACTGTGATCTCAGCTCACTGTAACCTCTGCCTCCTGGGTTCAAGCGATTTTCCTGCCTCAGCCTCCTGAGTAGCTGGGACTACAGGCCATATTGGCCAGGCTGGTCTCGAACTCCTGACCTCAGGTGATCTGCCCGCCTTGGCCTCCCAAAGTGCTGGGATTGCAGGCGTGAGCCACTGCGCCAGGCACCTTCACCTTTTTAACAGTTCATCTGCCCTCTCCCATGGCCGCACCCTGCATTGTAATACCTAGAAGCATTCCAGCTCTGAAATAGTGCCACTGGATATTATCACATTTGATTGTTTATTTAAGGTATACAACTTGATGTTATTGGATACACATAGCTAGAAAAGTTTACTATAGTGGAGCAAATTATCACAGTCATCATGTCATACTCATTTTGTTTTTGTGACGAGCATCTAAATAGACTCATTTAGTATGATTGTCAAGCACAGTACAATTTTATTATTAATAACTCTAGTCATCATGTTCTACATTAGATCTCCAGAGCTGAACACTCCTCCATATCTGCTACTTTGTATCCATTTGCCTACATCTTCCCATTTCCTCTCCCACCTGCCCTTGGTAGCCACTATTTTGTGTTCTATCTCTATATATTTGAATTTTTTCCATATATAAGTGAGATCATCCTATGTTTTTCTTTCTGTGTTCGGCTTATTGCACTTAGCATAATTTCCTTCAGGCTCATTCACGTTATGGCAAATGACAAGATGTCATTCTTTTTTAGAGCTGAATAATATTCAGTTTTGTGTGTACACACACAGTACTGTTTCTCTATCCGTTCATCCATTGAGGCCTGCTTAGGTTGTTTCCATATCCTGGCTATCTGTGAATAATGCTGCAGTGAACGTGGGAGTGCAGATATCTTTATGAGATGTTGATTTCAGTTCCTTTGGGTATGTGCCCAGAAGAGGGATTGCTGGGTCATATGGTGGTTCTATTTTCAATTTCTTTAGAAGCCTCCATACTGTTTTCCATAATGGCTTTACCAAGCTACATTCCTACCAGCATTGTACAAAGGTTCCCTTCTCTCCACATATATCATTTTGTCTTGCTTTCCCCTCCTGGCTTTCCAGGTCTCTGAGTTAGTAACAACTGACTATACCTGTTCTGTTCTGTGACCTCTTGGATTCCCCTACCTCCTTTAGATTCTGTGGCCCATCTTCGTGGTTGCTCCTGCCTCTATATTCAGTTCCCTTGCTCTCTTCTGTTTATACCCAGCTTGGATCATTCCATTTTTTCATGTCTTTCATCTACAACCAGGGTGCTCAGGAAGCTCAAAGGTTGCTGCCAATGCAAGTTCGCAGGTTTCAGCCACAGCTAGGGCTTCAGTGGTCCTGGACACTCATTCTTTTCCCCAGACCCTCCGTTCTGCACAGTGGTTTATCTGAAACTTTTCTCTGCTCCTCATACCCTCCACTCTTCTACTCCACCCTCCCTTCTGCTGATCGCCTCACCTTCCACCTTAGAGAAGATAGAAGCCACCAGAAAGGAACTTCCCTTCTTCAAATTTCAGAATGATCTGAATCCATAGCCATGTTTTCTTTCTGGCCCTCATTCCAAGGAGATAGTCTAAGGCTGATTGAGGATGTAGACCCTCCCCTTACCCCCCATCCTCTTGGAGACCCTGCTCTGCTTGGCCTCCTAACTTACCCCTGTATCTTTGGACTCCCTCTCAAGCAGCTCACTCCCATCAATATTTAAACACGCTCAAGTTGCGCTCTCTCTCTCTCTCTTTTATTTTTTTTTTGAGACAGTGTCTGGCTTTGTCACCAGGCTGGAATGCAGTGGCACGATCTTGGCTCACTGCAACCTCCGCGTCCTGGGCTCAAGAGATTCTCCTGTCTCAGCCTCCTGAGTAGCTGGAACTACAGATGCGCACCACCACGCCTGGCTAATTTTTGTGTTTTTGGTAGAGACAGGGTTTCGCCATGCTGGCCAGGCTGGTCTTGAACTGCTGAGCTCAAGTGATCTGCCCGCATCAGCCTCTCAAAATGCTGGGGTTACAGGTGTGAACCACCATGCCTGGCCAAGTTGCTCTCATTTTTAAAACACAGAGTGGCTGGGTGTGGTGGCTCTTGCCTGTAATCCCAGCACTTTGGGAGGCCAAGGCAGGAACATTGCTGGAGGCCAGGCATTTAAGACCAGCCTGGGCGATATAGTGAGACCTTGTCTCTATTAAACACACACACACACACACACAC
>NW_012111253.1:1646301-1649675 GCF_000951035.1 Colobus angolensis palliatus
AAAAAAAAAAAAAAAGTGTTAATGCTAGAATCATGTTGTCTGGATTTGAATCTCAGCCCCACTGCTTACAGTCTTGGTAACAGCAAGTTGCTTAACGTCTCTAAGCCTTAGTTTTCTCATCTGTGAAAAGGGGATAACAGACGTGCCCACATCACTGGGTTGATAGGAAGACCCAGCGAGTTTGTAGAGTAGTGGGTGATGTATATAGCGAAGCTTTAAGAAATAGGAGGTGGTAGTGGTTGTTATTCCTTGATATTGTACTCTCCACATTTCTGTCTACATTTTGGCCTGTACTTTGTCAATTTCTGTATCAGTTGAGGTCTGATCAGGGAATAAAAGCCAGTGAAGGTATTTCAAACAGAGAGACTATAATACAAGGAGTCAGTTGCATAGATGATAGATGGTAAGTTGACCCAGGGAGTAGCAATAGCAGGAAGTTGCTGTTACCCTCAGGACTGGAGGGTTAGGGGAAGAGGCGATGTTAAGTAGAACCCAGGAGCTTCTGTGGGAACTAGACCTGTGGCAGGGTCGTTGAGCAAGAGCTGGGACCTCAGAGGAAGGGGGCCCTGGAGAGGAGGCAGCTGCCAAGGACACAATCTGAGGCAGAGAGCAGGGGTTCGGCTGGGACAGAAATACCCCAGCTTCTCTCATCATCCTTCCCATTCTGGTCTAATATCAATATCTTATATTAGCCAAAATAGCATCCTTGGTGGATGTGTGGCCCTAACAGAGCCAGGCAGCCTTTCCTGAGATTTACAAGATGGATGATAGCGGAAAGAATGTCTGTCTTTCTACTAGATTGTGAATGGTTGTGTCCTTCAACGCAGAGAGTGCCTGGCCTAAGAATGAAGCCAGAGGGACATAGAGCTAGGAGAGGAAGAGGGGAAAGATCATTTGAGTTCAGGATCTGACTGCGCCAGCTGTGCCTGAAGTTAGCACAGTTTCCTGGTTATAGGGGGTCATAAATTCCCTTTTGTTGATATTGTTTTCAATTTGGTTTGCCGCTTGAAACTTAAATTACCAATACCATGACGTTAAAATACGACTTGAAAATTGGGTTTTACCTGAGGAGTAGGGAGAAGGGGGTGTGTATTCCTATTGGTAGCCCCACTAGCAGGGGGTACGTCTGCACATCAGCTGAGGTGGCAGAGGTTGTGTTTTCACCAGGTCCATGAAGTTGGAGGGGGCTTTCAGATGGGTGGGGAAAGCCCCAAGGTGAAGGGCAGAGACAGGAAAGACCTGTGGCCCCTGGAGAAGGACTAGTTGGGTCATGCGTTGTGAGTGGGTTTTGAGAGTCTAGAGGTAGAGATGAGTGAGAGAGGAAGGAGGTGGGTAGACAGGTCGGGAGGAGAATGAGACTGTTTTGAATGCTGCGATGTGGAGGTCAGCTTTTATTCTTTCAGCAGTAGCTAGTCCTAGAGGGTGGTTGTTTTGTTTTGAGACAGAATCTCGCTCTGTCACCCAGGCTGGAATGTAGTGGTGTGATCTCCTCTCACTGCAAGCTCCACCTCCTGGGTTCAAGCGGTTCTCCTGCCTCAGCCTCCTGAGTAGCTGGGATTACAGGTGCATGCCACCATGCTAGGCTAATTTTGGTATTTTTAGTAGAGACGGGGTTTCATCATGTTGACTAGGCTGGTCTCGAGCTCCTGACTTCAGGTGATCCACCCTCCTCAGCCTCCCAGAGTGCTAGGATTACAGGTGTGAGCCACTGCTCCCAACCCCAAGAGGGTTTTTGAGCAGGGGGATGTGTGATCAGGGCTAGGGATGGGGAGAGACCAGCAGTGAAAGAGGTAAGATAGGAAGAATTAACCTGGTTTTGGTTGGACCTGTTGCCTGGGAAGAGAAAGATTAGAAAATATAAAGATGACAGATTTTGGTGTAGTGGGTGTGACTGACTAGAAAGTCCAGGAGATTGATGCTGAATAGTGGTGCCCTCTTTGAGAGGGGAGCGCAGACCGGGAAGCACATGTGCGAGTGAAGTGTAAAGAAACCGTGGACACGGTTTCAAGTCAGGTGTTCAGGACAGAGGCTGCCTGAAGACCACTGTTGCAAGCCTACTCAGACTTCAAGGTTCAAACAAATGCTGCCTCCAGGAAGTTCTTTTTTATTGAATAGATGTGTAATCCCAGTAGATCCAAATAGAGATTGGCATAGAAGATGGAGAGGTTTGAGGTCAGAATTTAGACAAAGTGCATAGTGACAATAAAATCGGGGGTAGGATGTCATCGCGGTTTGAAAATCAAGTGTTAGTGAAGGCCACTGGGAGGAAGGCAGGTGTTCCACAATAAATGAGAGCCTCTCAAAGTAAAATAAGTACATAAACAACAGCCCGGCCAACAGGCGCTGATTCATGTATGAGCAATGGGGTTTGTTTACTAGACTTTAGAGGACTCATATGCTGTCTTATGTCTGCCTTGCCCCATAGAATTCTTCATTTTGGCAACCAGCACAGGAATCAGGAATTACTGTCATTTGTGTGAGTTTGTGTGTGTGTGTTGATGGGGGGAAGTGGGATAGTGGAAAAGGTGTTTGGGGATTCCTGCTTGAGAAGGGGCACAGAGGCAGGAAAAGCATGCAGCGTGTTTGGGTGGCTGAGTGCAGGCACTTTTCAAAATCCCTATAGCTCTTGAGCATCTGCTACGTGCCTGGCTCTGTGCTACATGCTGGGGCTGTAGAGAAAGATGAAAACGATCCCTCCCCTGAGAGGTTAATGGTCCAGCGAAGAAGAGAGACACATCAACAGATGGTTGCAGTAGAATGTGAAAAATGCTGAATGCATTTACTTAGCTCTGTGGCCTTGGGCAAGTTTCTTAACCTTGTAATGCCTCCGTTTCCCCTGTCTAAAATGTGGATTATCTTACAGGGGGATTCTGAAGCTTAGTTGAGTGTTTAGCGTCTGGGACACAGTAAAGACCACAGCAATGCTAAGTTTTGTTATTGCCTTAGAAGCAGACCCTGAGAAAGCATTTAATCGCCAGTAGTTCATTTGAGAGGTGAGGAAACTGACATTAGAGGAGCAAGGAAGTGAGACAGGGAAGGGAAGGCAATCAGCAGAGGCGACGTTACCAAGCTAGTTTCCACTGAGCAGAGCTGGAGCTTTACCCCACAGGGGAAGCCCTTGGAAGCCAGCATGGAACATGAGCCTCAGTTATCCCCACTCCAGGTAAGGAAGCTGGGGTCTTCAAACAGCAGCTCTCTTTAGTCATTGGTTGACAGCTGCTTGGGTGGGGTGTTTGGACATGAATTCCCAGGTGCTTTCTAGCCTGCCCCGTGGGTTCAGTGGCCAGGGGAAGCGGTCAGGCCAAGACACGCAGATGCTGGTAGGTAGGAGTCAGGCTAGTGGGCACTAAAGTGTGATCAGGGTGAGGGGATGT
>NW_012111253.1:1650518-1651513 GCF_000951035.1 Colobus angolensis palliatus
AAAAAAAAAAAAAAAAATTTGTTTTAATTTATGGGATACGTATGTAATTTTGTTACATGAATAGATTGTGTAGTGCTTTTAGGGTACTCGTCACCCAAATAATGTACATTATACTCAGTAATTTCACATCACCCACCCCTCTTCCTTTCCCTCCACCCTTTTGAGTCTCCTTTGTTTATCATTCCATGCCCTGTGTCCATGTAGTTGTGATGAAAGTCACGTGTAGGGAATAAAGTAGCGTGAGACCCTGCTTTGGAGGATGGTGGCTTTTCCAAAGAAGATGATGTTTCAGTTGGAGAATGAAGGAATCCGTGTCTTACAAATGGACAGAAGGAAGAGCAACTCAGGCAGAAGAACCAGCACACACCAAAGCTTAGTAGTGTCACGTGATGCATGCACGGCGAGCAAGGGGATTGATGAGGCTGGAAAGGTTGGTAGGGTCCTGGCTGTGGTCTGTAGTGGCAAATAGTAAGGACTTTAACCTGAGCAACTGGGAGACCAATTAAGTGTTTGTCGTTGTTGTTGTTGTTGTTTTTAAAGAGATAGGATCTCACTCTGTTGGCCAGGGTGGAGGGCAGTGGCACAATCACAGTTGACTAGAATTCCAGGGCTTAAGCAGTCCTCCCACCTCAGCTTACTGAGTAGCTTGGACTATGGGCATGTTCCACTGTGCCTGGCTAATCTTTTCATTCCAATCAAGTGTTTCAAGCAGGGGAGGAGCAGGGCCGTGTTTGGGGTTAGAGTCACTGATCCAGCCCTAGCTGGGATCGGGTGGGTGGAGCCTGGAGGCAAGGAGTCCAAGAAGAAGAAGGCTGTTATGGGGAGGTTGGAGGAGGCAGTTTCAGTAAGGCTTTGGCTCACTGGATTCAGAGAGTGTACTGGTTAGTGGTTTTGCTTACAAATAATTGATATCTAGCTTGCATTAACTTAGCAAAAAGGTGAGCCTATTGACAGGCTTGCTTTAACATAGGAGGGAGCTGGAACCAAGGGTCTGA
>NW_012111253.1:1651683-1688508 GCF_000951035.1 Colobus angolensis palliatus
GGGGGGGAAGGTCAGGGAGACCTGGCTTGGGTCACATGCCTGCCTTTAGGCTAATTAACTGAGCTCAACCTGGGCCAATCAACAGTGGCTGGGGGAGGAGACTGAAACAGTAAGATAATCCCAATTCCAGCTACCGGGTTCAGAAGCAGCTGTGAGATGTGCAGGACAAACAGTGAAAGATCATTGCGGAAGAGACTCTAGGGTCACTGGCTTTGGGAACTGGCTGAATGATGTTGGCAAGAATAGAACAGGAATTTGAGGAAAAGTAGGTCAAAAATTATAGATTTTCTAAGGCATATATGCTTTAAAAAAATTGTGATATACTTCGCATACCATAAAATTCACCCTTTTAAAGCATACACTTTAGCGGTTTTGAATATATTCCCAAGATAATGCAACGGTCACTGCTATCTAATTCCATAACATTTTCATCATCTCAAAAACACACCCCATACCAATGAGCAAACACTCTCTGTTTTCCCTATTCCCAGCCCCTGGCAACTGCTAATCTGCCATATGTCTCTGGAGTGTTCCTATTCTGGACATTTCATATAAATGGAATCATACCAGTATGTGTGGCCTTTCATGCCTGGCTTCTTTCAGTTAGTCTAATGTCTTAAAGCCTCCTCCATGTTGTATGTATCGGGACTTCATTCCTTTCCCTCTCCAGCTTTATTGAAGTATGATTGACAATTAAAAATTGTGTAGACTTAAGATGTACAACATGTTTTGATACACTTAAATATTGTGGAATGATTACCACAGTTAAGCTAACTAAACATACCATCACCTCACATAATTGCCATTTTGTGGTGAGAACACTTTAGGTCTATTTTCTTTCCTTTTTTTTTTTTTGAGACAAAGTGTCACTCTGTTGCCCAGGCTGGAGCGCAGTGGTGCGACCTCAGCTCACTGCAACCTCCGTTTCCTGGGTTCAAGCGATTCTCCTGCCTCAGCCTCCTGAATAGCTGGGAACACAGGCACATGCCACCATATCCAGCTAATTTTTGCATTTTCAGTAGAGATGGGGTTTCACCATGTTAGCTAGGATGGTCTCGATCTCCTGACCTTGTGATCTACCTGCCTTGGCCTCCCAAAGTGCTGGGATTACAGGTGTGAGCCACCACGCCCAGCCTAGATCTATTTTCTTAGCAAATTTTAAGTATAAAATATATTATAGTCACCATGCTGTATATTAGGTCTCCAGAACTTATTTATCCTGTCATGGAAAGTTCACACTTATTGACCAATATCTCTCCTTTTTCTCCATCCCTCCAGCATTACTTCATTCCTTTTTATGGGTGAATAATACTTCATTTTATGGATATACCACATTTTGTTTATTCATCTGTTGATGGACATTGGGTTTGTTTCCTAAGCACATGTACTTTTTTTTCCCCAAAGAAAAAACATTAAATACAATTTATGACTTTTCTACAATAATTTTGACATTTGAGGTTAATGGTAATTTTAGATATGAATATACAATAAGATGGCGTTAAGTACCCCGGCTGTTTTTAATCATCTTAACCGTTTTTAAGTATACAGTTGAATAGTGTTAAGTATATTCACATTGTTGTGCAACAGATCTCCAGAACTTTTTCATCTTGCAAAACTGAAATTCTATACCCATTAAATGGCTGCTGCCCATCTCTGTCTTCCCCAGCCTCAGGTCACTACCTTTCCACTTTGTTTTTATTAATTTGAATACTTTAAATTCCTCCTGTAAATGGAATTGTCAATATTTGTCTTTTTGTGACTGGCTTATTTCACTTAGCATAACATCCTTAAGGCTCATCCATACTGTAGTATGTGAGAGGATTTCCATCTTTTTAAAGGCTAAGTAGTATTTCATTGTGTATGTGTATCACATTTTCTTAACCCATTTTTCTGATGGACATTAGGTTGCTTTTGCCTCTTGGCTATTGTGAACAATGCTGCAATGAACATGGTTATGCAAATATCTCTTTGAGACCTTCTTTTGGATATGGATATATACCTAGAAGGGGATTGGCAGATCATGTGATAACCTGTTTTTAATTTTTTGAGGACTCATCATGCTGTTTTCCAAAGCAGTTGCACCATTTTACAATCCTACCGACAGTGTATACAAGGGTTCTTTTTTCTCTATGTCTTTGCCAACACTAATTATTTTCTGTTTTTTTTTTTTTGATAGTAGTTATTCTAGAAAGTGTGGGGTTATATCTCATTGCAGTTTTGGTTTGCAGTTTTCTGATGTTCACTATATTTTCATATGCTTATTGGCCATTTATATATCGCCTTTAGAGAAGTGTCAGTTCAAGTCCCTTGCGTGTTTTAAAATTGGGTCTTTTAAAACTGTTATTGAAGTTGTTTATATATTCTCAGTATTAGCCCTTTATCAGATACATGTTTTGCAAACATTTTCTCCCATTCTGTAAGTGCCTTTTTACTCTGTTGGTTGTGTCCTTTGGACAAAATATACGTTTTTAGGTTTGCCTGTTGCTTTTGATTTCTGTGATTTTCTCATCATATCTGTTGCCAACTTCAATGTCTTGAAGCTTTTCCCGTATGATTTTTTTCCTAGGAGTTTTATGGGTTTGGGTCTGATGTTTAGGTCTTTATTTTGAGTTACTTTTTATTTATTTATTTATTTATTCATTTATTTCAGACAGAGTCTCACTCTGTCACCCAGGCTGGAGTGCAGTGATGCGCTCTCGGCTCACTGCAGCCTCAACCTCCCAGGCTCAAGTGATCCTCCCATCTCAGCCTCCTGAGTAGCTGCAACCACAGGCGCATACCACCGTATCCAGCTAATTTTATTTATTTATTTATTTTTTTGTAGAGACAGTGTTTCCCTATGTTGTCCATGCTGGTCTCAAACTCCCGAACTTAAGCAATCCTCCCACCTTGGCCTCCCAAAGTATCGAGATTACAGATGTGAGCCATTTTGTCTGGCCAGCCACTGTTCTTTAATGTTGCTCTTCATTTCCGTTGCTGATATCCTAATTGGATGTATGATTATCTAAATGGTTTTCCTGGCTTTCATTCAGTCAGGCCCTCCTCTCCCATCCAGTCTGTTCTGAGTACTGTAGCCAGAATCCACCTTCGTAAAGTGCTTCCTTGCACGCGTCATTCCCATCTTTGGAGATCTGCAGTGACTCCCCATTGCTTACACAGTAATGGTCCAAGTCCTTAGCCTGACCTTCTGTGATCAGGTACCTGTTTACCTCCCTGGGAGGTTACGTCTCTGGCAAGTGATTTTCCTCATGAGCTGCCTGGAATGTCATGCGAATTCTTGCTTGCCCACCCCTGCTTAGCTTATCCTCCTCTCCATATGTTTCCAGTTGACATCTATTGCTTTAGAACCTCGCTACTTAATGTGTGGCCCATAGATGAGTGGCATTGACATCACCTGAGAGCTCATAGAAAATGCAGACTATCAGACCTAATTCCAGACACACCAATTCAGAATCTGCATTTTGACATGATCCCTAAGTGATTGGTATGTGCATTAAACATTGAGAAACACTGTCTTAGAACAAGGTTATCAGTCTTGGCTAAGCATTCAGATCCTCCAAAGATCTCTTAGACAATACTGATGCCTAGTCCCCACCTCAAGAAATTTAGATCTAATAGGATGGCCCAGGGAGCAGTATTTTTTTTTTTTTTTTTTTTTTGTGAAGTTTCTCTAGATAATTCTTGCTGCTTCTTTTTTTTGAGACGGCCTCCCTGTGGTCACCCAGGCTAGAGTGCAATGGTGCTATCTTGGCTCGCTGCAGCCTCCGTCTCCCAGGTTCAAGTGATTCTCCTGCCTCAGCCTCCCACATAGCTGGGATTACGGGCACCCGCCACCATGCTGGCTAATTTTTTTGTATTTTTAGTAGAGACGGGCTTCACCATATTGGCCAGGCTGGTCTCGAACTCCTGACCTCGGGTGATCCTGCTGCCTCGGACTCCTAAAGTGCTGGAATTACAGGTGTGAGCCACCGTGATAATTCTAATGGGCAGCCAAGATTGAGATCAGTTGATTTAGGATAATTCTCTAATTCACTCAGAGGAAGTTCACTATCAGACAAGCATGCCTTCAGCTTTTCTCATTCAGCCTTGCCCAGCAGGTGTAGTTTCATATATTACTGATGGTACAAACACCTGTGGAGGCAATTTGGCAACATCTATCAAAATTACAAATACGTATGTTTGTTTTGATTCAACAAGTTCTTTTCTGTTTGTGTCTGTCCTGTGGATAAACTAGCTTATGAAGGGAGAAGGCTTTCTTTCCTCTCCACCTCTAGTTAACGTCATTAAAGACGTCTACATTAAGGTCGTTTCTGTCTTTTGATCCACCCTTCACTTGCAGAAGTGCTTGGCCCCATAGCACCCTGGGGTGTGGGGCTGGGACTTGGCATACTTCTCCATCACTGCGATGCCATCCTGCAGGAAAATGTCCACTTCTCGAAGAGCTTGATGCCAGGAGTCTCCATTACTGTGGGTGCAGCCGTGTCCATGCGGTCATCCTGAGGGAATAACTAAGGCATCTCAGTTGTTTGGCATGGACCAGGCACTACCCTGGCACAGACAGGAAGAGCTGAATCTTCACTTGGCTTCTGGGATTCCACTCACTGTTCATTCCTTTTGTACCTTACTGGCTGGCTGTTCCTTCTCTGTCTCCTTGGCTGGTTCCTTCTCATCTCCCTACCTCTAGTAGGAATGTTGGAATGCTCTAGTACTCCATTCTGTCATGGCCTCTCTTTATCTGCATGGTGTCCCTAAGCAATCTCATCCAGCCTCACACATCTACACACTGATAACTCCAGGCCAGAAACCCCTCTCCTGAATTCCAAATTCCTGTCTCCCACTTCCTTCTTGATGTTTAGCCCTGCATCTCCAACAGGCATGTCAAGCTAGTTATCTAGTCCACTCTTGATTCCAAGAGTAAGCCTTGGAATTAGCCTCGGCTCTTCCATCTTTTTCATCCCAGACTCAAGCCATGAGCAAGTCCTTCTGAAATACCATATCCAGAATCTCATTACTTCTCACTCTCTCCACTGCTGCTACCCTAACTGCCATCCTCCCCTCTTGCCTGTATTACTGTACCAGCCGCCTGACTAGTCTTCGTGCTTCCACCTTCCCACCTTTAGTCACTTATCCAGGCAGAAAACGGAGGGATTATTTAAAACATAAGAAACATCAGTCGCATCATGTTTTTTTGCTTTTAAAATTTAATTAATTAATTAATTTTTGAGACAGAGTCTTACTCTATTGGCCAGGCTGAAGTGCTGTGGCACCGTTTCGACTCACTGCAACCTCCATCTCCAGGGTTCATGCCATTCTCCTGCTTCAGCCTCCCGAGTAGCTGGGATTACAGGCACCTGCCACCACGCCCGGCTAATTTTTTGTATTTTTAGTAGAGATGGGGTTTCACCATGTTGGCCAGGCTGGTCTCAAACTCCCGACCTTGTGATCTTCCCACCTCGGCCTCCCAAAGTGCTGGGATTACAGGTGTGAGCCACCGCACCTGGCCTCTTTTTGGCTTTTGCTTGAAACTATCCAGAGACTTCTCAGTTCTCACACATTCCCCTCATATCCTCCATGGGCTCCAAGTGCCCATGTAATCCTACTCTGCTGCTTCTCTGGCCTCTCTGTCCACTTCTCTCCCCCTGCCCACTCCCTTGCCTCAGGCCTTTTGGCCCAGACAGCCTGCAGGCTTGTTCATCTATTTCATTCAGGCCTCCCCCAACCTCCCTGTATAAACTAGTAGCAGCCCCTGGCCGGGTGTGGTAGCTCACGCCTGTAATCCCAGCACTCTGGGAGGCCGAGGCGGGTGGATCATGGGGTCAAGAGATCAAGACCATCCTGGCCAACATGGTGAAACCCCGTCTCTACTAAAAATACAAAAATTAGCTGGGCGTGGTGGTGCGTGCCTGTAGTCCCAGCTACTCGGGAGACTGAGGCGGGAGAATCTTCTTGAACCCTGGAGGCAGAAGTTGCAGTGAGCCGAGATCGGGCCACTGTACTCCGGTCTGGTGACAGAGTGAGACTCCGTGTCAAAAACAAACAAACAAACAAAAAACAAACTAGTAGCAGCCCCCTCCCTGCCCAGTTTTTCTCCCCCTTTACCTGGCTTTAATCTTGCTTCACAGAACTTAAACTACCAGACATACTTGGTTTACTTTCTCCGGTACTGTGCTGTAAACTTCTTGAAGGCAAGGGGCCTGATCTGGTTTGCTTATTGCTAAATTTCCATGCATGAACAAAACCTGGTATGGGTTGAGTATACAGACATTTGGTGACTCAATAAATGGACCCGTGCTAAATGCCGTGTTTATAAGAATACCTATTGCAGTATTATTTTTAATAGCAAAAGATAAAAGCTTATATGGGTATTAGTAGGGTGCTGGTTTAGTAAAGTATGGTAAGTTTTGAAATGCAGTATTAAAAAGAATAAGGTAGCCTTGTATATACTTATATGCAACAATGGAAAAAAACATTAAGTTGAAAAAATATATAAATCATGTATAGTCTGTCTTGTGTGAGTGTGAAAGAATTTATATGTCAATGTGTCTGCCAGCCTTGGAAGGATGCAGCATTGCTGTGTCAGACGGGTCATTCTCCCAGCCTTCAAGAGTGTAGTCTCCCCAGTTGGCTATTTGACCAAATTAGGGAGAAAGAATCTTCCCTCTCTCTTTCTAATTTGGTTAATAATGGTTGATACCAAATAACTCTGATCATGCTTCAAAAAAAGGGGCCGGTGAGGGCTGTCACTCATAGTCCTGTCGAGCAGTTATGACTGTTTTTGAGAAGGGATAACAACAGCCACATTGTCATAACTGCTCAAAACCCCAAAGAGATAAGGCTAAGCTGTGACAAAGGGAAAAAAGAGACAGTACTTTTCTGGTGGTTTTTCAAATCTGTTCAGGTCAAATATGGGTGCATGTTGGCTTGTGGTGAGTTTTACCCTTTCTCTCTGTGGTCAATTTTGTGAACTTTTTGTTCTGACTTGAGACATTCTTTTCCTTCCTGGTTCAAGTCATGGAGCAGGGGCAAACCTTCGGTTGTTTCACAGTTGTCCAGACTTTATTGGACCCCATTTCATGCCCTTGCCCCCATCCTTCCTGGCAGAGGACATTCCTGGTCTTGGACATTGCTAGTTTCCCTGAAAGAGGAAGAGGTGTTTTCAGCCCAGTGACATTTGGCTCTGTTCTGGTTTCCTTCAGAACAATCCATATTCTAGTGAAGGGTTACTTTAGCTTCATTTCAGTTTCTCCCCAGAGAGAGGGACAACCAAATTGTCAACAAGTGGAAATGGAAGAAGTGTTTCTGGGAGGTGGTTCTGTTGGGGATTAGACTGACACTTCTTTGTAAGAGGATGCAGTTGAGTTCCCTTCACTCTTCCGCTGTAACCAGATCCTCCCCTCCAGGTGTGCTGGGAGACCTGGCACATTATTTTAGGTATTCTTGAAGCTTTTTGAGTAACCTAGAAAGTGTCTCATACAGTATGATGGCTAGACATTGTTTAGATGTGTGGATTGACAGGTGTGGGGCTGTGGTGCTCATGTGTGCATGTGGAGATATCCAGGCATGTCTCCCCTGCCATGGTTTGAGCAAAATGCTCACATCTTCACTTCCAGTCTGACTCTGAAGAACAAGGTAGCCACTGTATTTTGCTTTTCTCAAATCATTCTGATTCTCTTAGATTTTTCTGTATCCAGTACTGAGTGTGAGTAGAAAGGGTAATGTTTATTAAAGACACATTGCAGTATTCCAAGATTGTAAGTTATGAAAGCAATGTTTGGTTTGCATTTCACATAAACCAGTTTTGTTATTACATAAACAAATATGTCTTCAAGTGTTGATACTGGCATGTTTGCTCCTTGATTTAAAACAAAAACACAGCATTTTCCGTTTTAAATTTTCCTTGTGTTTAAATTATGAAAAGGCTACTTGAAAAGTCTTGCTATTGATTTATTCATGAATCAAGGAACTTCTCAACTATCTGTAGATTTGTAGTGTTCCAGTAAATGGGTCAAGAGAATCTGTTAATCTGTTAATTGTGAGAAACAGTGTTGCCAGAAGCTACATGAATAAAGTATACTTACCACCTCTTGTTCCAAAGCAAGGAAGCACACTGTGTAAAGAAGTTTAGAATTGTTAGAGAGGTTGGTTAGAGCAGTGTAAGTGTGAGGCCGTTGCAGCTGCCTAGAGAGAATAGAGCCTTTAAAGGAGTTGGCCAAGGGAGTTCTAATATAATCACTTACTGGCTGGCAAGTCACTTACCTCCTCTGAACCCTGTTGTCCCATCCATAAAATGGGGATAATAATAGTACCTGTCTCATAAAGCTGTTTTGATAACTTAATGAGGTTGTGTACAATAGGGTCCAAAAGCTCTTCCCATAACTGATAGTCATAACTCATATGAGCAACATACTTTATATGACTACAAAGAAGATTCTTTGCTTTTTTTTTTTTTTTTTTTTTTTAGATCTCGCTCTGTCATTCAAGCTGGAGTGCAGTGGCGTGATTGATAACTTAATGAGGTTGTGTACAATAGGGTCCAAAAGCTCTTCCCATAACTGATAGTCATAACTCATATGAGCAACATACTTTATATGACTACAAAGAAGATTCTTTGCTTTTTTTTTTTTTTTAAGAGATAGGATCTCGCTCTGTCATTCAAGCTGGAGTGCAGTGGCGTGATTGTGGCTCACTGCAGCTTTGAACTCCTGGGCTCAAGCAATCTTCCCGAGTAGCAAGGACTAAATATATTTTGATAGATACTGATAGTAGGGATAGGTGCATCTTGAGGTGTGTGGTGTACCTTAAATATTCAGAAAGTAAAAGATGAAAGAAAAGGAAAAATGCTTTCTAGAATAGTAACATTATATAGTAAGACTGCGATAAAACTCAAGGCATATGGGGAAGGGGAAACAACCAGTTCTGTAGAAAGAGTACATAAATTGTGGAGAAGAAAATCCTGAGTGAGCTAGGATTCGTTTACTATAAATTATGACTTCAAGGCCAAATTATAGATAGCCTTAACAAATAAGCAGCTCACAATAAATACTCACAATTATGTTATATTTATATTACTATGGATCTGATTATAGTAGAAATGTTCATGTCTTCCCCTTAATTTGATTTTCATTTTGTTTCCATAAGAGTAAATTACTCTTGACTCATTCAAAATGATGATGCTGAAAAGAAAAGAGGAATCTTTCTATGTGACCTGTACATCTTCAGAAGAAAGGTTTATTTCAACTGGCCAAAAAACAGAATTCTCTCCTGGAGGAAATGGATGAGAGAAACTGGACTTAGGAAGTTCATATTCCATTCATTTATTCATCAAATATTTATCAAGTGTCGGGCACTGTGCTAGGTGCTGCCAGCCAGATCCCCACTGGAGAGTCTGTTGCATTTCAGGGCTTTTCAGGTTTCTGTTTCTCTTCTTCTACTCCAAGATTTAAAAGATAGCAGTCTAAAACAATAGAGAAAAACCGGAAACCAAAATTTGGCTCTTTGAAAAAGAAATCAAGAACAATGACAGACCTTTTAGCTAGATTGACTAAGAAAAAAAGAAGGTTCAAATTACTAAGATGAGAAATGAAAGAGTGGGTCTATAAGGTCATGTTACTAATGACCTTACAGAATGGAAGAAGGATTGCAGGAAGGACTGTGAACCTGGGCCAATAAATTATGTAATTTAGACAGAATGGACAAATTCCTAGGACACAAATAAAGCTGCCGTGATCATTCATGTACAAGTCTTTGGTTGATGTGTTTTCGTTTCTCTTGAGTAAATACCTAAGAATGAAGTTACAATGTATGAGAGTTGGGTAGCTCCACTTTCTTGCCAAGACTTGGTATTGTCGACTTTTTTAGTTTTAGCCATTCTAGTGAGTATGTAGCGATATCTCATGGTGGTCGTAATTTGTGATTACATGATTACTAATGATGCTGAGCCTCTTTCACATGCAAATTGGCTATTTGTATATCCTCTTTTGTGAAGTCTTTGTTCAAATCTTTTGCCTTTGGGTTGTTTTTGTTACTCAGTTCTATATATATAGTTTGAGTTATTTTTATATATATATATATTTTTTGAGACAGTGTCTTGCTCTGTCGCCCAGACAGGAGTGCAGTGGCATGATCTCGACTCGCTGCAACCTCTGCCTCCTGGGTTCAAGCGATTCTCATGCCTCAGCCTCCCCAGTAGCTGGAATTACAGATGTGTACCACCACACCTGGCTTATATTTTGTATTTTTAGTAGAGACAGGGTTTCACTATGTTGGCCAGGCTGGTCTTGAACTCCTGACCTCAAATGATATACCTGCTTCCCAAAGTGCTGTGATTACAGGCATGAGCCACTGTGCCCAGCCTAAATTTTCTTTGTTTTTATTTTTGTTTTCGTTTTTTGAGATGGAGTTTTACTCTTGTTGCCCGGGCTGGAGTGCAATGACGTGATCTCAGCTCACCATAACCTCCACCTCCCAGGTTCAAGTGATTCCCCTGCCTCAGCCTCCTGAGTGGCTGGGATTACAGGCATACACTACTACACCCGGCTAATTTTGTATTTTTAGTAGAGACGGGGTTTCTCCATGTCGGTCAGGCTGGTCTCGACCTCCCGACCTCAGGCCCGCCTTGGCCTCCCAAAGTGCTGGGATTACAGGCGTGAGCCACTGCACCAGGCCTAAGTTTTCTTTATATATTCTTATTAAGAGTTCTTTATATATTCTGGATATTGTATGTTCTCCCATTCTGTGGCTTGTCTTTTTTATTTTAAATTTGTGTGTGTGTAGGCAATGCATTCTCTTCACACAAAATTCAAAAGTTACAAAAACTTATCTGGTGAAAAAGCTCCATTTTGCCCAGGGCCCAGCATCCCCTTCCCCCGTCAGCAGGTTTCCCTCCTCAGAGGCAACTAGTGTTACCAATTTCTGGGGAAACTTTATAAATATATGCTATGCATAAATATAAAAATGCCTGTGTGTAGTCTTTTTTTTTTTTTTTTAAAGATGGTAGCATACCTTACTTTTTTGTACCATGCTTTACACATAAGGTTAGTTCTTGGTGATTGTTCAATATTAGCACATAGAGAACTTCCTCCCCACTAGTTGCCTCCACACTGTTCCTTCCTTTTTAATGATTACATAGTATTCCATTGTTTCAACTAGTTCAGCACTTACTATCTCAGATGAGAAGTCTGTGCTAGTGATTCTTTTTCTTCTTCACATAGTCTTCTACATATCCTTAGATTTTTCTTCTTCTTAAATTTAGAAATCTCACCATTCTTCTGGTATTTTATTTTATTTTATTTTAAATCCCCACTTGAAATCCAGTGGGCCCTTTTAGTTTTACTGCTTCATCTGCATCCTTCTTTGTTCTTGATTCTCATTTTCTGGCGAAAGCACTTATGGATATCTGAGTTTTAGTCTCTCCTTTTTTAACTTTACCTTTTCTTGTCTCATTTTATTGCATTTTATTTTCACTGTGTCTCTTGAGAGAATTCCTTGGTTTGATGTTCTATATGATGCATTTATTTTTCATTTCATTCCATCCTGGTGTTTCCACTTTTCTATTTAATTTAAAGTTAAACCCACTTATGTTTGTTTAGCGTTCCCATGTTTTTGGACCTCCTCTGTGTGTGATATCTGGGTGATGATCTTGGCCTAGGACAAGAGCTGATCCCCTTTAGACTTGAGCATGCTGGGTTTCCAGTCTGCAGATATGTGGATCTTCTGCTTCTACCTTCTTGGAAATGTGCATGCTGTTCCTCCTGCCTAGCACTGAGACTTGCTCTTCTGCTATCACTGGGGTGCATATTTGTGTAGCCACACATTCATGTCTATGTTTGTGTGTGTAAACATGTACATGTGTGTATAGGCGGTGCACAGAGACTCTGCAGTCAGCCTTTGCCCTGGCTGTGGTGAGTTGATAGGGGTGGGGTAAGTCTGAGACGGGAGAGGATAAAGTATAGGTCTTTGGAACTGCTCCTAGGCAGGCCTCCTTTCAAGATGTGTGGCTGATAACAGGACAGCAGGCTGGATTGACCCTTCTGAACTGAGGAAGTGGGGGAGAGTTTACCCTGCAGGTAGAGAATTTCGTGCTCTTCCCAAAATACCCTTCCTCTTTTCCTTCTTCCAGTTGCATTAGCAACTCGTCACTCCACAGTCCTTTGCTCACCGCCCCCTGCCTTCCCAATGCCTGCTTCTGTTCTCAGTCACTGTGGTTTCCGATTTTGGGTATTTTTCCAGACCCTACGTAGCAAATCCCATGTCTTCCCAGATTTAGCATTTCCCACTGACCTGTATAGATTTTGGTTCCTCAACTCTGACTAAATCTGATTTTTCTGTAAATTTGATCCTGTTTCCTGTATCTCTTCCAGAAATTCCTCAAAATTTCTTGATTGATTGATGGCATCCATCCCTGTTTTCTGGCTTTTTAATGGGTTTATTCTTATTTTTATATTCCTTTTGTCATTCCTTTGGAATTTGGAGTGACACAGGAATCAATCATTGAGCTCAGCCCATCACCATTGTGGACTCAGTGTATCTCATTACTTTTCACTGGCAGGATTGTGTAACACCCTCTTTAACCAATTTCCTAGTTCGTCTTCCATGTAATGTTTTTAAATATATGTATTTATTTAGAGACAGAGTCTTGCTCTGTTGTTCAGGCTGGAGTGCATTGGTGCGATCATGGCTCACTGCAGCCTCAAACTCCTAGGATCAAGCAGTCCTCCCACCTTAGTTTCCTGAATGGCTGGGACTACAGGTGCATACCACCACACCCAGCTAGTTTTAATTTTTTTGTATGTGGAGGTGGAACTCACTATGTTGCCCAGACTGGTCTTAATACTCCTAGCTTCAAGTGATCCTCCCACCTCAACCTCCCAAAACTTTGGGATTACAGGTGTGAGCTACCACACTTGGCTTCCATGTAATCTTAATAGTATTAACAGCAACAGCTTTTAACTTGAGTGGTTGCCGTGTGCCATACATTGTATCACAGCCAATTTAATTGTTCTTTTATTTTTCACCCCTCATTTGCTAGACAGACCTTGTTTTGGTTGTGTACTGTTGCTTAACCACCTCAAAACTAAGTAGGTTAAAACACAAATGTACTGTGATCTTTTAGGGTTCTGTGGGTTGACTACCCTCAAGTATGTGTTTTTTGCTCTAGGTGTCTCGTGCATTTGGAGTCAGAAGTTGGCTGGGACTGCAGTCAACTGGAGGCTCATTGGACTGGTTGCCTAAGGTGATTCACTTGTGGCCACAGTTGACTGCAGAGCCTATGTGTGACATCACCATGTGACTTGGGCTACTCAAAGCATTGTGGATGAGTACCTGGAGGGCATGTCCCAAGAATGAGCATTCTAAGAGTCAGGAAGTGGAAATTGCTGGGCCATATAAGGGCTGCGCCTGGAATTGGCACAGGATCAGTTTGGCCATATTCCTTTATTTTTTTTTTGAGATGGAGTCTTGCTCTGTTGCCCAGGCTGGAGTGCAGTGGTACGATCCCGGCTCACTGAAACCTCCGCCTCCCGGGTTCAAGTGATTCTTCTGCCTCAGCCTCTCGAGTAGCTGGGATTACAGGCACCTGCCCCCATACCCAGCAAATTTTTGTGTTTTTAGTAGAGAGGGGATTTCGCCATGTTGACCAGGCTGGTCTCGAACACCTGACCTTAGGTGATCCGCCCGCCTTGGCCTCCCAAAGTGCTGGGATTACAGGCATGAGCCACTGCGCCCGGCCTGGCAATATTCTTTTGGTCAAAGTAGTCAGAGGGTCTGCCCAGATTCAACAGAGTGGGTTGATAGACACCATCTCTTGATGGGGAAGTGGCCAGGTCACATGAGAGATAAGCATGTAAGACCAGAGATATAGTTATGACCATCCTTTAAAAAATACCAGCTGCCACAGATACCATGCTGGAGATAGAATAACAGATACCAGGTCCATGCTTTCTCACACCTTATGGTTCAGGGCCAGAGGCAGGTGGATGAACAGGCAATGACAGCGCAGATCATAAGTGTTATGAAAGGGCTAGGTACAGGGGCATGATGAGAGCACTGGGGCGGGGGGATTCGCACAGCCCAGACTGGGCAAGTGCTGGTGAGTGGGGAGGTTGGTTGAGAAAGAACACATCTTAGAGTGGGTATCTTTGGAGCCGAGTCTTGAAGCACAAACGGGCATTAGCTAGGTGAGTAAGACATCCCATACAAGGTGCTTGTGGCACTTGGGGGAATTGCTGATGGTCTGAGGATTGGCAGGGAATTGGGTGCCACTGGCACGTGTGATAGGAGGTGGCAAAGGTGTGTTCTCCCTTTAGATTCTCTGCATCCGTGGCCTTGCCTGTGAGGGCTCTAGCTGGTCCTGCGTGCGAGGTACAGGCGGGATGTTTAGGTGTCACCTTAGGAGGCTGTGTGAGGGGAATAGAAGAGTGAGCCTCATTAGCTTCACTGTGGGGAGCTTTTTGTGGATTCTCTTCACTCTCCACCATTCATTTCTCCTTCTGTTTCATATTCTCTTTTTTTCCTTCCCAGTCTGTTGCTCAAGTGAACACATAGAAGAGGGTTATGTTGGCCAGGCGTGGTGGCGCATGCCTGTAATCCCAGCACTTTGGGAGGCCAAGGTGGGCAGATCACTTGAGGTCAGGAGTTTGAGACCAGCCTGACCAACATGGTGAAACGCATCTCTACTAAAAATGCAAAACTTAGCTAGGCATGGTGGGAGGTGCCTGTAGTCCCAGCTACTTAAGAGGCTGAGGCAGGAGAATTGCTTGAACCTGGGAGGCAGAGGTTGCAATGAACCAAGATTACTGCACTCTAGCCTGGGTGACACAGTGAGACTGTCTCAAAAAACAAACAAGAGACTTACGTTCATTGCTGAAGGGTGAGGGCAGGTGAGGGAAGGGAGCTGGCGTTGGAGAAGCTACTCCATGCAGGGTGCGCTTGGCTGAGTGCTCCACTAGTTTTCTCTCATTCATACTGTATGAGACAGGCGCTTTATCCCTGTTTTACACGTGAGGTAATGGGAGCTCTGAGGGGACGCGGGGAATCTCAGCTGGTGAGGAGCAACGGCAGGCTGTCACTGTACCCTGCCAATGCTTTTGACAGGTGCTCCTCTCAGGATGTGTGTGCAAGGGCGAGGACCTTGGCCTAGGATGGGGCTGACTGCTGTTAGACTAGAGTGCACTCAGATTCCAGTCTGCAACTGTGGGGACCAACCTGCTGCTTCTACCTTCTGGAGGAGGCACCTGCTGTTCTAAACAGTGAGCTTTGTTCTGGTGCCACTACTGGGGTGCATGTTTTTGTAGCCTTGCATACACATCTGCATTTTTCTGTTTAAACATGTACATGTATATATATAAGCAGGCAGAATTGGGGTGAGAGGGCATACCCAATCACAGCCAAAAGTCCTTTGGTTAAAAAGGGCATGAACAGAGTTTTGGAGATGGTTTCCTTCAACACTGTGAATGTACTTAACACTAGTGAACTGTATACTTAAAAATCGTTAAGACGGTAAGTTTTATTTTATGTGTATTTTACTATGGTTAAAAAAGAGAGAAAGAAAGTTGTAATTCCTGCTTGGCATAGCCTAAGGAAATCATTCTAGAGTCCTCAACATTTTTAATGTGGGTTTGCTGATGGCAGCTGGAAGGGGATCTTTAAGCCTTCTATTTGCACTTCTGGAAGCTGTTTTCTTTGCACCAAAATCCAAGAATGAGTTTTTTGCCTTCTCTATGTGGGCTCCTCCCTTGGTGTGGTAGCGCCATCATGCATAGAATTTAAAATTCCTTACACCTACCATCCGCACAGCATTTGTCTGACTGCCACTTGTGTCTTCTGCTACCTTGGGTGATATTGAGGACTGTCTGCTTTCCTGGGGCTTGAATTTCACAGTAGATGCAATTCACTAGGTATAAACATTACCATCTGTCATTAGTTACCACTGACAGAGGAAAAGCACTTGGGTCATTGGAAACAAATGGCTGCGGTAATGTGTTCTGAATCTTTGTCCCCGACTTAGACATTGATGACACTTAGCCATGGCTGAAAATTGAAGGAGGGGATGCCAGTTCTGTTATCAACATTTTCTTTTTAGCCAAGACGATTCATCCCGTCAGAGAGTCCCCTAACCATAGTATTGTCATCCAGCCTACATTCTCTCTTGTTTGCAAAGTCCTTCCTTGCTCTTTTGGCACTGAATGGAGCTTTGAAAAAGCCATTTTATTTTGGTGGTGGTGTCCTGAATATTTTTTTAGCGTGTTGTAGTAGAACAATGTGGCTTTGCAATCAGAGGTAATCTTTTTAATCTTTGTCACTTTGGTGGGAGAAACGATATCTTGTTTTCATTTTCATTTTGTTTACTATTGATGAATGATTATTGTTTACTAGCTGTATTTACATAATTCATTTTTGTACTGGAATCTGCCTTTTAAATACTGATTTTTCAAAACTCTTAATATGTTAAAGCAAGCAACCTATTTTCATGTATGTTCAAATCCTTTCCCCAGTTTGTTATTTATATTTTAATATTTGTTATGTCTTCTTGACATAGAAAAAAAAATGCTATTATGCTTTTCCTTTATGGATTCTGCTTTTGGTTTGGGGTTTAGAAATCCTTCCCAACCACAAGATTTTATATACTGTTCATCAAAATCAGAAATTGGCAGACTAAGGCCAAAAGGGTATATCTATCCAGTTGCCTGTTTTTGTATAGCCCACGGGTTAAGAATGCTTTTTTTATTGTTTTGTTTCATTTTATTAAAACTTTTTTTTTTTGTTTTGTTTTGAGACCGATTCTTGCTCCGTTGCCCAGGCTGGAGTGCAGTGACGCGACCTGGGCTCACTGCATTGTCCACCTCTCGGGTTCAAGGGATTCTCATGCCTCAGCCTCCTGAGAAGCTGGGATTACAGGCACCCGCCACCATGCCTGGCTAATTTTTTTTTTGGATTTTTAGTAGAGATGGGGTGTTGGTCAGGCTGGTCTTAAACTCCTGAACTCAGGTGATCTGCCCGCCTCGGCCTCATAAAGTGCTGGGATTACAGGCATGAGCCACTGCGCCCTGCCCACCATTAGTCTTAAAAGTGATTTTTGGCTGGGCGCGCTGACTCACTCCTGTCATCCCAGCACTTTGGGAGGCCGAGGTGGGTGGATCCATGAGGTCAGGAGATCGAGACCATCCTGGCTAACACCGTGAAACCCCGTCTCTACTAAAAATACAAAAAAATTAGCCAGGTGTGGTGGCAGGCACCTGTAGTCCCAGCTACTCGGGAGGCTGACGCAGGAGAATAGCATGAACCCGGGAGGCGGAGCTTGCAGTGAGCCAAGATCGTGCCACTGCACTCCAGCCTGGGCAACAAAGCGAGACTCCGTCTCAGAAAAGGAAAAAAAAAAGTGATTTTTTACTTTTTTAAGTGGCTGATAAAATAAAACGAATTATATTCTGTGCCATGTGAAAATTAGTGAAATTGAAATTTCAGTCTTTGTTAGTAAAGGTTTTTTATTTTTATTTTTTTGAGACGGAATTTCGCTCTTGTTGCCCAGGCTGGAGTGCAATGGCGTAATCTCGGCTCACTGCAACCTCTGCCTTCCGGATTCAAGAGATTCTCCTGCCTCAGCCTCCTGAGTAGCTGGCAGGCATGCGCCACCATGCCCGTTTAATTTTGTATTTTTAGTAGAGATGGGGTTTCACCATGTTGGTCAGGCTGGTCTCTAACTCCTGACCTCAGGTGGTCCGCCTGCCTCAGCTTCCCAAAGTGCTGGGATTACAGGCGTGAGCCACCGCGCCCTGCCGTAAAGTTTTATTAGAACATAACCATGTTCATTTGTTTACCTACTGTCTATAGCTGCCTTTGCACTACAACAGCTGACTTGAGTTGTTGCAGGAAAGACACTATGACCACAGACTGTTCCTTAACAAAAAATTTTGCTGACCCCTGATATAAATCATCATGTAGTACTCATTTTTTTTAACCTTTAAATGGCCTGACATTTATTTTTGCGTTGAGCATTAGAGAAACTATTTTCTGCATAGTTAACCAAAAAATCCATCAGCATTTATTGAATAATCTATTCTCTCTTCACTCTTTGAGGTTCCATAGTTATCATGTATTAAAACTCAGATCTGTTCCATCAGTTTAGGGATTGACATGGTGAGTCATCAAGCGATTTGGATGAGAGAGATGTTACTCAAGAGTTCCCTGGGGATGAGATTCCCCTTACCTCCTGCAGTAACACTGAATGTTCAAGCCAGATGTGCCCCTGCACAATGCTGTCTGACCACTCACATTCATTTCTGTAATAAGAGCAGACGCTGGTGGGGTCTTGTTTTATTTTTCCGATTCTGTTGGGGATTGCTGATGGCTAAGTGGAGCTGTGTGTTAATGGTTTCTGGTACTTTGGTTTGGATCTTCTCTGGAGCCAGCTGACTCTTCATCTCCTTTGAGAAGAGAAGTGGCTTGATTTATTTCTCTGCCACTGGTGGTTCAGGAGTTTCATTGTTTTAAGAAACACTAATGAAGAATTGCTTACCATCAGGCACTTCTCCAGATGCCACAGATGCAAAGGTGAATGTGGTAGTAGTTGGGGGTTTCTTGTCCGGTAGGTACCTGTTTAATGAAATCTCCGGTGCCATGGAGGCAGATGGTGGAGGACTACCAGCCTCTGCTCTGGAGTCTCCAGGCTGAGTTGTGCCTCTGCTTCTTACTAGCCGAATGACTTCGTGTCTTGTAACTTTCCTGGTCTGTAACCTATTCTCTTAATAAAACAGGGATAATAAAATTCCTCCCCTCTGCCACCAAGTTATTTTAAGGGGTAAGTGAGACATTTAATATGTAAACCGACTTGTACAGTGCCTGGCAGAGAGTATGAACTTAAACATTTAATTTCTTTATCTTCCCTTCCCTTGATTTAGAGCTATATGTATAGACTGCTGTGAAAAGGATGGATTTTGTCTCCAGGTACTTCTTAGCCCCAGGTATTTGCTTTCTATTTTGGAGTTTTGTTGTGTTTTTGAGTCAACTCATAGTCCAAATTTCCAGGCAATCAACTGGCCACCATTTGCTCTCTGCCAAGGGTGGGTCCATATGTCCTAAGGCGAGCACTCAGGCCAGGTGTCAGAGCCAGGTCGCAATGACAGTCTGTGGGCTGTTTGTGCAACTGGTCTCCTTAAATGGACTAGGGTCAAGATTCCCCATGTGCATTTCTGTGCTGAGGGCTGCTGGCTTGTGAGAGTGGAAAAAATGGCCTGAATCAGGTATCACTGAAGCAAATTACTGAAGGTGAGTGACCTGTGAGAGGCAACTGTCACATGGGTAAGAATATGTTAAGGTGTACCCAGTGACCTTGGTTTGAGCCTTTGCTGAACACAGTCATTTCAGTAGGACTTCACCTCATATCCTAAGGATGGGCTCTGTAGATGGCACCCAGGGCTGTTGAACTTGGGTTTATTCAATTTTGCTAGAATGATAGCAGTTTCTGATCCTCTGTAATTTACCTGTATTTGAAATGTGATTCCTCCTGGTGTGGCCAGACTGTTTTTTTCCACCTAGGAAACATTCCTCAGAGTATCTCAGGCCATAACACCTCTCATCTGCCCTTGCCTCTCCTGGTACCTACCCCCTAGGTTAGGTACTTCTGGGAGAGGGGTACCTGGACAGTTAGCGGCTCCCCAACCGCTCCGTCTCGTGTCTTCTGTGTTTCCCTCTTTATTTTTTCTGCATGCTTTTTTTCTGAAGTCTTTTTGTAAAATGTGTTCATGATTGCCGCTTTCAGCTTAGCTGTTACCTGTGGGGTGCACCTCAGATTGTTAAGCCTGCTATTTAAGATTCCCTCGGATTCTGGAGCTAATCCACTTTCCAGGCCTTATTTCCTGCTGCTTCCCCTGGAGCAGCTCATGTCCATTCAGGATGACTGGTCCCCTGCCTTCTTTTTTGCCTTCTGCACTTCACCCCTTGGCGATTTTGCTTGTGTGGTGTTCCGTGCCAGGAACGCCTTTCTCTTCCATTGAGCAGCTCCTCAGAGTTTATAGAGGACTTTCACACACATTCCTGATAATCTCCATGCAGCCTAGCCCGGGCTGGGTTTTGCTGTTTTCCAGTGAACGTCAGTAGGTTTAAGTGGTTTTCTTACGACCTCATAGCGGGTAGGAGAACTAGAATTTAAACCCAGGTCTTCTGCCGTCCTGCCAAGCCCAGGTCACACCTCCCTCTCTGAAGCCTTCCTCGGAGAACAGAATTATTCTGGCTTTCTTCTGAGTTCTAGTACACAGGTCACCTAAACCAGATTCCTCAAGCAAATTCCTTATTGGCTCCCTTTCCTCCACGTCTAGAATAACACCTAGCAGTCTGTGGGAGCTTGCTAAGTGTTTGGAAGAATACATGAGCGAATAGATTTTGTTTTCCATATCTTCTAATACGTGGTTTGGGGGAGTATAGCACCATGTTAATTAGGCTGCTTAAAACGCCCGTGTGTTGGAAAACATCTATGTTTGGGTCTATAGAATAAATAGGGAGTGATTATTTTGTCCCACTCTTTCTGCCATCTCATAGAAACATAATTATTTCATTACTTGAAGAAAGTTGCTTACAACACATTTAACTCTCTATATATTTTAGGAGTGTAATTTTTTTTTTTGGACACATAACTTCACTCTGTCACCCAGGGTGGAGTACGGTAATGTGATCACAGCTCCCTTGCAGCCTCGACCTCCTGGGCTTAAGCGATCCTCCCACCTCATCCTCCTGAGTAGCTGGGACTACAAGTGTGTACTACCATGCCTGGCTAAGTTTTTTTTTTTTTTTTTTTGGAGATGGAATCTCGTTCTGTCACCCAGGCTGTGGCACAATCTCGGCTCACTGCAACCTCTGTCTCCCTGGTTCAAGCGATTCTCATGCCTCAGCCTCCTGAGTAGCTGGGATTACAGGCATTTGCCACCACGCCCAGCTAATTTTTGTATTTTTTGTAGAGATGGGGTTTTGCCATCTTGGCCTGGCTGGTCTCAAACTCCTGGCCTCAAGTGATCTGCCTGCCTCAGCCTAGCAAAGTGCTGGGATTACAGGCATGAGCCACCATGCCTGGCCATGCCTGGCTGAGTTTTTAATTTTTTTGTAGAGACAGGATTTTGCGTAGGTTGTTGGTCTTGAACTCCTGGGCTCAAGCAGTCCTCCCACCTTGGCCTCCCAAAGTGCTAGGATTACTTACCAGTTTAGGAATGTCATTTTTAGCTAAATTTTGCCTAGCAACAGCTATGCTTAGGAGAAGCTTTGAGGAAAGCCACCTCTCCCTTAATCTATCAGCACCCTCTTCCACAGTAACCTTAACTAAATAATAATATTCTTCCTGATGGTTTTCTGTATTGTATGTGAAGTGGAAAGAAAAGCATCTTTAGAAATCCTTACAGCTTATTGATCTCTTGTGTATTGGCTTCAAGATAAGCCCCCAAGCCTCTCCATACAGATGGATACCCTGTAGTTGCTGCTGTACTAACATGTAGGAGCTGTCTCCTGTTTTTTTTTTTTTTTTGAGACAGGGTCTCATCCTGTCACCCAGGCTGGAATGAATGCAGTGGCACCATCTTGGCTCACCACAGCCTTGACCTCCTGGGCTTAGGTGATCCTCCCACCTCAGCCTCCTGAGTAGCTGGGACTGTAACCATGCACCACCACACTCTGTTAATCTTTTGTATTTTTTTGTAGAGACGGGGTTTTGTTGTATTGCCCAGGCTGGTCTCGAACTCCTGGACTCAAGTGATCTGCCCGCCGTGGCCTCCCAAAGTGCTGGGATTATGGGCCTGAGCCACCCTGCCTGGCCTCTTGTCTCTTTTCTGACTTCATTTTACACCTCATAGTTTACAGCTAAGTAAGGCTCTAAGAGTTTTTTTCCCTCATTCATTCCTTCACTTTCTTCCTTCATCTGTGTCTGTCCCTCTCCTGGTAGTGCATGGCCCTTGTTTGCAGGACTCATTTCTGTCTCTGAACTCAGAATGCCCATGTGAGAGGGCAAGACCATGACCAGTATTAAATTTAAGGCCCTTTTCTTTTATGTCTCTCCTTGACTTTTTTTTTTTTTTTTTAACTTTCCTTACCTGTCCTTGTCTGGTTACTTAGGTGTGAAATTCCTTTGAGCCATTTTGGTTTAGAATACCCGCTTCCTGTTTTTTCTCTTTTTCTTTAATGTTTTGACTATGATCAGACTCTTGGTTCAGGGCCTTTTTCTTTTCCAGTGAGTACACTAACCATGGAAATAGAAATCACCCACATTCGGTCTGAGTCACGTCAGTGGGAATGTGGGAATTCCATCTGGGGCGACCAGGTAGCCAGTCAGGTGGAGCTCCAGCCTGGAAGGCCATCTGTACTTCTGGGTTGTAGGCGGGCACACTTCAGGATTCTAAAAAGATGCTGTGGGGAAACTGTGTCTCAGGCCTTGAAAAGTTCCACAGAAAAACATCTCTTCCAGCTGCTTTGTGGTGAGATGCAGATCTGAATCAATACAACATTGTTGAGTGCCACAAACCTAGGTACCGTGCAGGGAGAACCTGTTCTGTATGGGGAGAAAAAAATGAAGTGAAAACACTGTGGAAGGAAGTCTGACCTATTTGAATGTAGTCACACGTTTCCTTCTCATTTAGCACATCCTCTTGTGTTCATTTTAGGTTTGGGTTGAGGGTTTAAGGACAGCACCCAGCCTTATATGTAGGGTGTGGGTGTCACAAATCATTAAATGTGGAAGTACTGTACTAGAGGGCAGTTTGAATGTGGGTTGCTCCAGGAGGTCAAAATGTGTTTCTGTTTCCTCTTTTTAGTTTAGAGAGACAGTTTAGAATCTGAAGTGATTTTTTTTCCCCTCCCTGGGTATTTTTGAGGTTCTAATAATTATAGGTTCCCTCCCAAGAAGCTTAGATGTAACATCTAAGCTCCCAAGAAGACTGACATTTGCATGTGCACAATTTTTGGCCCCCAGGGTGCCTGTGGGTTTCAGAGAGACAGTCCCTACTGTAGAGGAATGGTGAATTTTTGGTAATTTTTGAGTCAAGGATGGTTTGTTTTTTGTTTTTTGTTTTAAAAGATGGAGTCTCGCTCTGTTGCCCAGGGTAGAGTGCAGTGGCGCGATCTTGGCTTGCTGCAACCTCTGCCTCCCGGGTTCAAGCAATTCTTCTGTCTCAGCCTCCTGAGTGGCTGGGACTACGGACACGTGCCACCACGCCTGGCTAATTTTTTTTTTTTTTGTATGTTTAGTAGAAACAAGGTTTCGCCATATTAATCAGGCTGGTCTCAAACTCCTGAACTTGGGGGATCCACCCAAGGCAAAGACACTTTTCGTCTTGCTAAAAGTACAAGGGTTTTGCAGCACATCTGAGAAGTGTGGGCTGTAAGAGTGGGTTAACAGTGACCACTTGGCATCTGCTGTTGGGAGTTGAGTCCTGCCCTGTTCCTCACTTGAGTGTTTTTTTTTTTTTTTTTTGTCCTTGAGAAGGTTTGGGCTGGGGTGATGATTAATCAACAAGCACATACTCAGCTCTGTATGATATGTTGTTTCCTCCTGGCCTTCGTTCTGAAAACCCTAAATGCCCTTTTCTTGGACTTTCCTTAGGCACCTGACTTGTTGGGTCACATGCCGAGTGCACTCCGCGTGTGTAGTACCATGTCAGATGGTAGCATAGAAACATGTCGATGAGAACCAGGCTTTGTAAGATAAACAGATGGTACAGTTAAGATGAATTGGGCGAAGGGTAGGAAAGGAACTGTTGTTTATGAAGGGGTCATTCTAGGCATCTTCTTCCTACCTAAGAGGAACGCCTGGATTGTGGTGTAGCACAGCCCTACCTGGGCTCCTCACACACCACTCGAGGGACCTCATGCCTGTTACGTATGAGACTTTTCCTTATGTGTAATAGAGACAACCTGGATGATCTCTGGGGGTGATTTTACACCCTAGACCCTTGTGTGATTTTGGTGCAGAAGTTTCAGTGGAGGAATACCTTCCTTAGCTTTACAAATTTTCAGTTGGCAAGATCCTGAGAATGAGGGTCAAAGTGGGCAGAAAAGGGAGCAGGATATTGCAGGATTTTTTTTTTCTTTCTTGAGGCAGGGTCTTGCTCTGTGACTCAGGCTGGAGTGCAGTGGCATGATCTCGGCTTACCACAGCCTCAACCTCCTGGGCTTTTAGGTGATCCTCCCACCTCACACTCCCCAGTAGATGGGACCACAGGCATGCGCCACCACGCCCAGCTGATTTTTGTATTTTTTGTAGCAATAGAGTTTCACTGTATTGCCCAGGCTGGTATCAAACTCCTGGGCTCAAGCAATCCTCCTGCCTTGGCTTCCCAAAATGTTGGGATTACGAGTGTGCCGCTGCACCTGGCCCCAAGAGCAGAATTTTAGGTCGAGTTGTGTTGTGTCTGTGTCCTCTGGGAAGGTGAATTCTGTCTTTGTAGGAAGCTGTCTGCTTGGACTGTTGAGTCCTCCGGGTGGCATGCATATCCTTGACCACCAGCAGAGGCAGAATTTTTGTGTTGGGGATCTTAGTTATTGTTAGGAACAGGCTCTCGGAAATGCCTCTCATCCTTGATTGTTGGGGATTTCTCAGCCTGAAATGTCCTGGCCAGGGTCTCCCCCAGCCTTGTTTTTCCATTTGGCAAATCTGCTTACTCTTCTCAAGTTGCCCCATCAATTCATGGAGCTCTGTTCATAACCAATATTGCATTGCATCAGAGTTAGAGGTCTCGTGTCCATATCCCCAGCTAAAGTTATTTAGATGCTATATCCTGTTTTGTTTGGTAGCACTGCATTGGGACTTTGGCTTTGTGTATTTGGTGTTTAGTATGTGCTTGAAATACTGGAGCTTCCTTAGAAGGAATGAACAGGGATCATATATAATAAATGCAGCTGAGAGTTGGGGAAAATCTTGGCTCCTAAGAATCATAAGAATGTCTGGAGAAGTGAATGTTAGTCTGAAGATTCTTAGAAAAATCTATTAACAGACACTGGCAACTTTGCCAAGGAATGTGGACTTGGGCTCTTTAATTTTGACTTTATGATCCTGTTAAGAGGTGTTCTTTTGCATCAGGCCAATGGGTGGAATTTGCTTGAAGGGCAGGTTTTCTAATAGAAAACCTATGAAAAACATTTTCAGTTTCTGAAGAACTTTAGCAACAAAACTTTGAAACAGGCGATCTCTTAAACCATGTCTAAAGAAAAAGTCTTGCTTTATAAGAAATGGTCCTGAATCCAAAGTAGAAACACGTAAAACTGTTCAGGGGGATACTAACTTAGAAACCATAGGCTGTGGGCCTTGGGCACTTGGAGATACTTGTACAAGCAACCTTGGAGTTTTTGGAGAATATTTGAAATGGGAATTCCTGGGCTGTGTGGCAAGGAAAACTGAACTTCCTACTAATAAGCAAGTAGCAGCGCAGAATTTGAGACATACTGTTAATAGTCAAGATACATTTGAATAACTCTCCAAAAAAAAAAAAAAAAAAACCAAAAGAGAAATCTCTATGTCTTAGTATTCCCTACTTTTTATATCATTGTGTCCTATCTAGATTGTTAAAAATTATGCAGACATTTTAATGATTATATGTACTAGTCAGCTTTGCTGTGGTAATAACTCCAAAAATGCAAAGGTGTGCAACAAACATGAATTTCTAGGTTATGTTGTGTGTCAGTGGCTGTGAATCAGCTTCTCTGGCCCACTCCTGCAAGTCTTCCCCTTCCAAAGGAGCAGTCCCTGTTTGGGACACACTGCTTTCAAAGTCGAGGAGCAAGGGAGCTGGTGGAAGCCTGCGTTGACTCTTAAGGATCTGCTCTGATCCGATGTACATTCATGTACCGGTGGCCAGAGCAAGTCACGTGTCCAAGGCCGAAGTCAGTGTGGTGGGGAGTTGTCTTCCTGTGGGAAGTCACTTGGCAATAAGAAGAATATATGATCCTTTTAAAGGAAGAGAAGATAATAATTGTGAACACGAATGCAATCTACCACTTTTTCCCAGAACACTTGGTAAATATAGCAGTTCAAGTTTACCATTTAAAAATGCTTTAAACACATTTTCTCCCTATTTTGTGTATTAAAAATTTTAGATAATTTGAGAGGAGCCTGACCTATTGCCATGAAGTGATGTGGCAGATCACTGTATGAGTTCAAGTATTCTTCGCTATATTATTGCAGTACCTAGACTTTCCAGAATGGTTTTGAATTATGGCAAATACTTTATATCTGAATGTAGTGGACATGCCTTTGTGATTTAAAAGGTTTCTTCATTTTTAAAATATGTCCACTACATTTTTGACGGTTTTATTGTTATTGGAGATAATTTACAGAGCATGAAATTCACCATTTTAAAGTATATAATTGTGAGTATATATTCACAAGGTTGTGCAGCCATCATCGCTATCTAATTTTAGAGTATTTTGTCACCCCAAAAAGAAATTTGGTCTTTATTAAGCTGACTCTCCCTGTTCCCCCTACCTGCAGCCCCTGGCAACCAAGTCTGCTCTCTGTCTCTCAGGATTTTGCCTGTTTTGACATTTCATATAAATGGAATTATGTAGCATATGGCTTTTCTCATCTGGCTTCGTTCACTTAGTAATGTCTTCGAGATTAATTGCTGATGTTTTCTGATAGATATTTTTAAACATATTTAGGAACTTTTTTTTTTTTTTTTGAGATGAAGCCTTGCTCTGGCGCCAGGCTGGAGTGCAGTGGCTCAATCGCACTGCTCACTGCGACCTCCGCTTCCTGGGTTCAAGCGATTCTCCTGCCTCAGCCTCCCAAGTAGCTGAGACTACAGGTGCACGCCACTATGCCCAGCTAATTTTTGTGTTTTTAGTGGAGATGAGGTTTCAGCATGTTGGCCAGGATGGTTTCAATCTTTGACCTCGTGATCCACCCGCCTTGGCCTCTCAAAGTACTGGGATTACAGGCGTGAGTCACTGCACCCAGCCGGGAACTTTGTTTTTACTTCTTAATTTTACTTAGAGATTTAAATGGAATGGCTGATACGAGAGATACCAGTAAGTATTTTTGGTAGTTTTGCACATAAGTATCTTCAACAATGGTTATATATAGAATCAGTTAATGTAATAAATTGTATTGATAAATTTCCTAATGTTAAATCATTCTTGCTTTCCTGGAATGCATTTGACTTTATCCTGGTATATGTTTTTTTTCCCAAAAATTCTTTTAGTTTACTATTAGCTGTTACTTTATTAATGATGTTTATACTTGTACTCAGTTTTCTTTTTTGTCCTAAAATTTTGATACCAGATATAGATAGTCATCATGAGATGATTTGAAAGGTTTCTCCATTTTAAAATTATGTCTTAGAATATTTGAATAAAGTAGGACTCATTCTTTGAAGATTCGTGAGTGCTCACTGTAAAACACTTGGGACCCAGCTTACCTCTTAGTGGATGCTCTGTGACAACAGTTTTGTGGTTATTTATCTGTTTAGGTTTTTTATCTCTATTTAATTTCACTTTGATCACATAATTTTTCCTAGAAAGCCAGCTAGCGCATGTAGATGTCCAAATTTGTTTGCATAGTTATTCATAGCACAACCTTTTAATTTACAATCATACATAGACGCAACTTCTAAATAGTTGTTGTCTGTTCCCTTTTTCCATTTTCCTCTTTTTTTATTTTTTATTGAGACAGCATCTCACTCTGTTGCCCAGGCTGGAGTGCAATAGTGCAATCTCTGCTCACTGCAACCTCCGCCTCCCGGGTTCAAGCAAGTCTCATGCCTCAGCCTCCTGAGTAGCTGTGACTACAGGCTTGAGCCACCACACCTGGCTAACTTTTTGTATTTTTACTAGAGACAGGGTTTCACCATGCTGCCCGGGCTGGTCTTGAGCTCCTGGGCTCAAGCAGTCCACCTGCCTTGGTCTCCCGAAGTGCTGGGATTATAGGTGTGAGGCCACTACACCTGGGCCATTTTCCTCTTTCTATATTGGTCAGATTTCCTAAGTTTTAGTTTATCTGATTCATCTTTTAGAAGAATTAAATTTTGCTTTTGTTTATAACTTTTGTTCTTTTCTGTGTTAATTTATGCTTTCATTTTTAAATTCTCTTTCCACTTTCTTTAGGCTTTCTTTTTTTCTTTTTCTTTTAATGGGACCACAGAGTAAGTCTGGCCTAAAGGGTTCTGTTTTATGGACTTCATTTTTGTCAAATGCATGTTTATCTGTTATTGAGCACTCTTGCTTTTTTGTGTTTCGGTTTTCTTGGGTCTGAGTGATGAGCTAATGCTAGTTTGACTTGTTTTTATGGTTTACTTGCCTCTGATGAGGTAATAATTCAGGCCTGCTATTTGTCCCCATCAGAACAAGTGAATTATTGGATCCCCTGTGTTTCTACTTGATGTTGTTAGCATTGTCTTAGATCCATAGATGACTCGTTATCTGTCAGATGGGAAAGAAGCCTGGCTTTCTCTGTGTTTTAGCTGCTCCCCACATCTCAGTAGAGCCCAGAGCCCCCAGCATTTGCAGTCTGGCCTGCTTTGGCCTTGTTGGACACACCCCAGGGCAGCCAACCCCGATGCCTTCATGTTCCTATGAGCTGCTGCTTCCATCTCTACCCATCATGGCAGGGAGAAGGCTATGTGGGCAGGGTGCCCTCTGCTGGTGGCCCACACTTGGTGTATTTGTCTGTGCTTGGCATCCCCTTGGTCACAGTCACAGCAGCCAACACCTTGGTGGTCCTGGTTTGCCCCACTGCTGAACCTTCCATGTCCTCTACTCCCCACTGACAATCACACTTTCAAATTAGGGTGCGTGTAAAGGGGGTTCAAGAATATTTTCTACTTATTAGGTAACCTCAATAACCTGAAGTAACTTCGGTGACATAGATTAGATTACTCTTAGTACTTTTTTCAGTTGTGGCCCAGGTGGAGCCAGTAGACAGACAACCTTTGAAACCTTTGGCATTTGGATGGCACCCTTTCCTTGTTTCCAGTATTGACCCGACTCCAGTCACTCTTTTTCTTGTTCTTTTTACCTCCACTGTTTATTTTTTTTTTTCTTTCATTCTCTAGGTTAAATTAGTATCTGGAGGGTGAAAAAAGGGAGAAAGCAGAGGCTTGTGTTCAACTCACTGAGTTTATCTAGAGGTCTGGCTTTCTAATTTTTTAAATGAGTGTGTCACATTACACATACAAACATGATCGCTTCCTGGTTATTGAGCCTTTGGGATTTTTCTAGGTTTCACTCTGTGTTCTTTGTATCATGAACATCTTTGAACAGAACATTTTTGAGATTGTCCCTTTGAGTTTATTCTCGAAAGTGGGCTTAGCTTTAATTTTACAACAAAATCAACAATCAAGAATATTCAGTTTGTATAGAATATATTCATTCTTTTTTTTTTTTTTTTTTGAGATGGAGTCTTGCTCTTGTCACCCAGGCTGGAGTGCAGTGGTGCAATCTCGGCTTACTGCAACCTCCACCTCCCAAGTTCAAGCAGTTCTCCTGCCTCAGCCTCCTGAGTAGCTGGGATTACAGGCGTGTGCCACCATCCCTGGCTAGTTTTTGTGTTTTTAGTAGAGATGGGGTTTCGCCATGTTGGTCAGGCTGGTCTTGAACTCCTGACCTCGTGATCCACCCGCCTCGGCCTCCCAAAGTGCTGGGATTACAGGTATGAGCCACCATGCGTGGCTGACACATTCATTCTTTTTTTTTTTTTTTTTCCCGAGACAGAGTCTCGCTCTGTCACCCAAGCTGGAGTGCAGTGGCCGGATCTCAGCTCACTGCAAGCTCCGCCTCCCGGGTTCACGCCATTCTCCTGCCCTCAGCCTCCCGAGTAGCTGGGACTACAGGCGCCTGCCACCTCGTCCGGCTAGTTTTTTGTATTTTTTAGTAGAGACGGGGTTTCACCGTGTTAGCCAGAATGGTCTCAATCTCCTGACCTTGTGATCCGCCCGCCTCGGCCTCCCAAAGTGCTGGGATTACAGGCTTGAGCCACCGCGCCCGGCCGACATGTTCATTCTTTAAGCATCTGCCCTGTACCTGGCACGAGGGAGGTAAATTAAGACAAGTAACATACAGTCTGTGTATTCAGAAGAGCCATCATTTTATCCTTAATGTAAAGACACCTTGACAGGCTTTGTCAGGCTCCTCTGAGACTAGATCATTCACTTGCCCACATTCCTCCAATAGAATAAAAAAGAGAAATTAGATTGTTTTAGCATGACTTGTTTTTATTAAAACTATATTGGCTCCTAGTATATACCACTCTCTTTTCATAAATCATATGTTCAATGTAATATAAAATTTTACCAGTGATTTATGTTAATTTAATATTCTGTCTTGTGGCTGGCTGACCATAATGGTGTATCTTAAAATTGAAATTCTTTGAAACAGAGGAGTTTGTAAGGCAACCTCACTCTGCATCTGTCTTCCTAGGGTAAAGTAAAAGGGGGAAGGAGGAAGAAATGCTCTTATAATGGAAACCTACATAGTGAAAATTGGTATTTTGCTACAATGGGGAGTTTTCATTATTAATCAACTACGTGGTTGTAACTCTTCACAAAGGCTATTCTGGATATCCTTTGTTATAGTAAAATCATTAAGAAAATATATTTGAGGCCCCAACTGTGGGTCTCAATGCAATTTTAATTTGCAGCAGCATTTATTGTGTGTCTGCTATGAACCCAGCCTCAGAGTTTATAAAAGGATGCAAGAATACTTAGAAGTACGTGTGTGTGTGTGTGTGTATGTGAGTGAGAGAGAGAGTGAATAGTGATGTAGCATCCACCATGTACCAGACACTATTCCCACTGCTTCCATATACTAACTAACTCAATCTCACTACACCTATTTTATAAATGAGGACAATGGGGGCTTAGAGAGATTAAGAAGCTTGCTTAAGTTGCACTGCTACTAATTAGTGGTACTGGGATTCAGAACTGGGCATTCTGGCTCAGGTTAGCCTCAGTTGCTTGTCATTCCACAGACATTTATTGAGTACTTTTGATAGGCAAGGGATTGAATTTTGTCATTTCTAAGATTCATTCGTTCATGAAATACTTACTGAGAACCTACCATGGGCCGGAGTAGCATGGTCTCTGCTCTTAGGGAATTTGTAGACTAGTGGGGAATCAGTCAGTCAATACATATATAATACATTTTCAAACAGTGATAAGTCCTGTAAAGAAAATAAAGCCAGAGAAGGGGCTAGAGAGAGATGGAGGGATGCAGAGTTATTTTAGATTTTATGAGCTGAGGGGGTGTCTCTGAGTAGGTGTCATTTGAGGAGAAACCTGTCTGAGGAGAGAAGCCAGCCATGGGGGGGATCTGGAGGGAGAAGAGTGCTCCAGGTAGAGGGAGCAGCAAGTGCAAAGGTCCTGATGTCAGAATGAGCCGGCACAGTGCGTGGTCCAGTTATGGAAGACCGTTGTTTCTAGAGCTGGGGAGAGTGTTGGTGGTGAGGTCAGAGAACAGGGTAAGGGCCAGGTCACTTTTGGCTCTTGCAGATTATGGGAGGGAGTGTCGATTTTCTTCTGAATGTCAGGGGATATCTTTGGGACTTTTGAGTAGGGGAGTGATGTGTTTTGATTTATGATTATTATTTTTTTTAGAGACAGGGTCTTGTTGTGTTGCCCAAGCAGGAGTATAGTGGCACGGTCACAGCTCATTGCAGCCTCAGTCTCCTGGGCTCAAGAGATCCTTCCGCCTCAGCCTCCCAAGTATCCGGGACCACCAGCGAGTGCCACCATGCCTGACTAATTTTTAAAATTTTTGTAGAGACAAGGTCTCTTCATGTTTCTCAGGCTGGTCTCTAACTCCTGGGCTCAAGTGATCCTCCCACTGCCTCATTCTCCCAAAGTGCTGGGATAACAGGCATGAGCCACCACACTTGGCCTGATTTAAATTTTTAAAGGAGAACTCTGGCTACAGCATGGAGAACAGACTATGGGGTGACAAAAACAAAGCAGGAGGCTTTTGTGTTGAGCCAAGGAATTCCCTCTCCTGGAGGGAACTGTTGGTCATAATGGTGATAAAAGTTGGTCGTAAAGGTGCTGCCACCACCCGATACCTGCTCTTGAGCTCAAATCTCTGTGTCGCAAACCGCACTGCTGGAGGATGCTGATGGAGAAGCAGCCTGTGTCATTCAATTCGCCTCACCCTCTGCCCAGGCCTCCTGAGATGCACATGCTTTCCCTCCACATTCATTGCTCATGGGGACCCTATCTTGAAGGGAGTCATTTTGGGATAAACTTGTATTAAGACCCTAAGGAAGAAAAAGTTAATTTTCCCTGACTGACTTTAAAAACAGAAGCTTCGGTCTGGCACGGTGGCTTACGCCTATAATCCCAGCCCTTTGGAAGGCCGACACAGGTGTATCACAAGGTCAGAAGTTCAAGACCAGCCTGGCCAATATGGTGAAACCCTGTCTCTACTAAAAATACAAAAATTAGCCAGGTGTGGTGGTATACGCCTGTAGTCCCAGCTACTTGGGAGGCTGAGGCAGGAGAATCGCTTGAACCCAGAAAGCAGAGGTTGCGCTGAACCAAGATCGCACCACTGCACTCTAGCCGGGGCGACAGAGCAAGACTCTGCCTTGAAACAACAACAACAAAAACCCTAGAAGCTTCATATTTACTTAAAGGATTTATGGCCAGAGAATAGACATGAGAGACAGCTTAGGGACGGAAAAAGACACACAAAAGGGATTCAGCATGGGAAGAAACCCTGGCCTAAGAATCAGACACCTGGGTTCAACCTTTGGCATAGCAGATGCCAGTGTCTGTACATCTGGGCGAGTTACTTAACTTTTTTGAGTCTGCTTCCATGTCAACAGAGATGATACCTGTATTGCTAACCTCACGAGGCTGTCAGGGGATATGGTGAAGTGAGACTGGGAAGCACTGTGTATGGCTGTGTCATCTCCATCTAAGGTGGCAGCGTCACTGCTTAGGAGATTACAGACCCCGGTAGCCTGTCTGCTATTCTCATGTCTCACGTAACATTCCAAGGAACACCCTGGGATGAAGACTGGGGGGTTTCCCATGGTTGCGTAGTCCTAGGAGGGAAGAATCTGGAGTATGCGACAAGATCTGATTGATTGACTCTCCCCTCCCTCACCCCCAACAACTGGTTCGAGAACTAGCTTCATACTGTCTGGCCAAGACATTTCAGATCTTTATGTGAGCTGTTCCTGGAAGGTTATTGGCTGAGGTTCCCAGGGCAAATGTTAGGGGAGTTGGCTTGAAGTCACTACCTGACCTGGGGAGGCAGATAATCACACACACGCACGCACACACATGATGAGCGAGGCACAGTTGCAGTCACTGGGGACTCACAGTGTTTGTGGATAAGTCTGATATATAAATAAATGATTAAAACTACAAAATGCTTCGGTGGAGGTGTCTTCAAAGTATTGAGAAGGGTGTGAGTAATTCTACCAGGGAGTGGGTCAAGGAAAGTGTTAAAGGAGAGGGGATTCAAGCAGATTTCTGGAAGATATTTGGAGATTGCTATGTACAACAGATGGGGGACTTTTCCAGCAAAGATAAGGGGCATGAAACCGCTGGGTGGTTCCTGGGAACTGGTCCTTTGGATGTGGAAGGCGGTGGTAAGAAACGAGGCTGCTGAGATCAGGCCAGGCTGGATTGTGGGAAACCGCTGTCTGAGCTGATTTTGGCATCTCTGCCTTAAGATTGTGAATTCTTTTCTTTTTTTTTTTTCAAGACGGAGTCTCGCCCTGTCGCCCAGGCTGGAGTGCAGTGGCGCTGGGACTACAGGCGCCGCCACCTCGCCCGGCTAATTTTTTGTATTTTTTAGTAGAGACGGGGTTTCACCGAGTTAGCCAGGATGGTCTCTATCTCCTGACCTCAGCCTCCCAAAGTGCTGGGATTACAGGCGTGAGTCACTGCACCCGGCCATGAATTCTTTTCTTTTGTGCACTGTCTATCCACTGACAGAGCTGTTCTGAGGCCTGGTGTGCTAGTGTTGATAAAATGTAAAGGAGGGCCCCTGTGAGGCCTAGCGTGGCATCCTGCCTGAGGTCAGTGTTTAAATGTTAACTGAAATGACCAAGACATGATGGTTATCCTGGAGTTCCAGAGAAGACATTGTCCCCCCGTACAAATCCCCAGACACTGGGGTGTGGACACCGTGTGTCCTGTGGTACCAGTACATTGCAAAAGCAGTCCCATCAGTGGCTGCTGCTGTAGTTCTCTTCTGCAGTCATGTCCACACTGAGAGGGGCTGCTGAAGGTGTGACGTCCCAGCTGATGAGCTTGTCCATCTGCCCTGTAGTCAGAAGCATAGCAGTAGAGAAGTGGAGGGGGTAGGTCTATTGCCATGAGTACCTTCTGTGAAAATGGTACCCTTTTAGTAATTACAGTTTTTTTGATATTACATAAGTATGTGATTAAATGATCTGTGGTCAGTGGAAATGGGAGTTGAAAGTGCCTTTTCTGTGTGCTTTCCATTACCCCCCAAGTTGGGTGACATCGCCCTTGACTCCAGGCCATGCTTCTTCCCTCTGCCCGTGTCCCATTGCTCTTCCCAGATGTCCCATCATCAGCTACAGCTCATGGATGTGACTGCTAGGTTAACCTCTAATTTCCTGTACGTTCTCTTACATGGTGGCTAGGTCATAACTCACCTGCAGAGCTCCAAGAGGAGAGAATATGAGGAAAGCACCCTCTGCTCCTCACCCTGTGATCTGATGGCCCACAGGTCACCAAGGCTCTTCCCAAGATGTCATGTCACTTTCTTGCCATATTCTTTAGTCTCTGTCTCCCAGTTATTCCAAGGTGACATTAAGAGGCCTTGACATCTGCTGCTAGGCAGGGCTCTGTTCTGTTACCAAACCTTCAAACTAAACAAGATAACTAACTAGGCCTTGTCAGTTTCACAGCCATTTTTTTTAATATTGTAGGGACATAATTTATTAATTGGCTTCTTCCTAAGACCTAAAGAGTGAGGTCTGTAATTTTAAAAACCTATCCTTCCCTTCCTTTCCTGGCATTTGCCCCACTGACCACCCTCCTACCCACTACTGTCTTTTAAAAACATTGTGGAAAATTTTAAGCATATAGAAAAGGGAGGAGAATTGTATAATGAACTTGCAAGTACCAGCTTCAACGGTGATCAACTTGGGCATCTTGTATCATTTATATCCCCACCTACTCATCCTTAATTATTTTGAAGCAAATGCCATTTTATTTTATTCATAAATATTTTAGTATATAATTTTAAAAGATGAAAATTTTGTAAAATCATACTTCCATTGACATACCCAGTGATTCCTTAATATCGATATTCAGATTTCCCTAAATATCTCAAAATCTTTATCTTTTTGTATCTTGTTTTAATGGAATTGGTTGATCTCTTAAGTTTCTTTACATCTATAGGTGCTTGCTCTCTCTTTTCTTTTTTTTTGAGGTGGAGTCTTGCTCTGTTGCCCAGGCTGGAGTGCGGTGGTGTGATCCCGGCTCACTGCAACCTCTGCCTCCCAGGTTCTAGCAATTCTCCTGCTTCAGCCCCCCGAGTAGCTGGGATTACAGGCTCACGCCACTATGCCTAGCTAATATTTGTATTTTTTTTTTTTTTTGAGACGGAGTCTTGCTCTGTCGTCCAGACTGGAGTGCGGTGGTGCAATCTCGGCTCACTACAAGCTCCACCTCCCTGGTTTATGCCATTCTCCTACCTCAGCCTCCCGAGTAGCTGGGACTACAGGTGCCTGCCACCATGCCTGGCTAATTTTTTGTATTTTTAGTAGAGAGGGGGTTTTTTTTTTTTTTTTTTTTTGTAGAGACAGGATTTCACCATGTTGGCCAGGCTGGTCTTGAACCCTGACCTCAAGTGATACATCTGCCTCGGCCTTCCCAAAGTGCTGGAATTACAGGTGTGAGGCACTGCGCCCAGCCGGGTTTCTTAATGTTTACCTGGGCCCACGTGGTGGTCTTGAGAAAGTGGGAAAAACAGAGTCTACTCATAGGGATCTTTCCTTGTTGAGGTTTGATGATGGTGGGGCTATTATGTTCTCTGCCCTTGAACTACTTGCTCATGTTGGTTTCTCCAGCACCTCCTAAAAGATAAATTGGCATGAAATTGATTCAAAGCAGTACCATAGTTTGTTTCTCTTGGTGGTAAAAGATTCGTTCACTCAAGAAGCCACTGAATAAGGAGAGGCTCAGGTGTTTCAAAAGTTATTTTTGGATTTTAGAAGTGTTTATTGGTTTGGCTAAACCAGCTGCTTTTGCTGATATTCTCCTGTATGTGTTTTCATTTAATTTTAAGGTACTCTTTTCTTCTTTTAGGATCTCATTTTGCCCAATGGTGGTACTCCAGCAGGTACTTCAAGTCCCGCTTCTTCATCTTCCCTTCTCAACAGACTTCAGCTTGATGATGACATTGATGGTGAGACTAGAGATCTCTTCGTTATAGTCGATGATCCCAAGAAGCATGTGTGTACAATGGAGACCTACATCACCTATAGGATCACCACCAAAGTAGGTCCCTGTGTTATAGAATGCCTGTGTTGAGTAGTCTCAGGGAATTGGGGTCTACCTCAGTGAATTTTGCCTTTGCTCTCCCTCTCATTGTACAACTCTGTTCACCTTGATCACACTTGTGGGTGTGGCTTTTTGAGAGAATAGATGTAATTCAGATGAAAAGATTATATATAATAGTTTTTTAAATCTTAGAATGAGGAAGAAATTATGACTAAGATTTTTCAAATAAACATTTAATCCCTATACTTGCACTTATTTTTTACCATGATACTATTTAACATGTTAATATCATATTACTTCTGAAATTTATGAATCATTATATCAACCTAAATCACTGTGATGAGACCATGAATAAAATTTGGCCTAGGGCCGGGTGCAGTGGCTC
>NW_012111253.1:1694428-1700901 GCF_000951035.1 Colobus angolensis palliatus
TTTTTTTTTTTCTGTTTTTTTTGAGACAGAGTCTTGCCCTGTTGCCCAGGCCAGAGTGCAGTGATGTGATCTCAGCTCACTGCAACTTCCACCTCCGGGGTTCAAGCAATTCTCTTGCCTCAGCCTCCTGAGTAGCTGGGATTATAGGCGTGTGCCACTATGCCCAGCTACTTTTTTGTATTTTTAGTAGAGACGGGGTTTCACCTTATTGGCCAGGCTGGTCTCGAACTCCTGACCTCAGTTGATCCACCCACCTCGGCCTCCCAAAGTGCTGGGACTACAGGCGTGAGCCACTGCGCCCAGCCAAAATCATAACAGTCTTAAAACTCATATCCTTTAGTTACAGTTTTTCAGATGAGGAAATGGAGGTGGAAAGTTCAAATAACTTGCTCAAAGTTACAAAGTTGGTAACCAGGATTCTAATTTGAATTTGTAGGACTATATAGCCTATATTTTAATTTTTTAAAACCATACTCTTTACATAGTTCCACTTATAAAAGAATAATTTTAATGTGTCATTTGTTACTTATGAAAATTATTTTTTGAATATTTAAAATAGTATTAAAGTTTTAGTCTTGGAACAAGATTTCCCAATCTTGGCAGTATTAACCCTTTGGACTGAAGAGTTCTTTGCTGTGGGGGCTGTCCTGTAGAGTGTTTATCAGCAGCCCTGTTCTCTACCCTTGAGATGGCAGGAGTGTCCTTCCCTTGGTCCCCAGTTGTGACAACCGAAAATGTCTCCAGACATTGCCAAATGTTCCCTGGGGGACAAGATTGCCACCCCACCCCCCCAATCAGTTGAAAGCCACATATTTAGAGCAAGAATGACAATATTGACATTACTAGGGAGAGAATTCATATTATCACTTTGTATTTTGGGATAAAAAGTGAGCCAGGCGCAGTGGCTCACGCCTATAATCCCAGCACTTTGGGAGGCCGAGGCAGGTGGATCACCTGAGGTCAGGAGTTCGAGACCAGCCTGAACAACATGGAGAAACCTCATCTCTACTAAAAAAAAAAAAGTACAAAATTAGCCGGGATTGGTGGTGCATGCCTGTAATCCCAGCTACTCCGGAGGCTGAGGCAGGAGAATTGCTTGAACCTGGGAGGCGGAGGTTGTGGTGAGCCGAGATTGTGCCATTGCACTCCAGCCTTGGCAACAAGAGCGAAACTCCGTCTCCAAAAAAAAAAAAAAAAGTGTTTAGTCAGGAAGCTATCCTATTTCTTGGTACCCCATCCCCCACCAAGTCACATAACAAAGAATGATTTACAGATGTTTTTGGAACTTGTAACAGATGGTGTCTTTATGGATGGCATTAAGAGGAGCTCTGATGAGCATATCTCTTGTCTTTTACTGTGTCTTTTTTCTTTTTCATTGTGGAAAAAAATTATTTTTGAAAGTTTTGTAAGTTCTGTACCTTTTAAAATTCTTTGGAAAGACAAGCAGGGAATAAATTACTCAAGTTGTGTTTCTTCATCTCTTATTGGATGAAAATTTTATATTTGTAAAAAAATAAAAGAAGCAATGCTGAAGGCCATATACAGAGTGGAAGCAGGGAGCCTCCCTCAGCCCTTCTTACTTAGCTTGTCCTTCTTGCCAAAAGCAACCGTGGCTAAAATTTGCTGTGTGTCCTTCTAGTCGTTTTTCTTTGCGTTTGCATTCACACGCATGTATAGTTAGAATGTATATAATTTAGATTTCGGTGTAATATTGCTTTCCAGTGTTCCCTTCCATTTTATAGTATTTTTGAAGACCTGTCTGTGTTCTATATGACCATATCTAGCTTACTCTTTCAACCTCTGCCTAAGTATTTATGCAATAATTATATAATATCTTTTCTCTATGGACATCTAAGCCTTCTCCAGTTTTTTGATGTTACCACTCTGTCTTTTCTTTTCTTTTTCTTTTTTCTTTTTTTTTGAGACAGAGTCTGCCTCTGTCGTCCAGGCAGGAGTACAGTGGCACGATCTCAGCTCACTACAACCTCCGCCTTCTGGGATGAAGTGGATTCTCCTGCCTCAGCCTCCTGAGTAGCTGGGACTACAGGTGTGTGCCACCATGCCTGGCTAATTTTTGTATTTTTAGTAGAGATGAGGTTTTACTATGTTGGCCAGCCTGGTCTTGCACTCCTGATGTCAGGTGATCTGCCTGCCTGGGCCTCCCAAAGTGCTGGGATTACAAAAGTGAGCCACTGTGTCCAGCTGCTACCCTGTTTTCTGCACCAGGTTTGCATGTAAAGATTTGTCTATGTACGTGTGCACACGCACAGTCTTACCCCACTAAACCACTGGGCGCCTAGCCCAGACATTGGGCTAGATGCTTACATATGTTACTTCCTCAGAGGACCTAGGTTAATATACATATTTCCAGGAATTATATCCATTTATTTATTTTTTTCTAGGGTGGCCTTATTTTTTACCCTGTAGTCAGTGAAAGGTAAGCCTGTTTTTCTTGAGTTGGTGCTGTAAACAGCCAAATGACAAACAGACCGCCTTTTTGGCACAGCAGTGCTTGCCCGTTGTGACGTTTTCCCTTGGCTTCTTGATTCTTCTGCCCCAGAATGCAAATACTGCAGGACTGCCGTTAACTGATTCAGAGGCTAACGTGCAGCTGCAACTCACCAGTCTTTCCTGTGCTTCTTCTCTTTCCTTCCCTACCTTTTTCCCTCTCTGTTCTTATTTCTGTCCCTTCTCCTGGGCTTGATTTCCTGTAAGTCATTAAATGCCTTAGAGTAACGTTTTCCAAGTTCTAGCAGCACATTTTCACTTGGCTGTGATGCCAGCACCTCAAGATAATCTTGTTGCAGAACTGAGTTATACTTTTTATCATTTCTTTCACTTCTGATCTCAAACAAGAGTTGTCTTCTTTTCCTGTTTCTAATAGTGACGCCGGGTTTATATTTTGGTGGTGCATTCAGAGGCTTCTTTCTGAAGTAGTATTGAAGGATATCATAGGGGTGTGTGAGAATGAGAGAAAGAGGACAAACAGGAGGAACATGGGATCCCAACACCTGACCCTGTCCTGGGCCTTCCAATTCTGCTGAGGTCCTCAAACAAAGTTAATGGTTAGAGGACAAGGTTGTTCAAATGCTTTGCTTTATTACCTTAAGGCTTTGATGCTCTAGTCCTAATTCAGATTCCTGATGACCAGGAAGGGACAAAGTACAGAGCTCTTTTCGCCTGAGCTAAAATGAGTGAGGGCTGACAGCCAATGTAGGCAAAGAATTATCCACCCAAATCTAAGGTACCAGTATCTTCTCTCCCCAGTGGTGGAGAACCAGTTTAGGCCTTCTTAGGGCAGGCAGCTTCTAGCTCTTCTTTTCTGCAGACTCCAAGAAAGTAACATCATAACAGCGGCTAGTTATTGGACACTTACCATGCACTGTACTTTTTTGCAGTTGAAACTCTTTTATTTTTATATTATATAAGTAATGTATGTTCATTATAGAAAAAAAAAGAAGTAAGTACAAGTAACCTAAAACAGTAAAAGAATGCCTGTAAGCTCACCAGCAGTAAATAATTGTTGGTGACTTTCTATACTACTTTTCTTCATCCAGTTACAAAAATTGAGTGTTTTGTATACTGCCAATTCACTTAATACATTGTGAACATCTTTCTATGTTGGAAATGCCAGTAAGCATGCTTTTATTCTATTGTTTATAAGACTACAATAGTGTTCCATTGTATGGATGTGCCCTCATTTATTTTGTACTAAGTGCTTTATGTATATTATCAGTTAATCTTCACACTCAGTGAAGTAGATATAAATACTGTTATCTTACAAATGAGAAAATTGAGAAACAGAGATGTTAAGAAAATTGCTCAAAGACATGCAACTCATGGGTGGTGGAGCTAGAATTTGAGTCCAGGTCTCTCTGATTCTAGAGATAATAAATATTAATAATCTTGCCCAAAAGACATGATTTTTTTTCTTTCTTGTTTTTTTTTTTAGACAGTCTTGCTCTGTTGCCCAGGCTGGAGTGCAGTGGTATGACCTCGGCTCACTGCAGCCTCTGCCTTCCAGGTTCAAGTGATTCTCCTGCTTCAGCATCCTGAGTAGCTGGGATTACAGCACCATGCCTGGTTAATTTTTGTATTTTTAGTAGAGATGGCGTTTCACCATTTTGGACAGGTCTCCTGACCTCAGGTGATGTGTCTGCCTCGATCTCCCTAAGTGCTGGGATTACAGATGTAAGCCACCGCGCCCAGCCCAAAAGACATGATTTTCAAGAGAGGGATGGCCCTGATAACCAGCACTGTGGTCCAGTAGCGTGGCCTATGTGGTTGAAACTGACAATACAGAAATAGACTTGAGGGTAAGGAAACAGAGACGAGCCTTCAACTCCCTTCAGGGTTTATCATTTTCTTGTGTTTAGCCTCATTACCAGTGGAGTATTAAAAAAAAAGCCATAACATCCCAACTAGTTCCTCTTTCTAAATGCTTCAGTGGTCAACAGAATCTAAATGCTGCTTAGAGGCTGAATTATGTACAATGCAAAGTGGACGTTAGTTTAATGACACAGTTATTGCTGACTGTGGTGTGAGCAGTTTCATTGGTGCAGTGATGCAGAACCCAAGTGGGTTAGAGTGAGTGAGGGGTGAGAGAGAAGACAAGAGTGTTAGAATTTAGGCAATGAAAGCAAGTATAGAGAGCAGTGGTCAGAAATGGGTGTGGGTTTGAGGGAGAGGGAGGCCCTTTTTTTTTTTTTGGTGGGGGCTGCTGCTGTTTTTAAGAATGAAAGAGACTTATTTAAGTGCCAGTTGCCCAGTATTGGTAGAGAAGAAGGCATTAGGTTGAAGATTGGAGAGTAGGATGGAGGCTCCCAGGAAGGCGGAGGAAGCTAGAGTTGCCGCTGAAGGGGCGGTGTACTTTTTCCATTGTTTGTGGAGAAGGAAGGGAAGTCTGTTTTGTGGCAGGAAGTTAAGGGGTTCTTTGCTTATATCTGCAGTTTTCTCTCTAAATAGATGATGAAGTCTTCTAAGGGTGGGAGTGGTTTGAATTGGGGATTAGAAACTTTCAAAACTCTTATGGGCGTTTTAATAAATGATTTGGACAATGTGGGAGTGAGCTGACTTAAGCGAGTATGAAAAGAGTGCCTGGCAATGTTGGAGGGTCTCATTGTAGAATGTATCGTGTCTGTCCGTGTGTTTGCTTGATTTTGTTTCTCCTCCACCAGTGTGCCCACGTGCCCAGGTCTGGTAGAGCAAGTGGGTTTTTACGAGGTAAATGGGCAGTGCAGAGGGAACGTTTAGATATTACTGTAAGTAAGTGATTGAAGTTCTGGGCCATGGAACAAATGCTGAGTGAAGAAGGAAGGAAGTAAAGACGTGAATGGATGGAATGTCTAGGAACGTTAGGTCCCAAGAGGCTGGGAAACCAGGGATTTTGGGAAGTGGAAGAGCGTGAAATATAAGGGATGCCGTTTAGAGGGAGATGTGTGGGCTTCTGCCTGGTGACAGTCTGGGGAGAGGCTGTGGAATGGAAGGAGACATTGCTTGCTTAGAGGCTGGTGTTGTGTGTGTGAGCCGCCTGGATCTCGAGGGCACCTAGGTTGTGGAAGGACTGGGAAAGGAAGCCTGAGAGCCAGTTGCTTGAATCTTCAAGGCATCAGGAGAAATGGCAGAGCTGTCAGTGGATGACAGCTGTGTGGAGAGGTAGAGGATGTGTGTCACTGGATGGCACGAACCTCAGAAGGGTTTCCACAGGGTGGTGGAGGAATGGTGGCCCGGGGCTGTGTGGAACGAGGAGCATGGCAGCAGCAGCTCCTGGCCTTGTGGGCTGGGTGAGGCTTGTGGAATGCGAGCAGCTCACAGCGGGACCGATGGCAGGGAGGCCCCATTCTCAGGGAGAGCCAGGTTTCAGAATTTGAATGGGCAGAAGAGCGACAGGACTTTATTAACTATGGCATAGGTCTTCCAGAGAGCTTGGCAGAAAGATCTGAGAGGAATGAGATAAGTGGAAGTCCATGTCGGAAAAAAGGCAGGCAGAGGAGCGTGAGGATGAAGAGCTGGAAGCCTCTATAATTGTCATTCTCAGGGCTGTGGGGTTTTGAGGCAGAATGGGACTAGCTAGTTTTTGTTTGATAAGGGAAGAGACCCCTTGTTGGGAGATGGGAGTTGCCTAGAATTCTTTTTTTTTTTTATGAGACGGAGTCTCGCTCTGTCACCCAGGCTGGAGTGCAGTGGCGTGATCTGGGCTCACTGCAAGCTCTGCCCCCCAGGTTCACACCATTCTCCTGCAGCCTCCTGCGAAGCTGGGACTACGGGCGCCCACCACCACGCCCGGCTACTTTTTTGTATTTTTTTTAGTAGAGACGGGATTTCACTGTGTTAGCCAGGATGGTCTTGATCTCCTGACCTCGTGATCTGCCCGCCTCAGCCTCCCAAAGTGCTGGGATTACAGGCGTGAGCCACCGCGCCCGGCTGAGGCTTGTAGTTTTTATCACAACCTAGGACTTGTAGAAATTGCCTCG
>NW_012111253.1:1701651-1721059 GCF_000951035.1 Colobus angolensis palliatus
TTTTAGTAGACACGAGGTTTCACTGTGTTAGTCAGAATGGTCTTGATCTCCTGACCTCGTGATCTGCCCACCTCGGCCTCCCAAAGTGCTGGGATTATAGGCATGAGCCACTGCGCCCAGCCTGCTTTTCGTTCTTTTTAAAAAAATTGTTTTGTTTACTACGGGTATTCAAAAATAGAGATAAATGTATATTTTTAAATTTTCCTAAGTTAGATCCTGAATTTCACGGAGGAAAAATTTACTACAAACTTATCTTTGGAGTTTTACTGGTCTGCCTGTTTTGTGAATACTGTGAGTCCTATAAATGTATTTCTCTCCAGAAATTCCAAGTAATGTCTCTGGCCCAATTTTAGCTGGTGTGCAGTGTTTCATTGTGAGTGTGTTTTGCTAGCCTCATTCCTGACTCTACTTTTTCCGTCTGTCCTTGTTTTTTCTTTATCTTTTTCACCTACTTCTAATTTATGTCATTTGATCGTATTTTACCTATCACTATATATTTTCTAGACCAAATTGTGGTAAAAATAAGTAAAATAAATACTGGGTCAGAGAGTGCGCGAGCATCCGTTTTTGTTGTTGTTGTTTTTTTGAGACGGAATTGTACTGTGTCACCCAGACTGGAGTGCAGTGGCGCAATCTCGGCTCACTGCAACCTCCGCCTCCCAGATTCAAGTGATTCTCCTGCCTCAGCCTCTCAAGTAGCTGGGACTACAGGCGTGGACCACCGCACCCGGCTAATTTTTGTTTTTTTAGTACAGATGGGGTTTCACCATGTTGGCCAGGCTGGTCTTGAACTCCTGATCCAGTGATCTTCCTGCCTCGGTCTCCCAAAGTATTGGAATTACAGGCGTGAGCCACCACGTCTGGCCTTGAGCATCCATTTCGTGATAACTTTTTACCTTATTGCTTTCCAAAGATCAAGCAAGATTTTCTTGCTGTATTAAGCTCCCGATGTCCTTAAAGGAGCTTTTAAAAAATGAGCATTGTGTGTGTGTGAGACTATAAAAATACTGTATGAAAATGGTATAAAATTTGGAAATAAGGGTGAATATAAAGGGAACAGTTCTCATCAGCTTTAAATTTGTCTTCTAAATTTTTAATATCCAGATATTAGCGTAAATGAAATCCTTATGTACAATTAATTTTGTATCCTCTGATTTTCCCTTAAAACAACAGGCCGGGCATAGTGGCTCATGCCTATAATCCCAGCACTTGGGAAAGCTGAGGTGGATGGATCACTTGAGGTCAGGGATTTGAGACCAGCCTGGTCAACATGGTGAAACCTCATCTCTACTAAAAATACAAAAATTATCTGGGTGTGGTGGCGGGTGCCTGTAGTCCCAGCTACCTGGGAGGCTGAGGCAGGAGAATTACTTGAACCTGGGAGGTGGAGGTTGCAGTGAGCCGAGATCATGCCACTATACTCCAGTCTGGTCAACAGAGTGAGACTCTCAAACCCACCCCCCAACCCCGCCACAAAACAACAGTGTCTTACACCCTGGTTGTGGTGGCTCATGCCTGTAATCCCAGAACTTTGGGAGGCTGAGACAGAGGATTGCTTAAGGTCAGAAGTTAGAGACCAGCCTGGGCAACATAGTGAGACCCCTATCTTTACAAAAACAAAAAACAAAAAAAGCCCCCAAAATCAGCCAGATATGGTGGCATGTGCCTGTAGTCCAGGTACTTGGGAGGCTGAGGTGGGAAGATTGCCTGAGCCCAGGAGTTTGAGGCTATAGTGAGCTATGATTGTGCCACTGCCCTCCAGCCTGGGGGACTGTATCTACTTTTTTTTTTTTAAGAGACAAAGTCTTGCTCTGTCGCCCAGGCCGGAGTGCAGTGGCGCGATCTTGACTTACTGCATCCTCTGCCTCCCAGGTTCAAACAGTTCTCTTGCCTCAGCCTCCCAAGTAGAGTAGCTGAGACTATAGGTGCACACCACCAGGCTTGGTTAATTTTTGTATTTTTAGTAGAGACAGAGTTTCACCGTGTTGGCCAGGCTGGTCTTGAACTCCTGACTTCAAGTGATCCGCCTGCCTCGGCCTCCTAAGTGCTGGGATTACAGGCATGAGCCACCATACCTGGCTCTTATCTAAATTTGAAAAAAAAAAAAAAAGTCTTACCAACAAAATTACAACCATGGAATAAATATGCCATAATTTCATTAATTGCTTTTTATTGTTGAATATTTAGGTTGCTTTGATTCTTCGCTGATTTAAATAATATTGCAATGAAGATCATTATGCAAATATCCTTGCCACAGTTTAGACATTATTTTCCAATGGTAGATTTCTAGAAGTAGAAAAGCAGTGATTAGACATAACTAAAAAGAAAATCGTAGAGACTATAGGTGAATATTTTTATAAGCTTGCAGTGGCGATGGCCTTCTTATTGATGACCCCAAAAATAGCATAAAGGGAAAATATGGATGAAATCAACAATAAAACAATGAAAAGATTCTGTATCCGACAAACCATTTGGAAATTATGATAGGCAAATGGTAATAAAGAACTTACACAAATGAAAAAGACTTGACTCACAATTTTTATTTTTATTTTTATTTTTGTTGAGATGAGGTCTTACTCTGTGGCTCACACTGGAGTGCAGTGGTACAGTCTTGGCTAGCTGCAACCTCTGCCTCCCACGCTCAAGCAATCCTCCCACCTCAGCCTCCTGAGTAGCAGGGACCACAGATACATGCCACCATGCCCGGCTAATTTTTGTATTTTTTGTAGAGATAGGGTTTTGTCATGTTGCTTAGGCTGGTCTTGAACTCCTGGACTCAAGCTATCTCCCTGCCTTGGCCTCCCAAAGTGCTAGGATTACAGGCATGAGCCACTGCACCTGGCTGGACTTACAGTTTTTAAAAAGACACCCTATAAAAGAAGAAAAATACTTACTTCTTTTGGCCAATAAGCATTTGAAAGGATGTTCAACCCCAATAGTAATTAAAGAAACAACTGTAAACAAAGATGATGTGTTATTTTTCATTTATCAGTCCACCAAAGATAACTAGTTCCTCAGAATATGTGATAAGAATATACATTGCTGTATTTCTGAAAGTAGTTTGTCAGTTAAAAAGTGTATGTACACTTTTTTCCAGCAATTCTATCTTTAGGAATTTATTTTAAGGGAATTATCAGGTGCTCAATGATGTTTACAAAAGCATTGTTTATTCATGGAAAAATTGGAAACAACTTAAATTGGGATTTGGTTTAATTATCGTGTAACCATTCAGTGGAATACTATATATGTGTTAAAAAGACTGTGTACATCTGAACTTACTGCTGTAGAAAGATGTCCAAGGTATGCTAAAGAGATACAGACAATGAGTAAATGAATGAATATTCATAGAAAAAATATGGAAACATATAAGCCATGTTGTGTTTTTCTCTATTTAGAGGAATTATGGCTGATCTTTTATTTTCTATTTATTTTTCTCAAAGTTTTAAAATAAGTATAAACCTGAATAAATAGAAGGAAAGAAAAAAAAGCCTGTTCCCCAAAAGTGAAATTGGTTGTGGCAAAAATAAACCGTGTGTTCTATTGTGCTGTCTTTTGTAGTTACCAAAAATGGTTTCAAAGTTAGAGTAGAAATATTACCTAAACTGTAATTTATGAAATGGATCTGAAAAACATAAGAGAAATGATCAGTTAATCGTGTAACCTTTTTTTTTTTTGAGACAGTCTCTTGCTCTCTTGCCCATGCTGGAGTGCAGTGGTGCAGTCTTGACTCACTGCAACTTTCTCCTCTGGGGTTCAAGCAATTCTCGTGCCTCAGCCTCCTGAGTAACTGGGATTACAGGTACCTGCCACCACACCTGGCTAATTTTTGTATTTTTAATAGAGACAAGGTTTCACCGTGTTGGCCAGGCTGATCTTGAACACGAAAATTATCTGGATGTGGTGGCGCACGCCTGTATTCCCAGCTACTTTGGAGGCTGAGGCAGGAGAATCACTTGGACCTGGGAGGTGGTGGTTGCAGTGAGCCGAGATCACACCACTGTACTCCAGCCTGGACGACAAGTGAGACTCCGTCTCAGAAAACCCTCCCCCAAAACAACAATGTCTTACACCCAATCTTGAACTCCTGACCCCAAATGATCCATCGGCCTTGGCGGATCCTGTAATCCCAAAGTGCTGGGATTACAGGTGTGAGCCACTGTGCCCAGCCAATAATCATGTAACGTTTAAGAAGGCAAAAAGTAGAGCCTTGCATCTGTTTGGTTTACAATGAAAATGAGTTGCTTTAATTTGTCACCTTTCAAAATATGCCTTTCGTTAGCCCATAATCATTGACAGGTTCTCACATGGAGCCTGGTGGGGGAGGTGGGAGGTCTTGATCTTCCCTTCCAACTGTTTTTGTTTTTTTTGAGACAGGGTCTCACTCTTTCACCCAGGCTGAAATGCAGTGGCACAGTCAGCTCACTGCAGTCTCAACCTCCTGGACTCAGACGATCCTCCCTCCACAGCCTCTGAGTAGTAGGGACTGCATGCAAGTATGCACTACCACACCTGGCTAATTTAAAACTTTTTTTCTTTTTGCAGAGATGGGATCTCGCTATGTTGTCCAGGCTGGTTTTAAACTCTAGGGCTCAAGCTGATCCTTCCTTCTTGGCCTCTTAAAGGGCAGGGATTACAGGCATGAGCTACCAAGCCCTGCTGTAACTCTCTTACTGTTGAACCTAGGTAGGGCTCAAGGAGGCTTAGTGACAAGTCAGGGATCTGGTAGGGATGCAAGAACTGCATAGGCACAGAGTCCTTCCCACGCCGCCTGTGTGGTGCGGGGATGGGAGTATCAGGCCACTTGTTCCCAATATTTCTGTCATGCTGTGCTTGAAAATTCGTCAACAGTGACTTGCTGTCTGGATTTAAGTGTTGTCTTTTTTTTCTCTCTCCAATCCTACAATGCTAATTCCTTTGGGAAAATCATCTGATAAGTCACAATTACCTACATTGAGTGAATGTCCTCACATTTCACCCTTGCAAGAACAGGGGAAGATTGTATTTCATAGGCATATGCTGGTGTTTGGGGCTTAAAGAGGGGAAACAATGCGGTTAGTTGGGGGTCAGTCCAAGACCGAGTCCTTGAACCTCACCATTTTGCTAAGACCGTGAACACAGGTTTTGGGGAGGATGAAATCATAATTTTTGATGCCAGAGCTGTTCACAGCTTTTTCTTTGATGAATGACTCTCATTCATGTGCTTAAAGATTTTCTTGGTGTTGTGAATTAAAACCGACTTTTGGCTTGAAAGTGTAAATTTATGAGATGTAGCTTGACCCATTTTTATCTTGTACTTTAATTTCTGAGAACCGTGAGACAGTCATGTAGTCTGTACCCTCATAGGGAAAAATGGCTTATGTGAGACACGATTTAATTTGGGCCAGTAAATGAGTAAAAATCTTGTTTTGGTATAAATCAACTTAACTTTATTCAACATTGATTTTCATTGTTGAAGTGCTGCAGTCACACTTCAGAAAACTTTAAAAATTGAGAAAAAGGAATGAGATTATTAATATTTTTCTGCGATACAATGGCATTTTTGTATTATTTCTAGGTTTTTTCTTATCTAAAATATGACAGTTTCAAGGTTATGGTTCTGGCAGAATGTGGCAGATTAAGCAAAACCTTTTCTATTTTCATCTAATCTGCTCTCGAAATGAGCAGTGATCTATTATCTTTACTTTTTGTTTATTTCCCCTTTGGCAAAACTTGTCAGCATATTTAGCAGAAGGTGGAGACAATTTCTTTTCACAGATTTGGATTTAGTAGCAATATCCTAAGTGGAATTTTTCTGCTAAAAGAAATTGTTAGAGTTAAGCTTGGAGGAAATGAATCAAATGTTTCTAAACAATTCTGGTAATAGTTGAAATCTATTTCCTGAGGATAGGGGAAAAAAAACTGGTGTTTTTTTGTTTTGTTTTGTTTTGTTTTAAGACAGAGTCTCGCTCTGTCACCCAGGCTAGAGTGCAGTGGCGCAATCTCGGAAAACTGGCATTTTTATTACAGCTCCTTGAATTTTTAACTGGGCTCTGTGTCCCAGACTGGTCTATTCTATGTTGGTAAACTCTGCCATTTGGCTGGTGCGTTTGGTGGCAGGAAAATGTGATCTTGCCTAGTTTGGTTATTCTAAGAGAGCTTTTTTCCCTTCCTTTCAGCCAAGATATGCTATTCCCTTATGCTTATTTTTTTTCCATTCTCTTATTTGCAGAGTACTCGGGTGGAGTTTGACCTGCCAGAATATTCTGTTCGTCGAAGATACCAGGATTTTGACTGGTTGAGGAGCAAACTGGAAGAATCCCAGCCCACTCATCTCATTCCCGTAGGTAGTAAGTCACTGCAGCTTGTTTCTCATTTGTCCTGTGTTGTCTTTCCTGAAGGGGTTCCGTCAACTCTCATCCCTTTAATTATCCCAGACTCACCCAGTGAACGTATGTAAAACATGTTAATGGACACTGTATATAATACTTCACCTATTAGGTTTTGGTTTCTGATTTGCTATATAGTAAGCCAGTTTTGCAGCTGGCTGGGCTTTTCTTTAGGCACAGGAGCAGAAATCTAGTACAGAATCCATTTCAACCACAGTTTTTCATATAAAAAGGAAACCACCTAACTCTATTTATTGAAGCAACGTGACATTTATCTACTCCAGTGCTTCCATCTGCACAGTTTTTAAAAAACAGAACCAGAGCAAAAGAAATATAAATCTTTTTTTTTTTTTTTTTTGAGACAGAGTCTCACTCTCTTGACCAAGCTGGAGCACAGTGGCACGATCTCAGCTCACTGCAACCTCTGCCTCCCGGGTTGAAGCGGATCACCTGCCCCAGCCTCCTGAGTAGCTGGGATTACAGGTGCCCGCCACCATGCCCGGCTAATTTTTGTATTTTTAGTAGAGACAGGGTTTTGCCATGTTGGCCAGGCTAGTCTCGAACTCCTGATCTCAGGTGATCCACCCGCCTCGGCCTCCCAAAGTCCTGGGGTTACAGGTGTGAGCCACTGCATCTGGCCTCAACATTTATATTGAGTACTTTTTTGACTACTTTTGTTAAAAGTAGAAATAATAATGGTTTAGCCGCCAGATGTTTCTTTGGGCCTTGGGGGCTTTAGAGCAGTTTGAGTCATAAAACTCCTCAGAGGGGCTGATTTATCTTTCAGTAAAAACCTTTATTGAATGATAACTTCCTAGCACTACCAGCTTTCTGCTACCACTGCATCTCCCAGCTTTTTTTTCCCCATGGTTAGGAAAGGCTGTGTATGTTGTGAACGCACTGGTAGCTCTCTCGGTTTTCAGGGTGAAAAGAGCCACGTTGCTAGTACTGTGATAGGAATAGTGGCTCTCACCTGGGACTCAGTTCTTTCTCAGGGCATCTCCTTTTTTCCCACATACCCTTTCTGCTCTCCGAGCCTGAAGTTTTGTTTTTTCTGTCTTCTAATCACTTAAAAACATGCCTGAAGAGGAAACAGTAGCTTTTAAACAGTTGGGAATATGCCTTAAAATAGAACCTTAAGGTGGCAAAATTGGCAGCTAGTGAATAATTTTTAAAAAATAAACGACATTTTAGAACATTATCAAAATTCCAGAATTATTGTGAAGGTAGTAGAGAGAATTCTCAAATCTCATATCTAGTATTAACGTTTTATATTAGTGTGGCACATTTGTCACAATGAGCCAATCATTATTATGGAATAAACACCATTATTAACTATCCCAAGTTCCTTTTTCTTTTTCTTTTTCTTTTTTTTTGAGATGGAGTTTAGCTCTGTCACCCAGGCTGGAGTGCAGTAGCGTGATCTCGGCTCACTGCAACCTCCGCCTCCAGGGTTCAAGCGATTCTCCTGCCTCAGCTTCCCGAGTAATCGGGATTACAGGCACACGCCACCACGCCCAGCTAATTTTTGTATTTTTAGTAGAGATAGGATTTCACCATGTTGGCCAGGCGGGTCTCAAACTCCTGACCTCAGGTGATCCTCCCACCTCGACCTCCCAAAGTGCTGGGATTACAGGTGTGAGCCACCACGCCTGGCCCAAGTTCCTTTTTCTGTTCCTACCTAGGATCCCACATTTTATCTAGCAGTCATGTCTCCTAAGGCTCTTCTTGGTTGTGACAGTTTCTCAGGCTTTCCCGTTTTTGGATGACCATGACTGTTTTGAGGAATACTAGTCAGGAATTTTGTAGACTGTCCCTCAGTTGACATGTGTCTGATGGCTTTCCCGATTGGGGTAATGTGTTTGGGGAGGAAACTACAGAGGCAAGCTGCCACCCTCATCACCTCCTATCCAGGGCACGTGCTGTCAACAGTGTGCATCACTATTGATGTGAACCTCCATCACCTGACTTGAGGTAGTGCTGGTCACCTTTCTTCACTGTACCATTACTCTTTCTCCCTGCCTTTCTGTACTGTACTCTTTGGAAGAAAGTCACTGTTTATTTGTAGCCCACACCATGCATCTGGGAGCTGCCCTCCTGGCATCTGGTGCCTGTGAGGTTGGTACTGGAAGCTCAAAGGTAAGACAGTGACACCTGCTGGTGAAACATAGTGTCTACTCTTCCATAAACACTAGAAGAGAATGGAAGAGTTTCCAGAATGCCCAAGGTGGATCCAGAATATCTTTAAGTGTGGTTTCTGATGGTCTGGAAAGAAGCAGAAAGAAGCTACTTTAGAAACAAGCAGAAACTTAATTTTTTTTCCATAAATTCTTGGTACTCACATATCTGGAGTGGAGAGAGATTTAATATGAGAGAGCCTCTCTGATTTAAGTATGAAAGTCAAACCAGAAACCAATCCCCTCATCTGCTACAAAGAATTTTATAGCAGCTTTGCTAGGAGGTGTCTGTTTGTTATTTAAGCATCATCTTCGGAAGGAAGAGAGGGTGGGTTGAGAAGGTTATAAGGAAGACAAAGGACTCCTGCCTTGGGGAACTTATCAGTTGGAGACCCAGTAAAGATGCAGAAATGTTCATTTCCCTTTTAAAAAAAGGATTTATTGAGATTTAATCTATGTAACATATAATTCACCCATTTAAAATGTACAGTTCAAAGGGTTTTAGCATATTCATAAAATTGGACACCCGTCAGCATTATCCATTTTAGTATCTTTTCATCACTCCCAAAAAGAAACCTCACATCCCTTAGCTGTCACTTACAAACACTGTATATCCCCCAGGCCCTGGCAACCACTCATATACTTTCTACAGGTTTGCCTATTTTGGACATTTCATGTAAGTGAAATGATACACAACGTGATTTTTTTGTTACTGGGTTTTTTCACTTAGCATACTTTCAAGGTTCATCCATGTTGTAGCATATATTAATATTTAATTCATTTTTATTGTCATATAATATTCCAGTTTATGGATATTACCACATTTTGTCTATTCACCCTTGATGGACGTTTTGGTTGTTTCACCTTTTGGCTATTATGAGTAATGTTGCTGTGAACATTCATGTACAAGTTTTTCTGTGGACATGTTCTCATTTTTTGGGGGGTGTATTCCTAGGAGTGTAATTGTTGAATCACACGTAACTCTATAATTGGCCTTTTGAAGAACTGCCAGACTGTTTTCAAAAGCGATGACATCAACTTACATTTCCACATGCGATGTATAGGAGTTTCTCCACATCTCCATCAATGCTGTTGCTATCTGTCTTTTGGATTGTAACCATCCTACTGGATGTGCAGTGATATCTCATTGTGATTTTAATATGTATTTCCCTAATGATGTTGAGCATCGTTTCATGTGCTTTTGGGCATTTGCATATCTTACTTGGAGAAATATCAGTTAAGATCCATTGCCTATTTAAAAATGGGGTGCCTTTTCATACTTGAATTTTCATAGTTCTTTTAAAAAATTGTATATATAAATGTGTGTGTATATATATATAATTTTTTGGGGGGGGCAGAGCCTTGCTCTGTCGTCCAGGCTGGAGTGCAGTAGCGCGATCTCGGCTCACTGCAAGCTCCACCTCCTGGGTTCACACCATCCTCCTGCCTCAGCCTCCCGAGTAGCTGGGACTACAGGCACCCACCACACATCGGCTAATTTTTTGTATTTTTAGTAGAGACGGGGTTTCACCGTGTTAGCCAAGATGGTCTCGATCTCCTGATCTCGTGATCCGCCCGCCTCAGCCTCCCAAAGTGCTGGGATTACAGGAGTGAGCCACTATACCCGGCTCCATATATATATATATATATGTAAAATTTTAAGAGGCAAGATGTTGTTTTGTCACATAGGCTGCAGTGCAGTGTTGTGATCACAGCTCACTGCAGCCTCTACCTCCCAGGATCAAACGATCCTCCCACCTCCACAGGTATGTGCCACCATGTCTGGCTGATTTTTAAAATTTTTTATAGAGACAAGGTATCACTATGTTGCCCAGGCTGGTCTTGAACTCTTGGGCTCAAGTGATCTTCCCATCTCAGCCTCTTGAATAGCTGGGACTACAGGTACCCTATGCCATCATGCCTGGCTAATTATTTTTTTTTTTGTTTTTGGTAGAGACAGGGTCTTGCTATGTTGCCCAGGCTGGTCTCAAACTTCTGGCCTCAAGGGATCTTATTGTCTTGGCCTTCTTTTTTTTTTTTTTTTTTTTTGAGACGGAGTCTCTCTCTGTCGCCCAGGCTGGAGTGCAGTGGCCGGATCTCAGCTCACTGCAAGCTCCACCTCCTGGGTTTACGCCATTCTCCTGCCTCAGCCTCCCAAGTAGCTGGGACTACAGACGCCCGCCACTATGCCCGGCTAGTTTTTTGTATTTTTTAGTAGAGATGGGGTTTCACTGTGTTAGCCAGGATGGTCTCGATCTCCTGACCTCGTGATCCGCCCGTCTCGGCCTCCCAAAGTGCTGGGATTACAGGCTTGAGCCACCGCGCCCAGCCTGTCTTGGCCTTCTAAAGTGCTGGCATTACAGGCGTGAGCCACTGTGGCTACCAGGAGTAACCTTATGTTCTTAAAATGCCATCTTGGAACCAGAAGTATGCTGGGTGTATACGTTTGTCATCTCATAACAGCAGTTCACTGTGTTTTTCTTCATTATGTAATAGTTGGAGCTGCCAGAAAGTCTTCATTTTAACTTTTTTCCTCAGTGGTTTTTAAAAGCTTTATTGAGATGTAATTGATATACACAATAGCCTTGCACATATTTAATGCATACAATTCAATAGGCTTGTATATACCCCCTGATACCATCACCACAGTCAAGGTAATAAACAGATCCATCACCTTCATAAGTTTTCTTGTGTCCCTTTGCTGTCCCTTATGTTACATGTTGCTGTAAGAACATGTAACATAAGATGTACATAACGTGTAACATGAGCATGTGACATAAGATCTCTCCTCTTACAACATTTTACAGTATGCAACACCATACAGTCATTCCCCCCTATTTGTGGTTTTGCTTTCCCTGGTTTCAGTTACCTATAGACCAAAAATATGACATGGAAAATTCCAGAAATAAGCAGTTCGTAAGTTTTATGTTATTTGCTGTTCTGAATAGTGTGATGAAATCTCATGCAGTCCGCCTAGGACATAAATTATCTTTGTCCAGTGTATCCACACTGTAGACACTGCCCACCTGTGCGTCACTTAGTAGCCCTCTTGGTTATCAGGCTGGAGATCACAAGAAGAATGAGTACAGTACCATAAGATGTTTTGAGAGAGAAAGAGAAAGGCCATATCCCCATAACACTTATTACAGAATATTATTATAATTGTTCTATTTTATTGTGAATCTCTTACTGTGCCTGATTTAGAAACTAAATTTTATTATAGGTATGTATAGGAAAAAACATATGCATATATAGGTATGTATATACAGGTGGGAAATTCACTTGAGCCCAAGAGTTCAAGACCAGCCTGGGCAACACAGTGACACCTTGTCTCTAAATTTTATTATAGGTATGTGTATATAGGAAAAACATAGTATATACAGGGTTCAGCACCATCCATGGCTTCAGGCATCTGCTGGAGGTCTTGGAACGTATCCCCCTTGGATAAGGGAGGATGACTGTATTGTTAACTGTAGGTACTTTGTACAGCAGATATCTGGAACCTATTTATGTCTTATAACACTAGCTTTATATCCATTGAACAACTCCCCATTTCCTGCTCTCCATACCCCCTGGCAACCACCATTCTATTTTCTGCTTCCATATTCGTTCAGTGGGTTTGACACTTCTTCATTTCCTGGAGCACTAGTTACACAGCAGAGCAATTTCATGATTTGATGGGTGCACTTATTAGATTTGGAAGATGAAGCAGATACGTTTAGTAAACACTTGAGTGTTTAATTTTCTCCCGGAAATTTAATGTTTACCTCAGTTTTAATGAAGGAAGGTTTCTGGAAGGATACATTTGTATTATGTACCAAGTTTTCTTTTGAGTAGTAGTAAACTCATAGGAATTAATGAGAATAAATTTGTAATGCAGCAATTGTTTTTTAATATGAAATAATAAAAACTCCATTTTCTAGTTGGTTTCTTCTTTTTTGTACTGTTAAAAATATACCTGCATTTAGCTTACTCAATGGATAAGTTAATAAGTATTGAAACATTGGTTCAACTTCCTAATGCTTTACATTTAACTGGACTTGGTGACTTGTTTTTAATCTCTATGCTTGGTGACAAGCTTTTAATCTCTATGCTCCTTTATTTGGTAGTTATTTTTGCTTAGAAGCAATATTTTCTATTAGTTTGACAAGAGCAGGAGAAATAGGCCTCTGACATGTAAATATTTAATGTGCGCTAAATATTTGTTGAATTGTTTAGAAGAAGCAAGTAAATTGCTAACGAGGATGTTGGACATTTCAGGATTCAGCAATTGAAAGATGTGTCTAGATTTCCTACCTAGAAATAGCAGCTTTCCATTGACAGTCTGCAAGAAATATGCTATTGTTTCAGATTATAAAACAGCTTTATAAACTAATACGGAATATAAATGAAAATGCTTTACTGAAGTACTGAGTACTATCTAATATCAGTATTTCAAGATTAAACCCTGAAATATTTAACAGATTATTGTAATACTTTGCAAATAGGATTTTTTTTTGCAGGATCCAACATACATATGTGTATATTCAGTTTTTAAAAATGTTTTCATTGTAGAAAGTATTAACCATATTGAAGAGATTCGGTACGATGAGTGCCCTTGAAACTCCATCACTCAGTTTCAACATTTATCAGCTTATGACCAATCTTGTTTCATCTCTGTCCGCTCCCTCACCCCTACGCCCAGGGTTTTGTGTTTTTTTTTTTTTTTTGGTTTTTTTTTTGGTTTTTTGTTTTTTTTTGAAGCGCCTTAAACAAGAGAAATTTATTCTCTTACAGCTCTGGAGTTCAAAAGTCCAAAATCAGTTTTAGTGAGCTAATATCAAGATACAGGCTAGGGCTGCATTCCACTGGAAGGCTCTAGGGGAGAATTTGTTTGCCTGTCTTTTCTAGCTCTTGGGGCCATATGCATACCTTGGCTTATGGCCTCTTTATCTTAAAAGCCAGCAGCATATGTGTCATCTTCTCTGCTTCCACCATCACATCTCCTTTTCTTAAAAAATGGAAGTAAAATCCGTATTACATATCACCATTTTAACCATTTTGAAGTATCCAATTCGGTGACTTTTAGTACATTCACAATGTTGTATGACCATCACCACTATTCAGTGTTGTACGGCCATCACCACTATTTAATCCAGAACATTTTCATTAGCCCCAAAAGAAACTTTGTACCCATTAAGGAATCACTCTCAATTCCCTCCTTTTCCCAGCCCAGCTCTAATGAAGAATGCTGTTATCAACACTGGTGGTTGTATAAGATTTTGTTTGAGTGCTTATTTTCAGTTACCTTGGCTACACAACAAGAAATGGAATTGCTGGAGCATATATTAATTCTGTGTTTAATTTTTTGAGGAATTGTTCAAACTGTTTTCCACAGTGGCTTATAATTTTATATTCCCACTAGAAATGTATGAGGGCCCAATTTCTCCACGTTTGCCAACACTTGCTATTTTACTTTAAAAATTCTAGTGGGCATGAAGAAGTAGATCCCAAATGACTTCTTTTTTAAGACAGAATCTCGCTCTGTCACCCAGGCTGGAGTGCAGTGGCATTACCATAGCTTACTGCAACCTCCAACTCCTGGGCTCAAGCAATCCTCCCACCTCAGTCTCCACAGTAGCTGGGAATTCAGGTGTGTACCATCATGCCCAGCTAATTTTTTATTTTTTGTAGAGATGGGGTCTTGCTGTGTTGCCTAAGCTGGTCTGGAGCTCCTAGCCTCAAGCAGTCCTCCCAGCTTGACCTCCCAAAGTGCTAGGATTATAGACATGAGCCACTGTGCCTGCTTCCTACAATTGATTTTTAAAGACATTTTGGCCTAAACGATATATAGACTGTCTACCTGTAAGTCCACTCCCCTTTTTGCTTTTTGTTCTCAGTGCTTACAAATTAATAAAAATACTTGGCATTTGTTAGACATCTGCTGTGTGCTTGGAACTGTGTTGAGCTCTTTTCATTTACATGATGTGATTTACAGACTATAGATGGACTTGATTTCACCAGTAACCCAGATTCCTATGTGTAAACAACCCAGACAGTAATAGAGGTGAGGCTGAGAGTAGGTGTGTCCCATTAAGGAATCTTGAAATAGGAAGTTTCTGCAGCTACATACATTTGGAAATGATAACGCTTATGACAGGAGGAAATTCTGCTTGCAGGAGGATTCACTCTAAGGTTCCTTTAAATAGCAAGTTCCCCCAATTGATGAATCGTAGCTTCAATGTGCTCAATCTGAAGAATGGACCCCTAGAAAGATGACATTCTAATGTCATCTTTATGTTAAATGAGGCACTCCTAACCACTTACTTGTGCCTCAGGCCATTCTCTCAAGTCCTATTCAGCAGAAGCAAATGAGAGTATCCTAACGGGGCTCATGAAGTGATAACAGGAAAATATCCACTGGATTTGGTAATTAGAAAGTCATTGGCTCTCAATTTTAAAAGGGCCGTTTCTGAGCTGGGTGGGGATAGGGCAGAGAAACCCAGCGCTGAAGGCGGTATCACAGCCGGTTTTGTTTTGAGGGTTGGAGGAAGGCTGGGGGTTGAGAAATCAATGGGATAGAGTGAAGTCAAGATAAGTGACTCCTTTCAAAAAGATAGAATGAGCCAGGAAGGAGAAGGGAGAAGATACAAGGTCAAGGGGTGATTGGATTCATATTTTTTAGGAAGAAACACCAACCATATTTTTATAGATTCTGGGAACAGAGCTGGATGGACAGGAGATGTTGAAGATACAGAGAAGAGATAAATGACAGGTGCACCCTAATGAACAAATGGGTCAAGGACACAGATGGAGTGCTTAGCTTTAGGGGAGGAGGGGTTGTTGTCCACAGGGACTAAGGAATGGAGGTGAGGGTGATGCCCAGTGGATGGGCTTCTGTGGAGGAAGCAAAATAGGAAATTTCCATCTGATGCTCTTACACCTGGTTCTCACTCAGAAAAACAGTAATCTGCTTAGCATGAAAAGCTGGATTATGAGAATGGCTGCCTAAAGGAACAGGGGAGAGAAGAACTGACCAGAATAAAGGAATTATCCTGAAGGACAGCCATATCCCATTAAGATAACTTCTCGGTGCTTTGGACTGGGCCAGCATGGGGCTGAGTGGCCCGTTTGTCTGATCCAGCACTGCATTTCGAATATTCTACTCAAGCGTGAGCTCTGCTGGGTGTCACACGTGGACATGTTATCCTTGTGTGGCTCTGTAATTTTATTCCTGATTTGATTCCCCTCTCTTCTTTCATTTACAAACCTTTCCACTGTGTCCTTTGGAACTCCTGCTCTGTTGTAAAGAATCCCCCAGTATTCTTAGCATCTTCTCTGAATATTCCCACCATGTCAAGGGTGAAATGAACACTAGATGTCCCTGAAGATTAGTAGTCCCCTGAAGCTGCTGCCAGTCTTACAACAAAGACACCCAAACTTGTGTGTGTTTACCCTGTGGTAGGAATCATTCAAAGCACTTTGAACATATTAGCTAAGTTAGTCCTCATGACAACCGTATGAGGTTGATGCTGTTAGTTTTTTTTTTTTTTTTTTTTTTGAGACGGAGTCTCGCTCTGTCACCCAGGCTGGAGTGCAGTAGCGTGATCTCAGCTCACTGCAAGCTCCACCTCCCGGGTTCACGCCATTCTCCTGCCTCAGCCTCCCAGGTAGCTGGGACTACAGGTGCCGCCACGTTGCCCGGCTAGTTTTTTGTAGTTTTTAGTAGAGACGGGGTTTCACCGTGTTAGCCAGGATGGTCTCGATCTCCTGACCTCGTGATCCGCCCGTCTCGCCTCCCAAAGTGCTGGGATTACAGGCTTGAGCCACCACGCCCGGCCGATGCTGTTAGTTTTTACCTAGCAGCAACTTCTTGAGGTACCAAGAGATGTATAGAACTTGACCGAAGGCAAACAGCTAGTAGGTGGCAAAGTCGAAAGATAAACCCAGGAAGCATGGCATCAGAAACTTTACTCTTGACAACTAAAACATACTTTCTAAAGCTCTTTCAAGTTGAGGGCACTCAATTCCCTCATACTCCAAATACTTCTTTTCCAGGGCGTGGGGTGTTGGTGTTACCAATTCCTAAATCTTTTCAAGGTTATGTGTTCTAAATCTAGGTTTACTAGGCCTACTCCAAGTAGCCTAGTGTTCTGCTTTTTTGGGTTGGCTAAGTCCACTAATCCTTGTTGCTGTGTCTTATTTCTGGTTTGTTTTTGTCCTTCAGGGTTTATAATTTTTAAAAATCCTCTTTATTGCCATATTATGGGGGTTTGAGGAGGTTGTGAAGTTAAATGCTTGTGTTTAATGTCCTACTTTGAACTGGAACTGCTAGGTTGGTTTAACATTAGAAAATATATTAATTTATACCACTTACCGTATTAAAGGAAAAAGCATGTGATTGTCTTGATAGACCTACTTGGCCATCCTTGTCTTGGTTTATTCCCTAAAGAGACTTGCGTTTTCTAAAGAGGGTGCATCTGCATGAGTGTTCACAGCAGCATTGTTAGTAGGGCCACAAAGCTGTAAACCATTCACACGATCATGCACATGTTCATAGGCAGGAGACTAGGTGGACAGTTTGTCATACAGTCAGTTATATAGCGCATGACTGTGGAATAGTAAAATTATTTTCCTGTAGCTAAACATGCATCAATATGGATAAGTCGCAGAAAGATAATATTGAATGACAAAAGCGAAGTATACAGTTGTGTACTGCATAATGACATTTCAGTCAGTGGTGGATGGCATATAGATGGTGGTCCCATGAGATTATAATACTGTATTTTTACTGTACGTTTAAATATGTTTTCTACATTTAAATATGTTTAGATACCCAAGTACTTGCCATTGTGTTGCAGTTGCCTGCAGTAGTCAGTACAGTAGCATGCTAGGAGCAGTAGCCTATACCGTATAGCCTCGGTGTGTAGTAGCCGCACCATCTAGGTTTGTGTAGGTGCACTCTATGATGTTCACACAATGATTGAAATCACCTGACAGTGTATTTCTCGGCGTATATCTCTGTCATTAAGTGATACATTAACTGGAGTTTTATTTTTATAAACTTAAAAAACAAGTTCAACGAACAGCACATTGTTTTAAAACTGAAACTTAGAGGGGGAGCAATGACCAAAAAGTTGAGGATTGTAATTCCCTCATGGGGGCAGGGATAAGTAGAGATCTGATCAGGGATCTGCTGACAGGGAGCTTTGTCAATGACACTGTTGTGTCTGTCAAGTTGGGTGGTAGATTAATAAGTACTGGTATTATTCTTATGCTTTATGACTTTGATATATATATAATATGCTCTTTTATTGTGCTAAAAAAACTTAGCACCGTTTTATAGTCTACAATTCAGTGGCGTCAAGTACATTCACAATGTTGTGCAACTATCACCACCTTCTGAAAGTTTCAAAATCACCCTGGAAGGAAACCCTGTCCCATGAAGTAGTCACATCTCATTTCCTCCAATCTCTCCAGCCCCTGGCAACCACTCATCTACTTTCTGTCTCTATGGGTTTGCCTATTCTGGACATTTCACGTGAATGGAATCATATATATGGACTTTTGTATCTGGCATCTTTCATTTTCCATAATGTTTTCAGGATTTTTCCACGATGCAGCATGTTTTAGTACTTTTTTTTATGACCAAATAATAGTCCATTGCATAGATAGGCCACATTTTGTTTGCCCATTCACATGTTGATGGACATTTGGATTGCTTCTACCTTTTAGCCATTGTAAACAGGGCTGTTATGACTATTTGTGTACAAAATTTTGTTTGAGCTTTCAATTCTTTTTTTAAAGTTTTTAAAAATGTTTGTTTGTTTGAGATGAGGTCTTACTCTGTAACCCAGGCTGGAGTGCAGTGGTGCAGTCTCTGCTCACTGCAACCTCCCCATCTTGTGAGCCTAAGCTGTCTTCCCACTCAGCCTCCTGAATAGTTGGGACTATAGGTGCAAGCCACCATGCCCAGCTAATTGTTTTTATATTTAATATTTCTGGTAGAGAGGGGGTTTCACCATGTTGCCCAGGCTGGTGTCGAACTCCTGAGCTGAGGCAATCCACCCGCGTTGGCCTCCCAAAGTGCTGGGATTACAACGCCCAGCCTTGCTTTCAGTTCTTTTGGGCATAAACGTGTGAGTGGAATTGCTGAGTTAAGTGGTAATTCTGTATTTAACTTATTGAGGAACCACGAAACTGTTTTCCACAGTGGCTGCATGTTTTACATTCCCACCAGCAATGTATAAAGGTTCTGATTTCTCCACATCCTCACCAACACTTGTTTTTGTTTTAAGATTATGGCTATCCTAGTAGGTATGAAATGGCATCTCATGATGGTTTTGACTTGCATTTCCCTGATGACTACTAATGTTAAGCATCTTTTCATGTGCTTCTTGGCCATTGGATATCTTCTTTAGAGAAATATCTATTAGATTTAATTATCTATTTTTTAAGTGTACAATTTTAAAAATATTTCATGGCTCAAATATTTTAAAACAGGTGCATGGCAGATACTTCTTTTCCCTGTGGTAGTAATAATAAAGAAGGCTTTTTAATCAAGCAGTTGATCAAACTGCTATGGAAACAGATTAAAAGCTCAAAGATCCCTTGGTAGGCAGGTAGTTTTAAATTGCCGACAGTATTGGCTCTAAGTCAGTATAATAGAGAAACGTATTTGAGTAAGGGGAATAAAGGAAATTACATTTTAAAGAATTTTTTAGTATAAACCTAAACCAAAAAATTGGCTTATAAAAGGTATTTTTTTTAGATATATGACTTTACCTAATTTATTCATTCACCAAATATGAATGGGGAATGAAGTACTGGGAGCAGAAGCTTAAAATATTTAAATATATTTTTATGTGGTTGATGCCTGCCTGCCTG
>NW_012111253.1:1721289-1728569 GCF_000951035.1 Colobus angolensis palliatus
TCCCCTCTCCTCTTCTTGCCATAACTTTTCCGTTATATCACGTTTACATGAAGCAATGTAAAAATTACTGTTGAATTTACTCAATAAATATCTACTTTCATGTATTTCAGAGACTCTATTTAGTGTTTTATTCCTTGCATTATAAAATTGACAGGATATTTACTCCATGTATATTTTTCAGAAATCTTTATATTAATGACTACATGAAGATCTGCCTGATTAAGAAATACTTTTCTTGAACAGAGGGTAATAGAATGTGTGCCAGCCTGGTTGTTTTTCCTTGCACCATCTCACCCATTACTCTGATTTTTTTCTTCGTGTCTTTATAGCCTCTTCCCGAGAAGTTTGTGGTAAAAGGTGTTGTGGATCGTTTTTCAGAAGAGTTTGTGGAGACTAGAAGAAAAGCTTTGGATAAATTTCTAAAAAGAATTACGGATCATCCTGTGCTCTCTTTCAATGAACACTTCAATGTTTTCCTTACTGCTAAGGTAAGGGCAGAAGTTTACATACTCTTCTCCCATATTACCATTCTTGGGGCTCTTTCCTAAAAGCTGTTCTGAGCAAGACTCGGTCTCTACAAAAACTTTTAACAAATAGCCGAGTGTTATGTTGTGCGCCTGTAGTCCCAGCTACCTGGGAGGCTAAGGCAGGAGAATAGCTTGAGCCCAGGAGTTTGAGGCTTCAGTGAGCTATGATCATACCACTGCACTGCAGCCTGGGTGACAGAGTGAGACCCTATCTCTTTAAAAAAAAAAAAAAAAAAAAGCTGTTTTGATCTTTCAGAAGCCACCTTCATGAGCGAATGGTTCACTGTAACAGGGTTGTCATAAAATTGGTCTTTTTTTGGGTACCTATGTGCATTAGCATGCTTTTTTGGCATTAGCAAGTCCGTATAGATGGATTCTATGTTAATATTTAGGAAATCTATCCCCACCCCCATCGAGGACCCCACCCACTTACAGCAGCAGAGGAAGTTAGAATATTTGCTCTGCCAAAAGCAGAGCTAAGTGTTTCTTTAAACACTTGGCAGTATGACTGGGTGAGGCCAGTCTGACCAACAATGGGCATGGAAGAGAAGGAACATTTGAGTGTTTGGTGAGGGTGTTCTTCATAAGGACACTCTGAGTGATTACTTGCAGCCGCATTTTGCAGACAAGGAAACTCAAGTTCCGGGAACTTGTCCTTGTTCAGGTGATGTCACTAGGATCTCAAGTTGGGTCTTTGTGGCTACTGAGGCCACACCATCCCTGTGTATCAGACTGCCTGATTGTTACTTATCTGCAGCCATGTTCCTTTCAGGTGGACATTTGCCAGATAAAGCATTTGGGTCCCACACAGCTGCCAGATTCTGTGTATTGAAACTCAAGTTGGTTGTCCACTGGCCTTTCTCTGCACTTCCCTGTTGGCAGAACTGGCCAGAAAACCCGAGGTGCTGCACTTTCGCTGTCTGCAGAAATGGGGTCACATGCTCAGACCCTCCTGCTAGCTTCCCTCCAGTCCCATCTGTTTGGTTTCAGGTATCAAGTTCCCATGTTCGTGCCATATGTAACATGTTCCATGTTGGCAAGGGTATTGTGGTCCAGATACTTTCTATTTTTCAAATCTGCAAAATTGAGAAATAGTTATAGATAACATTAGTTGACATTAAAGACTTCAGAAAGTGTGCCATTCTTCACTCAATGGAAGCCACATGACAAAGTCCTTTAGTTTTGTTTTATAACCTCATTTGGCATTGAGCCTTAGCCTTATTGACAACATTCCAGTTCAGCATCTCTTTTTCCCAGAGGCTTTCCCCGCCTACAGGTTGGACTGGTACACGTCTTAAAAATAAGTATTTCCTGGCAAACTAATCCTTAGGTATAATTCCTTCAACTCGTACTCAAAGTAGAATACATCTGTTCTCCAAAAGCACAACTCACTCTCTCCCGCAAGGTCCATTTTCCAGAAAGCCCTCAAGTACAGTCATGTTTACTGAACAAAAAAGAAGAGGGAGGGAAAAGCTTGGACCCCTGGTTGTTAGGAATATGCATGAAGAATAAGTAGGAAAGAGAGGGTGTGTGTGTGAGACAGAGACAGAGGGAGAGAGAGAAGGATATTTATCTATCTGTGGGCCAAGCAGTATGAAAATGACTTAAAAATTATAAGGTCCTTTACTGCCTCGATCAAAATCCAACTCCATGTGAGTGAATACAGGAAAGGTGGCTTTAAACAGAACAAATTCTAGCCCTAGTTCAGTACCACTTGCTGAACAAAATGTGCTAAACAGCCTTATCTCTTCTTTAAAATTTTTTAAAATTGTGATAAAATACACATAACATTTACCATCCTAACGATTTCTAAGTGTACAGTTCAGTAGTGTTAAGTATATTTAAATTAGTTATGCAGCTCATCTTCAGAATGTTTGCATCCTGCAGATCTGAAATCTGTGCCCATTAAATGTCAGCACGCTATTCCCCCTCTTCCAGCTGCCTCATTTTTTCCTTTAACATACCTTAAATAACTTGATCTTGTTCTTAGATGAGCCACTTACATGTTCTGCCTTAGGGAATGCAGAGACGCTCTTCCTTTTCCTTGTGATGACATGAGCTTATCAACAAATTAGAAGTGTCCTTAAGAAGAAGCCCATAAGGCTGTGTATAATGACTCATGCCTGTAACACCCAGCACTTTGGGAGGCCAAGGCAGGTAGATCACCTGAGCCCAGGAGTTCACGTCCAGCCTGGGCAACATGGTGAGACCCCATCTCTATATATTAAAAAGCAGCAGCAGCCAGTAATGCTGGGAGAAATGGGGACACTCAATAGCAACTATATTCAAGTCAATATTTTCATCTTTGGCAGAGTGGGTACAGCAATCAGATAGATACTACTAAATAACTTTATTCGACATGTAAATTAACTTGGTTAACTGGGACACCCTTTCACAGCTCTACTCGAAGCGGAGCCTGTGCAGTCCAGTGAGCCCATTTGACTCTAGTCCCACTCATAAAAATGCTGTCTGCAGAGGTAATTCCAAGGACTCTGAGGCTTCGGTTATAGTCTTGTGAAGGCCTCGAGCCTTTGAGGATGTTTCTTGTCTAGAACGTGGGAGGACAGAATGGAATCTCTAGACCTACTTGGCCATCCTTGTCTTGGTTTATTCCCTAAAAAGATTTGCATTTTCTAAAGAGGGTGCATCTGCATGAGTGTTCACAGCAGCATTATTAGTAGGGCGACAAAGCTGTAAACCATTCACACGATCATGCACATGTTCACAGGCAGGAGAGTGGGTGGACAGTTTGTCATACAATCAGTTATATAGTGAACACTCTCTCAGGCAGCCTGACTCTGAAGGGAAGGAGAGAGGTGGAGAGAAACTAGAGGAGATTGCTGCTGTTTTTAAGATGGATTGACCGGGTGTGGTGGCTCAGGCCTGTAATCCCAGCACTTTGGGAGGCCGAGACGGACGGATCACGAGGTCAGGAGATCGAGACCATCCTGGCTAACACAGTGAAACCCCGTCTGTAGTAAAAAATACAAAAAACTAGCCAGACGAGGTGGCGGGCGCCTGTAGTCCCAGCTACTCAGGAGGCTGAGGCAGGAGAATGTCGTAAACCTGGGAGGCGGAGCTTGCAGTGAGCTGAGATCCAGCCACTGCACTCCAGCCTGGGCAACAGAGGGAGACTCCGTCTAAAAAAAAAAAAAAAAGATGGGTCAGCCTTGGGTATATTTTACATGCTGAGGGATTAGAAGTTGAGGATACAGACAGGAGACGGGATCATTGGTAGGGCAAGCCCCTTGGTTTGGGGAAGGTCACAGAAGAAGCCTTCTGTGACCAAATTGCAGGGTGGGGGTGGGAGCGGATTTTCCCCAAACACCAAGCAGCAATTGCGAGCTGGATGTCCACCAGTTTAATTCACACATTATTTACCTGGACATAGCATCAGATCCCACAAATTGGGGACTCAGTCCCCAAGACTGAGAGCTTGCAGATGTCAGACATTAAGTTCAAGCCTCTAAAACTTTTGACCAGCCAGCTTCAAGTTGGGCTTCCCGTGACCCCTTCTTCAGGTTCCATTAATTTGCTGGAGCAGTTCACAGAACTCAGAGAAACACATTTACCAGCTTACTATAAAGGATATCACAAAGGATACAGATGAAGAGTTGCATTGGGCGAGGCGTGGGGGAAGGGACGTGGAGCTTCCATGCCCTCCCTGGGTGTACCACCCTTCAGGAAACTCCACACGTTCAGCTCTCCAGAAGTTCTCTGAACCCAGCTCTCTTGGGTTTTTGTGGAAGCTTCGTGACAGCAGCATTCCATCCTCCAGGGTGTGGGGAGGGACCCTGACTGGAATGAGGGCCTTATGACCCATAGTCAGAAAGCCTGGGGAAGAGTCGAGTGCTGCCTTGGGGCAGGTGAAAGGAGGGCAGGAGAACGTCAGAGAGATTCTGTTTCCTGAGGCTTAACACACCCAACATTAGAGTGAAAAGACTGGAACAAGGGCTATGGAGGTTATAAGCCAGGAACTGTGGACAAAAACCTGTATGTATATACACACTGAAACCTCAATAGGAAAGGGTGGGTCAAGAGCAAAAATGAAGGCCTGAAGAAGGAAGTGAATTCAAAAGGAGCCCACACTCAGATACTATAGAGACCTCAGCCTGAAATTGTACATCAAATGCGGAGGGACTGTCGGGCCATGTTAGCCGTGAATTCCGAATTCCGCATCCCCTGCTCTATCCTCTGCATCAGGCCACGTCACCAGAAAGCTGTGTCCTTGTTCTGGGTTCCTTTATCTCCCTCTAGTCATCCCCTTCTAAGTCTGGGAATTAACATTCTGTTTGTATTGAGGGTGGATATGAGGAACAGACACCTGTACCTTCTGTAAAACCATTTTGGAAGCTACCCTTTCAGTAGGTGACACAGGGCAACCTGAAGATGGTATAGATTCCTCTTAGGGTTTGATGATAGGAGGAAGCTTGTTTTATCAGGCAGGCTGATATGCTTTTTTTTTTTTTTTTTTCTTTCCTTTTTTGAGGCATAGTCTTGCTTGGTTGCCCAGGTTTGAGTGTGGTGGCATGATCTCAACTCACTGCAACCTCTGCCTTCTAGGTTTAAGTGATTCTCATGCCTCAGCCTCCTGAGTAGCTGGGACTACAGGTGCACGCCACCACGCCCAGCTAATTTTTTTTTTTTTTGTATTTTTAGTAGAGACGAGGTTTCACCATGTTGGCCAGGCTGGCCTTGAACTCCTGACCTCAAGTGATCTGCCCACCTTAGCCTCCCAAAGTACTGGGATTACAGGCATGAGCCACCGTGCCTATATTTAGATACAATAGGTTATGAAACTCAGCATATTTCCAGTTTTGCCTTCAAGAAATCCAGGGTTAAAATGTTTTGCTGTTTACAGCATCCATCCTAGGCCTGAGTTTTCTAGCAATGTTTTTCTGTCACTGTTTCCTGCTTTCCACCCTTTACTCCCCTTATATGGCTTTAGTTGGGGTATAAATAAATGAGTGATGGATCTCAGAACCTCTGCTCTTCAGTTTTGCTCCTAAAGACAACATAGGGTACTTTATGGGATAAACAGATACTTGAAAAACATTATGTTAGAAACAGCGTTGTGTTTACAGGGCATTGTGCTCCGGTGAGTGAATTTAAGGATTGGAGTTCAGCTCTGCTGAAAGGGATCTAGGTGTCAACCCACGGGAGCCTGAGTCTGGTGGTTGTGACGTCCCATCCCGGGTCCGCGTGTGAATGTAATTAGGGCCTCTAACTCAGCTCCTTGTTTCCTGAGTCCTCCGTTTCCAAACTGAAGCTGCTTTTAGAAGCTGTTTTATTTAGTCCTGCCCATGTGAGTGAGTGAGTGCCTTGAACTTATTCACATACCATCCTCAGGACCTGAACGCCTACAAGAAGCAAGGGATAGCATTGCTGACCAGAATGGGCGAGTCAGTCAAGCACGTCACTGGCGGCTACAAGCTGAGGACTCGGCCACTTGAGTTTGCTGCCATAGGTGACTACTTAGATACGTTTGCACTCAAACTGGGAACCATTGATCGAATAGCCCAGCGGATCATCAAAGAAGAAATAGGTGAGCTGTCTGTTGAGGTCTTGATTATGCCCTGCAACCGCATTGGCAGAAATGCCATCCACGTGTACTACAGAGAATCAAACTGCAAAACGCTGGAGTGACAGAACTAGCCCATCTTTTGCTTATCAAAGAAATACAAGGGGGGAGGAGTTAGGTGTGACTGGAATGTCACTTTGCACCCCGTCCTTTGTCCTACTGTGTCAGCCTTGTGTTTGCTTTTCCCATGGCCAGTACTGCTGATTCGCCAGGTGTTTCCTCTTTTATGCTCTCTTAACTTTAGCTTTAAAAGTGGAGACATAGACTCAACTGCCCTTCATCCATAGGGAACAGTAATTTAATAAACAAACTTAGACACATTTTCTGGCAGAAAGATGGTTCAAAAGGACAGCTTGGGGACCTGTGTTTGCCAAAGTTATGACCCTGATGAATCTTCAGACTTGTGATTGACTCACCCACTCCATCCTGGTTCATTTTAAACCCACTCCTGCATGGGGGAGTTGCTGGGGCCTGTATTGATCCTTCCTAGTTTTTGCCTCCACTTCCTTCCCACCCCTCTCAGGGCCATCTGCTTTGCCGCATCCCAGATTGTTGGGATCTTTTGTCTCCTTACATACGTGTGGGGTGGACAGACGTGAACAGTGTAAATGATCGCACTGGCATGGGAAGCATGTTGAGAAGGATTCCCCAGCAGTTGCCATTCGTTGGTTGCTAAGCCATGATGAAATGGCAAGACTCCTAGTGACAAGTGATGGGCCAGGTTTTCTTTATGGGGGACAAAATAAATCAACATTTTTTTTTCTCATTTCTTATACTTATTCCCTCTACTTGATCCACTGATGATACCATGTGGGGCCCATAGGTTTTGGAGATAGCTTTGGATACCATCCACACCTAAAGATCGTGCGGAGTAAATTCTGATGGGATCCAAGGGGCTGAGGTGACCACCGAGTGAGAGAGTGAGTCTGCCAGTGTAAGACCACATCTCTTGTATCAAAATGTTTCCTAAAATGCCATTGTTTATCCATTGTGACTGATTTTTTTTTAACCTTTAAAAACATCTCCCTAAACCTATATGAAACTCTGCCTCCGTTGCCTGTTAAAATACTGCTTCATGGCCGATGCGGTGGCTCCCGCCTATAATCCCAGTACTTTGGGAGGCCAAGGCAGGCGGATCACAAGGTCAGGAGATCGAGACCATTCTGGCTAAC
>NW_012111253.1:1734771-1737427 GCF_000951035.1 Colobus angolensis palliatus
AAGAATTTGAAAGCTTTTTAAAACATAGGGAGGGGCAGATGGTATATAAAAGGAACAAGAGTGAGAATGGCTTTGGTCTAGCAGTGGTGAACAAGAAGAGGAACTGTGAGGACAAAAAAAATCTTTGGCCTCAAATTCTGTATGCAGAATCTGGAGTGTAGTGCAGGAGGAAACGTGCCAGTGCCCACACCGGAAACTTCCCCAGTCTGCACATAGACTGGCTGGAGAACATCCCTTCAGGAGACTCCAACGGTGGTGGCACTGATTAGTGAAAGGCTCAGTCTTTATGACCAATAGAAAAAGATACGTGACTCAGTGTTGAACAAGCCCACCTCTAAATAGCACCCTCATACTTCCCAAAGGAGATCTCTAGATGATTAATCTGTCTTTGGAGCAGGTCTAGGGCATCCCATGAGGAAAGACCCGAATAGGGACTGACCTGAATTCCAGAGAGAAACCTGTCAGTCAACATTGGGTTGTAAAAATGTAAAACCAGAAAGATTGTAGATCCGTGAAAACATTGTACAGCTTGAGAAGAGGAATAAAAAATAATGAACCAACTAGTTATAAAAACAAACTATGATGGAAAACTTGAAGTACTTGCCAAAGGACAGAGAATACTGACAAACTGCCACATACCCATTCTCCTTGTTCCATCTTGTCCCATCAGGTGTGAAGGGTTGATATGTACTAAACTGTGGACAGAGGAAAATAGAGCCTCTGGTGAATCCCATTCTCATATGTGTGCAATAAAGTTGCTAATAAAACACTTTCAAAGGCAGGATTGAATTTGGATCTCTCAGTGACCAGGGAAATGGTATGAATTTCCTTATATATAAGTTGGAAATGATGGCAGTGATAGGATAAAGTCAGATGTGAGATCATTAGCCTGAGAACACTAGTTGGAAATTATTGGAACTGAGGCTGTAAACCAAAACTTCTGGCTGTGAATTTGCAGCTCATTCTCCTGTATCACATTGACTTTTGTTAAAAAAAAAATTGGGATATACACATTGAATTTTTGATCCTATGGCCGAAACAAGTATAGAAAGCCATCCTGACTTCCTTAAAATGAACCAGAATATTTCACTTATCAAGTTAATGGTATCTGTTCTTTTTTTTTTTTTGAGATGGAGTCTTGCTGTGTTGCCCAGGCTGGAGTGCAGTAGAGCGATCTCGGCTCGTTGCAAACTCTGCCTCCTGGGTTCAAGCAATTCTCCTGCTTCAGCCTCCAGAGTAGTTGGGACTACAGGTGTGTGCCGCCATGTCTGGCTAATTTGTTTTGTATTTTTAGTAGAGACAAGGTTTCACCGTGTGGTCTACCCACATCAGCCTCCCAAAGTGCTGGGATTACAGGCGTGAGCCACCGCGCCTGGCCGGCGAGTGGTTATTTTTGAAGATGTTTGGTGGATGTGGCTGCTACTGCTTTTCCCCATAAGGCCCATTATCCAGCAGCATGGCATTCCCATCCATGGGATGGAATGGATTGATGTAACATGAGCTGTCGGAGTTTTAAGCAGTTGTGCTAGAAACAGTGTTGTGTTTAAAGAAGAGCGGGATCAGGTGAGTGAATGGCCAAAGAAACACATGTTCATGTAGAGACCTCTTGGCTGTGGTGATTACAGAGTTAGTAATAGCAGTGACTGCTACCCAGCCAGATTTTAATTGGTTTCTCTTCCCCGTTCAGAGTATCTTGTGGAGCTGAGAGAATACGGGCCTGTATACTCCACATGGAGCACCTTGGAGGGTGAGCTGGCTGAACCCCTGGAGGGTGTATCAGCTTGCATTGGGAACTGCTCTACAGCCTTAGAAGAGCTGACAGATGACATGACAGAAGATTTCCTACCTGTGCTCAGGGAATATATTTTATACTCTGACTCCATGAAGGTAAGCTGACTTGCTTCTTGTGTATTTGGATACTTTCTTTGTAATAGCAATTATCAGAAAGTAATGGATTATTGCCTGTTTGCATGTGATACAAGTTTCCTTCTTCCTGGGTGGGCAGGATCAGACATGTGGACTGACATCATGGACATATAAATGGAACACATGGTGAACCAAGTACATGAATTAAACAAAAAGTTTGGGAAGAAATTCTTACTAGTTTCTCTGAGAGTTCAAGAAGATATAATGTTTGTGAAACAAGAACAAGGATGCCATGGAACAGTAATAGATAATTAGAACTCTTGGAAGTTAAAACATGATTGCTGAAATAAAACTGAATAATAAAGTTGGAAGGTGAAGTTGAAGAAATCTTAAAATAAGACAAAACAAAAGTAGTTGGAAAATAGAACAGAAATGCAAAACTACTGAAACTGTGAAAGAAAAGAGACATAGGGGATTAATCCCAAAGGTTCAGCATCTGACTGATAAGAGTTCCTAAGAGAACAGGGAAGACTGAGGGAAGGAAATTGTAAAAGAAATAATACAAGAAAATCCCCCAAAGCCAAAGACATAAATCGTCCGATTAAAAGGACATGATAAGGCCGGGCGCGGTGGCTCAAACCTGTAATCCCAGCACTCTGGGAGGCCGAGACGGGCGGATCACGAGGTCAGGAGATCGAGGCCATCCTGGCGAACACAGTGAAACCCCGTCTCTACTAAAAAATACGAAAAACTAGCTGGGCGAGGTGGCGGGCGCCTGTAGTCCCAGCTA
>NW_012111253.1:1743097-1799701 GCF_000951035.1 Colobus angolensis palliatus
CTTGGCTCACTGCAACCACCTCCTCCTGGGTTCAAGTGATTCTCGTGCCTCAGCCTCCCGAGTAGCTGGAATTACAGGCACCCGCCACCACACCCAGCTAATTTTTGTATTTTTAGTAGAGACAGGGTTTCCCCATGTTGGCCAGGAGGAACTTGATCTCCTGACCTCGTGATCCGTCCGCCTTGGCCTCCCAAAGTACTGGGATTACAGGCGTGAGCCACCGCGCCTGTCCGGTATCTCTTCTTGTAAACAAAACTAAGTTTTTCCAATTCCTAGAGTGTCCCTGGATTTGTCTCTTACGTATACACACACTTCGTCAAATACTCTCTTAACCTTGACAGATGAAAAATCCAGTGCATACACAGCTCTGGGATACTATAGTACAGATTACTCTGTTTTTGCCTGTGGCAAGTATGTTAGTAGTTAGTATATATTTGTATTTGAAGCACAATTTAAAAATGTCATATAGCAAGGATTTATCTGGCATCTATAAAACATTATTACACTGGGAGACATAAGCTTGTGTAAGTTAGATATCAAATAAACATTTGTTTGCTCTTTCTTGACCCACCATGCGTGGGGCATATGTATTGAGTTTCTTGTTTACTGAGCCTGAAAAATCAGGTCAATTAGGCTGAGCGAATGGGATTAATTGTACACAGTCTTGTCTGGGGAAGGGCATGGAAAAGAGGAAGTGTGGACTGGCAGTCTCTGAAACCCAAGCTCTATCCCTGACAGTAGCTGAGCTGAGTCCAATTAATAAGAAACAGGGCCACCTGCTCCTCCTCTTTTCACCAGGAAAACATCTCTGTGGAGTGCCCTGGCCTTGATAGGAGTGATTGGATGGCAAAACAAAGACTGTGTCTAGAGTTGTCGGGGTCTGTGTGGCTGGTACTAAAGATACCAGGAGAATGATAGGTGTCTTAAGTGGCTTTCCCCACCTTTTCACATTGCTGCTCTTTAAGAATTTTTAAGTATATTTTCTTTTTCCAAGAGAGTCATATAGTTCCATTTCCAAAGTGGCTTTCTGATTTTTGAAACATAAGCAGGGCAGACTTTGCTGTGCAGTATGGAAACTAAACGTGGAGCAGAGGACTTGCCATAAGCCTGGCTATGGCCTGTTCTTTTTATTTTTGGAGATGGAGTCTTGCTCTGTCGCCCAGGCTGGAGTTCAGTGGCAAGATCTTGGCTCACTGCAACCTCCACCTCTTGGGTTCAAGCGATTCTTCTGCCTCAGGCTCCCGAGTAGCTGGGATTACAGGTTCATGCCACCATGCCCGGCTAATTTTTGTATTTTTAGTAGAGATGGGGTTTCACCATGTTGGCCAGGCTGGTCTCAAACTCTTGACCTCAAGTGATCTGCCCGCCCCGGCCTCCCAAAGTGCTGGGATTACAGGCCTGAGCCCCCACATCAGGCCTGTGGCCCATTCTTCATCAGCTGCTGAATGGTCCTCAGAGCTGAGAAAGTCCTGGTTTGGTTTTGGTGAGGAGTTACTGGTGTGGTAAAGTTCTGTCAGTCTATCTTCATCATGGCCTTGAGGGAACCTAATGGTGAATGTTTGTCTTCATCATTTGGAGGTAGTGGTCTGTGCCTTAGGAATTTGACATGGTGGAGGGCTGGTCCATCCCTGGATGGGAAAATGCCAGGGCTCATCGAAGTCCTGTCCTGGTGGGGCTATGGTTGGGGTTCCTCTCTGAGTTCGAAAGGGCATTTAGGATCATCTGTTTCATTTGCTCATTGTTGACATGAAGAAACAGACCCTTGTGGGTAAATCTTTCTCTGTTGCATGGCTACAGGACTATACTCCTTAGTGACCAATCAGCTTGTAGCTGTGTGTTTACTACTTGCCAAGAGGCAAACTTCAGGCTTTTCAAGCCTGGCCTCCAGTTGTATCTCTTTCAGGACAGTTGTGGCTAGGTATGTTCTGTTCCCTTTGGAGGTAGAGAGCATAGAAAAATAGGGTCATTATCAAGGCACTCAGAACAAATGGAACAATGTTAGTTTAAGCCATGAACAATGAGAACAGCTTGTACTGGAAAGACGGTTGAAGGCATGTGTCACAAGGTTATGTGTGTGGGGGACAGGAGGGTATCAAAAGTTAGCTACCCTTAAGCCCAGACTCGAGTTAAATACCTTGCAGACATCCATAGGTGAGCCCTTATGTAGGATTTCACATTCTGTAAACTGTGTGTGTGTAAAATGAGATTAGGGTAGTGATGGACTGAAAGACAGCCTTTTGAAGTCCTCACCACTTTTCTGGCAGTGCCTTTTGAGTATTAGCGTTGTCATGACCAGGCCAAGTGTTGGAGAAGATTTGGGCAGGACCATCTTATTTCCCACACTGCCTTATCCATAGAAGGTGGTCAGCAAGTATGTAATCGAATTGGACAATTTGGTAAATTTGCAACACTTGCAAATATACAATGATCACACATTATACATCTTATTTTTAAGAGATTTATGTCAATGCGCATGCTTATATCAGGGGTCTTGGTGAATGACTGGGGTGCGATGAGGTTCTGAAGTAAGAGTGGATGAAGAAGGCTGTGGCTGCAGACTTGGATGACATATGGGAATGAGCTGTGCAAGGGTCAGAGGAGCATTTTAGGTAGAGGGGAGCAGCCAGTGCAAAGGTCTGAAAGCTGAAATGAGCTCAGAGTCTTTGCAGATCAGAAAAGCTGGTGTGAGTGGAGCCCGGTGAGCAAAGGAGTAAGTGGTAAGCGGTGAGGTCAAAGAGAGGTAGGAGCCTGGTCCTGCAGTAGCCTTTTTTTTTTTTGAGATAGAGTCTCACTCTGTTGCCCAGGCTGGAGTGCAGTTGCGTGACCTTGGCTCACTGCAACCTCCGTCCCCTGGTTCAAGCATTTCTCCTGCCTTAGCCTCCTGAGTAGCTGGGATTACAGGCACGCGCCACGACACCGGGCTAATTTTTTGTATTTTTAGTAGAGACAGAGGTTTCACCATGTTGGTCAGGCTGGTCTCAAATTCCTGACCTCGTGATCCACCCATCTCGGCCTCCCAAATGTAGTAGCATCTTAAAGACCATCTTAAAGGCTAGCAAGAGTCTGGACTTTATTCTAAGGACTAGAAGGGAAGCCATTTAGTTTTATGCAGGGAGATGACAGGATGTGATTTTTACTTTTAGAAGACAACTAGTGCTACAGTATGGAGAATAGATTGTAGAGGATGAGAGTAGTGGTTGGGAAGACCGTTGAGAAGGCTGTCACAGGGAGCCAGGGGCAGAAAACTAGGTGGTGGAGCCTGGACTGCAGTAGTAGAGACGTAGGTGGATTTGGGGTATATTTTGGATGACAAGCCAATGGCACTTGCTGCTGTAGTGATGCAAAATAAGAAAGGAATTGGGGTTTTTGGCTTTAGCAGCTGGGTGGATAGCAGTACTGTTTATTGGGACGGGGAGGATCCAGGGAGGAACAGGTTGGAGCAGTTGGGAGTCCACTGTTTTGGGCATGTGGAGTTCAGAATGCCCCCTAATCATTAAAGTGGAGATATCGTGGCAGTTGGTTATGAGTTAGTCCAGAATGGGAATAGAAATTTGGGAGTCATTAGTGTGTGAATGGTGTTTAAATCTCTGAGACCGATGGAGATCATATGAGGAGATGTGATTGAGGTGCGTAGAGTGTCAAGGCCTGCGCCCGTGGCATGGTAATATTTATTGGTCTGTCACCTTAAGAGGAAAGAACAAATAGCAAAGGAGCCCATGAAGGAAGGGTTGGAAGTAGAGGATTGCCTCCATGAAGCCAAGATAACTGTTTTAAGAAGCAGCAAAATATATCTGTTGGATTTAATAATATGGACATTGTTGGTAATCGAGATTACAAGTGTGAGATGTGGATGCAGAAGTTTTGGTTTAAAGGCGACGTTTGTCTTCCAGTTGGAGATAACTTGCACAACATTCCGGGGTAGTCCTTTTCAAAAGCCGGTTTAAATTGTCAGGTTTCTTCAGCCTCCCCACCTCTTCCCCACATGGCCACAAGGTGGCGCTAATGAGTCAAGCTCCGGGAACGCGACCAGTTGGTGTTGTAGGTTGGCCATTTCCGGTGCCTTTCCAAAACCGAAATGAAGAGTTTTCTGGAAGATTGAGTTGTCAGGGAAAAAATGTCCCCTTTCCTGAACAAAAGAGATTATACAGAGTGGCTAATTTCATGCAGCTAAAACAATGTGAAGAAGCAGGATGTGAAATATACATGATTTCAAAGGATTTTTAAAAAATTAGAAAAATATTAAAATGAAAACTCTGAGATTCCCAGTAATGGCAGACTGAATACACATTTAGACATCACCAAAATGACACTAAAAGGATTTTGAAAAAAGTCACAAGCCCACAGACAAGAGCAACAGGCAAGGAGGCAATAGCAGTACAATTTTGGTAAGTACTAAATGACTCAAGCTGACTTTGAAACCGACTGTGGGGGAAAAAACTGAGAAGTCACCTGGTTTACACCGTGGAACCCTCCAAAAGGGTCAAGAGTTGGCAGCACCACACCCCTCTGGGACTGAGGTAGAGCTGAAGAAAAGAATAAATCTAGAGTCTGTTTAAGAATCCTATCTTCCGATCCTCTCCTCTCTGCTCACACAGGGGCCACTTCCTTCTCCACTTTGGCAGAACTGGGGGTCAATTCTCTGGAGGGGGCCTCTCTGGACCAAGAGACTCTAGGCACACTTGAGGGTGTTCAGTGAAAGATTACTGATGTTGGGACTCTTCTCCTGCTTGGCTCTCTGCCTTAGATCTTCCATGCAAGGAGGAAAAGAGCCTTTTCTAGAAAATCTGTGTGGGCCAAGAGAAGTTACCCACAGATACGGATATTGGCTGGCCGTGGAGGGCCAGGGTGGTTCCTCAATGAAAGGACCCAGCCGAGTCTCCTATGGAGAATGTCAGCAAGCCCTCTGTGCAGAGAGCTTTCAATCCATTTCCATGGAGTTTCCCTCTTGGATGAGTGGACAGATAAGGGTCACCAGATATGTAAGGGAAGATTTGAATATGAATATCAGAAGTAAAAACAAAGAAGAAAAAGCCTACTGAATGAAACACTGATGGAGAAGAAAACTTCCAGAAAAAAATTGTTAATATTTTCCAAAAGAGAAGATATCACAGCCATAAAACAATAATTTTTAAAAATTCAGAGAACAGAGAGCTCTTGGAAATTAAAACCATGATAGGAATAAAAAAATTAATAGAAGAGTTAGAAGAAAAAGTTAAGGATGTCACATATGAAAAGAAACCAAAAGAGAATTGAAGAAAAAAATATGAAAATTAGAGGATTAGACCATCTGAATAACAAATGTGCAGGCAGAGAAACAGAAATGGGAAGTATCAAAGAAGCCATTCAAGGAAAATGACCAGAAGGGAAGGAATAATGTATCACTGGTTGTTCTGTGTGATGAGATTATGTATGACTTCTCCCCCTCCTTTAAATTTTCCAAGTTGTATGTAAAAATATCTCTTAAAATGAGGGGGTAATGTGTCATTTCAGTATTACCAACATTGCCCCAGGACATCTAAATCACAGGTGGTCCTGGTTTCCATAGAATGAATATGTAAAAGGAGCATGTTGAAAGGGGTAACCTGAACTCAGTCATTTAACCGGAGCTGGTGATATCACTAGGACCAAATCAGACTCGTTTTCCTGCCTGCAGGAAAGTGCCCTTCTAGAGGGCTGCCCTAAGCTGCAGGACTATGTGGGTATTTTATTTTTATTCTCATTTGTTCTTTGTTACTGATCACCCATTACTCTACATGAATTCCACTTGGGTCTTGGGTCGTCAGCCCTGGCCTACAGGAATATGAACCACCCATCCTGCTGTTCTCTCCGGGGGGCTGAGCTGTTCCTGCTGCTTTGGTATCCTCTTCCAGCCCCGCATCCTAGCGTCCCTCTTCCACAAAGCTTTGAAGCTGAAAAACTTGGTGGGCTTGAAGAGGCTTTTTGGTAGCTGCTGACCTTTGGCGCTGGGGCTCTTTTTCTGCTTTTCCCCCTCCCATAGTTTGTGAGCCCACAGCCTTGGCAGGGGAAGACATTTGCAAGAGTCTGGGGGTGGGGAAGGGACGCTGCGCTTTCCTGTAAATACTGACCACTGTGGTCTTTCTTGGGACAAATCCAGTGCAGATGTTGAAAGCCAAACCACAGAATGCATCTGTCATCCAACTCTTCTAAACGTTTTGTCTTTGTAGATAAAGACTGTTTGATTAATATTTCATGGATGACATAACTATAGACCTCTTAATCACTGTTATTAATTTGTTACAAACATTTGGATGACAGATATCATCTATTGGATGTTTCTATTGTTTAGCCTTTTTATTATAGAAAAATTCAAACATACCACAAAATAGAGTGAAAGCAGTAAACCCACATGTATCCCAGCCATCCCATGTGGATCCCAGCCATCCTGTGCGGATCCCAGCCATCCTGCACGTATCCTAGCCAGCATCAGCAGTCGCCCACTCGTAACTCATCTGGTTCTGTCTGTCTCTAACGCTGCTCCCAACTCCCACCCCATGGTTTAATTTAACACAAATCCTGAAATCATATTATTTCGTACAGAAACATTTAGTACGTATCTCTAAAATATAAACTTTTTTTAAGGACTACCTAATTATGTTTAAATATCCAGTTAGTGTTCAGATTTTCCCAGTTTGTCTCAGACACAGTTTCTGTTTATTTTTCCAAATTGACATCCAGACAGGATCTATACATTGATTGATATGTTTCTTAAATATTAAAAAATCCTTCTTTATCCGTTTATTTTTCCTTGTAATTTATTTGTTAAAGAGTTATTTGTCGGTCAGACACAGTGGCTCAAGCCTGTAATCCTAGCACTTTGGGAGGCCGAGACGGGCGGATCACGAGGTCAGGAGATCGAGACCATCCTGGCTAACATGGTGAAACCCCGTCTCTACTAAAAATACAAAAAATTAGCCAGGCATGGTGGTGGGCGCCTGTAGTCCCAGCTACTCAGGAGGCTGAGACAGGAGAATGGCGGGAACCCAGGAGGCAGAGCTTGCAGTGAGCCGAGATCACGCCACTGCACTCCAGCCTGGGCGACAGAGACTCCATCTCAAAAAAAAAAGAGTCATTTGTCTTCTCTTCACTGGAAAATAGAGATAGTAAAGTTCCAGATTATTAGGACCACTTGAAATCGCAACAAAATGTTCTAATGTTTAAAAAAATAAGTGTCTGAGAGGAATTTATTCGATGTTTCTAATTAAAAGTCACCTTGTGAGCATGAGGCCCTCCTTGGGCACCCTGTGTACAATTTTGCCTTCCCCAAACCCTTGATACTTACCTTCCGTTCCTGTTTTATTTTTCCTCCTAATGCCCAGAGCTACCTACTACTGTATATTTTACTTGCTTCTTGTCTGCCTCTCCTCTAGAATATAAGCTCCACATGGTTTTGTGATTTGTTCTCTGCTCTATCCCCATCCCTGGCTAGATGAATGAAGATGTATGAAGGCAGGGCAGAAGCAGCGTGGGGATGGGTGTGTAGAGGAGGGCAGGTGGCATGAAGCGTGAGGAGGAAATTCTCACTGTGCCCTTCGCCTTTTTGATGTGTCATATCCATGGGATGCCGATCCCTATAAAGTTCCGTGAGAAGTTCAGATGATGACTCTCTTCTGCTTGTCATTCAATGATGGAGGGGCCTCTCTTGGCCTCTTTACCCCACTGCCAGCTCGGGCCTCATCTCAGAGCCACAGGCTGGTTTGACCAATTTTATCAGTAGAGACTGGGCTGGGGAGCCATCCTCTCAGAACATCACCAACAGTGTGCAAAGGCGTCCCAGTGAGGGTGGCGGTCGTCAGCAGTTTGTCTTGATTCAGAACACATTGTCCAACCGTTAGCATGGTTGGATTGTGGGCCAGCTGCGAAGTCACATACTGGAAGGCAGCGAGAACAGCCTGAATGAACCACTGCTGTGCCGTGAGCCAGGTGTGGCCTTGAACAGGGCCCGCCACTGTCCCTTGGTCTCCTCATCTGTAGAAAAGGGATGATGTGCATTCGCCTCTGCAGGGTTGCTGGGAGCCTTTTGTGCTGTCCAGTGATGCAGGGCTGTTAGGGCAGATCCTCCAGTCGGCCTGCGAGAGAGGGCAGCATTCTGGCCACGCTGGATAACACTGAGAGACAGAGACCCTGCCTCTCCTGTGGGCCAGGGCAGGCCCAGGCTAACTGGAGGGAGGGATATGGCTGGATCTGCAGGCTCCCTCATCTGTTTTGGGCATGGGGAGAGGAGACGCTTTTGGACTATTGTAGCTGAGTGGGGTTGGTGCATCTCCCCCCAACCCCTCACAGTCCCAGGGGTCTTGCAACCCCAGCAGTGCCCCCAGGCTGTGCTGGCATTGTCTTAGGAGGTTCTTGCCACACCGACAGAGTGTGTGTCACTGGGGCAACTCGTGCTCTTTCCTGGAAGCGCTAGTCTGGATATGTGGTACTGGATGTTTTTTCCAGTAAGATGCTAGGCATCCTGTGAAGGGAAGTGCACACCAGTGGTAAGCAGCCTACACAGCCCCCACCCTGCTGTTCCATTGCACCTTGGGGAACCACATTTGCACGTCCATAGAGAAGAGGATTTTTACTACTGGTGGTACCAGACCAAGAGATTTAGATTATTTTTGGGGCTATATGAAGTCCAGAAAGTACTTTTTTTTTTTTTAACTTTATAGATTTATGTCATCCAGTATGGTAGCCACTAGCCATATGTGGCTCTTTAAGTTTAAATTCAAATGAGTAACATGAAATAAAAATGTAAACCCGGTTCCCCAGTCCTGCTAGCTTTGTTTCATGTGCTCAGTAGGCACAAGGAGGCAGTGGCTCCTGGATTAGTGCAGGTTATAAAACATTTCCATTGTAGCAGAAAGTTCCATTGAACAGCACTGTAAATATTCCTATTCAAAGATAAATGAATGTGGGGAGGAAATGTCAGGGCACTTAGGAGACAGCTGTGTGGCAATTGACGGAAAATTATTGTAATTTTAACCTCATTTTCATTTCTTGATAAAATACTTCTCAAAGCAAACTTTTCAGAGGAAGACTTGAGGTTCCCAGTATTGACACATTCCATTAAAAGGTTGAACCCGCAGCACTCTCAACTCTTCAGTTGCCTGTCACGTTTAGCACAGTCAGGGACACGGGGTGCCTGTGCTTAGCCAGGGAGTGACTCTTTCCTGCCCTGACTCCACACTCTGCTGGAAGGTCCCCTATGGGGAAACTGCCTGATTAGAAACTTTCATAGCAATTTATTTCTTTTGAGTTAGTGGAAAAGAAAGGTCTCATCACTCTTGGTTTGCCACTTGTGATTCTACTAAAGGAAGGAAAAAGAAACCCGTTGATGAAACAGATACTTTTCTAGAAGGTCTACTAGAAGCTTTTCTGTTTTGCTTAGTGGATTCATAGCAGCAGAGCTCAGACGAAGTGAGGGGAACCCTGGCACAGATTTACGGGGGCATTCACTCTCAGGTGCCAATGTTGTACTGCACGGGCCAAAGAGGGAGTGTCTCCTTACATTTTGCACTCCGGGTACCTGGCTTGCCTCACTCTTGTCCCATCCTGGGCTGGCTCTCATGGGGCCCATTGACCCTTCGCTCTGGTGAGCTGGCTGCATGGTTCTAGGAATTCTGGACTTGCACATGTATAGCCCGTTTAGCACATACAGGCACATACTGTGTCTGAGCCTCTGTCACACTGAACCCCTCAGGTAGGGAGTGCGTCTCTCTGCTCTTTCTACACCTGGATCAGAGTAGAGGACTAGTAAGTGACTAATGAATGATTCAATGAACAGATCAGTCCACTAGGGGTCCACTCACTGAACTGAAGAGTGAAGAGTTCTCTTAGACTTTTCCTTTAAGATTTCAGAGAACATCTAGCATTGTAGCCTGCAAAGCTCCACATTTCTGCACAGCTGGGCTCTGGCTGCACGCAGGGAAGCGGAGAGTCCTCCCAGCAGTGTGACAATGGGTGGGTGCTGTTTCCCCTACTTGCCTTTTCCTAGAATTTCTTTCCTTTCAGCATCAGGGTTTAGTTACTTTACTAGAAACCCCAGCCTCAGGAGTGGTTCTCTTCTCTTCCCTCCTTTCCCCTGCTTCCTCCAGAGTTTCTGCCATGGCCAGACTGTCCTAGAAGCACATGGCTTGGCCCAGGGTAGGCCTCAATTTGGGGAGGCGTGGGGGAAAAGAAGCAATCACTTGGGGGTGGGAGGCCCCTTTGTGGACTCAGTGTTACATGTTTCTCTTCTCTGCCTCCCACAGAGTGTATTGAAGAAGAGGGACCAAGTTCAAGCAGAGTACGAAGCCAAACTGGAAGCTGTGGCTCTGCGGAAGGAAGACCGCCCCAAGGTCAGGGAAGCCACCTGGGAAGGGCCGCAAAGCTGTGGTCTCCCTGCTGGTGCTAAGTAAATTCTCATCTCTAGATCTGTGTGACTACGCGTGGTCAGTGCCGGCTGGGCTACGTTGATGAAATTGCCCTTTTTCACTCCCTTTTCTGTCCTACTTCTGCGAGTTCCTAGTGTTCACTTGGGATTGAGTTTTCTACTGTTTCCTGGGCCTAATTTTTTTTTTTTTAAAGACTTACAGCTCTGCCATTCATCAGCAGTTCCTTGCTCCATAGAATGGCATTGCAGAGAGGAGGAAAGAATAGCCTAGAACAGTGCTTTCAAAGTGTTCATAAAGTTCAAAGCTTTCAAAAAGTTCATAGGCCCACAAACTCTACGATCCATGATGAGGAAAGTATAGAAGCACTTGGAAACTTCTATAGGCATTTGATGTTGCTGCAGAACCAGTTGTACACATTGTGTTGAACACTCAAGATGAGCGTGTTAAACTCCCATGAGGAGTTGTGCGTGGAGCAAGCTGCATGCTGGTTCTGCACAGCAGGACTACAACCTGGTCGAATTGGGGAAAAAAAGCCAACAGAAAGTGGCCCATTACTCCGCAGAGTTCGAGCAGCACTGATCTAGCTTGTCTAGGATGGCTTCTGACTCCAGTGTTTGTGACTGCTCAGTGGGTTCACCTTGCCCGCTGCCTAGACAGAGCTGATTTATCAAGACAAGGAACTTGTAATGGCATAAGAGTAACTCATGCAGAACCAGCTGTATGGGACACTGGAGTTTTACTATTATTCAAATCATTCTCCCTGAGCATTTGGGGATCAGAGTTTTGAAAGATAATTTGGTGGGTAGGGGCTTAGGAAGTGGGGAGTGCTGATTGGTCAGGTTGGAGATGGAAATATAGGGGGTGGAAGTGAGGTTTTCTTGGGGTCTTCTGCTCCTGGGTGGGATTGCAGAACTGGTTGAGCCAGATTACCACCTGGGTGGTGTCAGCTGATCCATTGAGTACAGGGTCTGCAGAACATCTCAAGCCCTGATCATAGGTTTTACAGTAGTGATGTTATCTCCAGGAACAATTTGTGGAGGTTTAGGCTCTTGGAGCCAGAGGCCGCATGACCCTTAAACCTTAATTTCTAAGTAGCTAATTTGTTAATCCTACAAAAGCAGACTGGTCCCCAGGTAAGAAGAGGGTCTTTTCAGGAAAGGGCTATTATCAGTATTGTTTCAGAGTCAAACCATGAACTGAATTCCTTCTCAAGGCCAGTTCATCCTACGCCCAGGAATGAACAAGGACGGCTTAAAGGTTAGAAGCAGGATGGAGTTGGCTAGGTCTGATCTCTCTCACTGTCATAATTTCCTCAGTTGTAAGTTTTGCAAAGGCAGTTCTCTGTTTTGGGTCTAGACAGAGGATCACAGTTGTAAAAATGCATCTGTTGTATTGGTCACCCTGTTTGTTGTCTTTCTCTTCCCTGAGCCGGGATTAAAAATGAGTAATAATGGCCAGTATGCAAGTGCTTGCCCTTGCAGCATGCTAAGCGCTCTCGCTGTCTCTTGCACGTTTGCTCTACACACACTCACAGTTGGCCCTCCAGATCTGTGGGTTCCACATCTGCAGATTTAGCCAATTGCAGATTGAGAGTATTGGGGGAAAAAAACAATAAAAAATAATAATACAACAGTAGAAAATAACACAAGGAAAAAAAACCAGTGCAGTACGGGTTGCCTGTCTCTTATCCCAAATGCTTAAAACTAGAAACGTTTCAGATTTTGGGATATTTGTGTATACATAATGAGCTATTTTAGGGGCGGGACCAAAGTCTAAACATGAGATTTATTTCTGTTTCTTATACACATAGCCTAAAGGTACTTTTATAAAATATTTTAAATAATTTTGTGCATGAAACAAAGTTTTGACTGCAACCCATCACATAAGGTCAGGTGTGGAGTTGCCCACCTCTACCATGTTGACCCTCAAAAAGTTTCAGATTTTGAGCCAGGCATAGTGGTGCAGGTCAGTATTTCCTCTTACTGGGGAGGTTGAGGTGGGAGGATCCCTTGAGGCCAGGAGTTAGAGGCTGTAGTGTGTTATGATTGTGCCTGTGAATGGCCACTGCACCCCAGCCTGGGCAGCATAGAGAGACCCCATCTTAAGAAAAAAAAGGTTTTGGATTTTGGGGCATTTTGGGTTTTCAGATTGGGGATGCCCAACCTGTATAACAATGATGTATAAGGTATTTATGTTGTATTAGGTATTATAAGTAATCTAGAGATGATTTAAAGTATACAGGAAGCTGTGCATTGGTTATATGCAAACACTACATGATTTTATATAAAGGGCTTGAACATTCACAGATTTTGATGTCTCAGAAGTCCTGGAACCAATCCCCACCCCACCCCACCAGATAGCGAGGCGACACCTGTGTGTGTGTATATGTGCATGTATGTGTAAAATCTCATTGATTCCATACCACAACCATGAGGTTTAGGTACCTTTATTATTCCCATTTGAGAGATGAGCAAACCAAGGCCCAATGTCACACAGCTAGCGCTGGTAGAGCTAGGATGGCACCCTGCCGTTTGACTTTAGAATCTTGCCACCTACCATTCCGTCACTCTGCCTCTTTTTGGTTTGTAAGTGGAAGGTGTATTTGTTTTCAAAGATGGGGGTGAGGGTGGGGAAGGTTAGTAAGATAATAGCAAGGACCCGCATTTCAGGGAAATGGTTTGACATCAGAGCTGCGGGGTTTTCCTCTTTTGCCGTGGTTCCTGCTGCCGCCGCCATGCCAAGACATACCTGGAAAGGAACCAGCTTTGGAATTTGAAACTCACACCTCAGAAATGATACACCTTGGCTTTGTGTAGTGTCTTTAATGTTAATTGCATCACAGGATCACTGCAGTGGTCACTGAGTCCCAGAGGGAAGGCATTGTTCTTTCCCCGTTTCATGGGTGAGGAAGTGAGGCACAAAGGAGCTGGACAAATTGCCCAGCCTCTTTGATGCCGAGTGACTCTCCATCCTGTGCATGGTTGTTGTGTTGGTTCCAGCATCACTGGTAGTGATTTACACCAGAGCGTAAAGGCTGCATATATCTACAGAAAGGCAGATGATGAGGATTGGAACTGTGGTCACTGGCCCAGCGTATGCAGCTGGCACCCTCCCTCTGGTTCCTCCTGCCACAGCTGTTCTTCTTCCATCCTGTTTGTTTTTCATAAGGGAAGTGACAGCAGAAACGCAGCCATGTGCTCACAACTGCCCTCTGCCTGCCTGTGGCCTGCTCCACTGACGAGTCCTGAACTGGCCTGTGATATTCTGGAACATCTGCTGAGCCATGTCTCGGTCTCATTTAAAGGGATGACTTAGGATGATTTATTTGTGTATATTTTAAAAGTTTCATTTCAACGAAGGGATTTAAAGGGATGACATAGGATGATTTGTTTGAATATGTTTTAGAAGTTTGCATTTAGGCCGCAAATGTAAAGATATGAGTCATTCACAGAAAAACAGACAACTGCATGATCTCACTTATATGTGGAATCTAACAAAGTTGAAGTCATAGAAACAGAGAGTGGAACGGTGATTGCCAGGACTCAGGATGGGGGAATCATGGTCAAAAGGTACAAACTTTCAGTTATAAGGTGAGCAAAATCCTGGGTATTCCATGCACAGTGTGGGTGGTGATGGATGTGTTCATTAATTTGATTGTGATCATCACTACACAGTGTGTACATGTATCAGATCATCACGTCATATGCCTGGAGTGTATATACTTTTATGTGTCAGTTAAATATTTAAGGAAAAATAGAAGTCACTTTTCCTGGCTAGGGAGGGAAGGAGAACCAACAAGTTCTGCCACTGGCCTAGTTTGGAAACCGAGGATTCTGCATCTTAAAGACGTCATGTGTGTGGTTCTGTAAATAGCATCTGTACAAGCTCAGCACTGAATATAGGCTTTCTCAGGGGCTGATACTGTCATTTAATATGTTCAGCCCTATACAGGACACATTCCTTTCCAAAGCCAGGAGCTGAAGTTTCGAAATAATAGGCCGAGTTAAGTCTTAAGCGCGCCTGGCTTGCTGGCTGCTGGAAGCACATGCCAGGCTTGGAGCAGTCTCGAGCAGAGCGAGACACTGGTTTTGGCGCCCTCATACCCCACAGCTGCCTGCCAGGGCTCCCGGCCTCACATTCCTGTGGGTCTGGGTGATTCCTGTCAACTCCCCGTGCTGTGGAAATCTTTGTCTGCTGCTGTTCTCCGCCTTCCCGGACTCCACTTACCCACATGGCTCATCCTCTTGGCCACGGGAATTCTACCAGAGGCTAAGAGTTTCCTCCCCGTCAATGAAAATGACTAGTCAGTCCTGAACACACACCTGCGTTCTCCTAGCACACTGGCCAGGCCGTCTTCACCTTCCCTCTTCCTGGTGGGATGTTGAGCCGTGCCACATTCACTTTGCTACTTATTTAGCAATTGTTATTTTTAAAGACAAAATGGACTGTCATGGTGGTGTGCCAGTGAGTGTAAAGTAACAGTGGCGGCAGCAGAAATCCTTTGCCACCTTTGGGTCTGGGGCAGCAGCTGCCTTGGTGGGCAGAGGAGGGTGCAGTTGGCAGCCTGTCCAAGTCCAGCACGGTTCAAGCACAGGATTTAGAATCGGAGGGCCCTGGGTTCAAAGCCCAGCTGTGCCCCAGCTTGCCCGGATCTGCTTCTCAACCTTTGTGGGCCTCCGTTGCCTGACACACGTGATTGTCGTGATGCCATAAAGTGCTTGGCGTAGTGTCTGACGTCAGAAGTAGTGTGTGACGTCATGACAGACGCTCCCTTGGAGGAGCCTCCCGTGTCCACACTGGCTGCAGTAGGAGTGTGGGCGGAGAACTTTGTTTTCTGGGTTTGCTGTCACATATTTTAAGAAGTCCCTTTTCTGACCACAAGGTTTTAGACATTGTTTCCTGTGTCCCCAAGCTTCCCCTGCCTCCCTACCCCTCCACACACCTGTCCTCCCCGACAGCCCATCAGGAGGTTTGGTGGATGCCAAGGAAATGAGCAACTTAAGGTTTTTGCTGTGCTTTGCCTGATGGGGTTGTGAGTTCATGAAGCCAGAGCTACTGTTGATGAAATTTTTTTTAAAAAGCCAGGGAATTCGGAAGTGGGTTAGGGCTGATTCTATCCCAGGGCTTCAGCCAGGTCTGTTGGGAACTGATGGTGGGAACAAGGTAGCTCAGGGGACTGTCTCAGGAGTGCTGGGGAGGAGAGAGCCCCTGGTATGGGCATGGCCAGCAGAAGATCCGAGGGAGTCTGGGGGCTTACCTCGTTGTCAGGTGAAACCGAAACCTGAAAAACTTGCTGCAGATAACGAGGGAAAGTTGATTTCTGTGGAGTCATGGAGTGGCATCAAAATCTGATCACTTTTTTGTAACCCAGGGGAAGGAAGTGGCCTCACCTGTCTCCACGACCTTCCCTGTAAATTTCAAAGTGGGGTGATCCTCTTAGGGGAGTCCTAGAACGTCTTGGGCTGGAGGAGCGCATGCTAACGGCAGAGGGTGTGGAGGCCTCTGGAGCTGGGGAATAATGGTGGTGTCCGAGAATGCAAAGTTTTGCTTTGTGGTTGGGCTAAGGCTGGAGAAAGCTCAGCAGACACTGAGGTGGTGATTCCCAGGCAGATGGAACTTTAGAGACTTGGCCTTCTCCATGTTAATTGTGAGGTTGGAGAAGCAACATGCACTTACTTAGTAGGGGCTGGCTGCCTTCTGCTGGACCTGTTGGGCCACAGCCTGGTGCACACCTTAGAATCTAACCCACCGTGGAAGGTAGGGGGCATCAGAGCTCTTACAGGAGATGAGGAGAAGCTGAAGAACTGCATTTAAAACGGGACTGGGAGCATCTGCACCCTCGAATGACAGTGAGGGTAACGGAGAGGGAGCTTTTGCCTTTTCCTGTCTTCCACGTTGGACTCTTTTCAGTGCTAATACAGTCGGTATAACTAGCTCCAAAAAGAACAAAGAAGGGATGCCAGGGAGAAGGCTTCACAGAATTCCTAGTTATCTTCAAAAGGTAAAAAAAAAAAAAAAAAAAAAAAAAGCGGGGTGTTGTTTTAGGCCCTGACTCACAGGTAGCCTCATCCTGGGTGCAGTGCCAGCTGAAGAAGTTTAAATGGGTGGTGTTGGAGTGCAGGTGAGGAGAAATGGGCCACGTGGAGGGGACCTGGGGTGTCGGTGTGGAGGGGGGTGGGCACATGGCATGTGTGTGGGGAGGGCGCATGGCACATATGGAGGGTGTGTGTGGCGTGTAGGGAGGGTGTGTGACGTGTAGGGAGGGCGCGTGATGTGTAGGGAGGTCGCATGGTGGGCATGTGTAGGGGGGCGGGTATGGTGTTTTCGGGGGCATGGGCACGGAGGGGAGTAGGACATTGGTGTGGGAAGAGTGGGTGTGTCGTGTGGAGGTGACTGGGAGTGGAAAGGTGCACAGAGGTGTTCCTCTGGTTGAGAGAAGAGCAGAGGGAAAGTGGAAATTGGTTCTCTGGACAAACCTATTGAAGGCTGTAGACCTTGGACAGCTCTTAGAACCACCAGGATGGTGAATGTTCTGGAATGGGAAAGACGTGACAGGTAGCGAAGTGAGAATGCCAATTGTAAACTGGTAGCAGGGAGAATTCTACATACGGAGCTTCCGCAGACCAGAGAGTGGGGCCTGGTGTCTGTCGTTTCCAGACCCTTCTGGCAAGTGAGGACCCTCAGCGTGGGGCAGAAGACCAGGTGCCTCCAGCCTGAGCAGGCGGAACTCCCCCAACCCCGGCAGCTGACTTATGTCCCACCGCAGCCATCCTCTGCCAGTGCGGTGGTCCCCATGTGATAGATGGGGGCCCGGGGTCAGGGGAAGCGTGGAACTTAAGTGCCAAAGTTAACAAATGGTGGAGCCGGTTTGGGGCCCAGGTGCATCTGGCACCAAAGCTGACGCCTTTCCCCAGGGCGCGGGCCCCAGCAGCTGTGCTCCCTGAGGGGGCGCCCTGCCTTTCCCGAGGCAGGTAGGGAGAGTGCGTGTGGCCTTCCCTGGGGCTTCACTCTTGTGTCATCGTGCAGGGGAGCTCGTGGCTCTCTTGCTGTCTGCCTCTCTACTCCTCATCTCATGCCCTCACCTCTCCCTCCCTCACTCCCCACTGGCCATCCTCTGAAGTTTGTTTTTATCTATTATTAAAGAAAGCATTCATTCAGAGAGCCGGTGACTTTCTATTTGCCCAATTCCATGGCTGCTTTTCAAACTTGACCCTGTCTCAGTGTTTTCTTACCTGTTTTCACCTTACAGTTCAAATAGACACTGAAAACACAGTTGCTGGAAGCTGGAGATGACCAGCCTGGGGGCTCTGGCTTCCCAGAGGGCAGGGGACCAATCTCGCTGCCACTCACACATTGCCAGTTAGGGAGCCCTGTCCCCTGCTCACCCAGCAGCGTGTGGCTGTCACTGGTCCTGGAACCTGTCCCACAGTGGCCACAAGTTCTCCTCTCCCTGACGCTTTGGGATTATATCTGTCTTATGTAGTTTGGAGATTTTCCTAACCTACAGTCATCATGAGAGCAGATAATGTGACATCTCCAACCCAGCTCCAAGAAGGAGACTTAGGTTGAGATTTCTGTTCTAGGGCCCGGAAATGCATGGCACATGGAAGGAGCTCAGTAATGCTTTTTTTTTTTTTTTTTTTTTTGAGACGTAATCTTGCTCTGTTGCCAGGCTGGAGTGCAGTGGCTCGATCTTGGCTCACTGAGTAATACATTTTTAAATGAATGTTGGTGAATTTAAGTTACTATGCCATTCCCTAGCACACAGAAATGCACAGTCCCATCTACGTGACTCTTCTGTCATTGCACTAACAACCTGTATTCTGTAATGGAAATTATCATGAGAGATTGGGAACCAATGTGAAAAATGCAATTTTGTCCCCTCTATATAAGTTTTTGTCTTTTGATGTCTTATCTGGTGATATTTTTCCTTGGTGTCATGATAAGCAACACCCAACCATTAGCAGTGCTGTGCCATCTCAACATCCTTCAGACGCATGGTAGCACAACCGTAACAATACCTCAGTCGCAAAAATTAAAACATTGAGATGAGAAGAAATGCTTAGGGTGGTGGCCCACACCTGTTATTATCTCAGCACTCTGGGAGGCCAAGACGGGAGATCGCTTGAGCTCAGGAGTTCGAGACCAGCCTGGGCAAAGCAGCAAGACCTTGCTCCTACTCCAAATAAAAATATTAGCTGGGTGTGATGGTGTGCATTTGTAGTTACAGCCACTCTGGAGGCTGGGGCAGAAGGATTGCTTGAGCTTGGGAGATTGAGGCTACAGTGAGCTGTGATTGCGCCACTGCACTCCAGCCTGAGTGACAGAGCAAGACCTGTCTCAAAAATGAATAAAATTTAAAAAAATAAAAAGAATGCTTTAGTGTTACTGGTCAGTGAATTGATTGTTACAAGGACATTATCCAAAAAGAATCAAAGGTGAGAGGAATACACGCCTGAGCCTGAGTGTGAGTTGCCAGCACTCCCCTTCTTCGCGTTGGGGAACTTCACTAGCTGGTCACAGACAGCTCACCCCAGTTCCTCTTATTTTCTTATTTTTAATCCCTCCATCCTCTTCTCACTCCTACCACCCCAGGCTTCTCTAGCTCTATTCTCTCTGATTCACCAGCTCCTCCTCCTGTGCCCGCCTTTCCGAGTGACTTTTGCTGAGTCCTTTATTAACCCTACACATGCTGGCTTCTCTGTGAGTTCAAACCTTGGGCCCTGCCTCCCTCGGCCCCACCTTTCCCTCCACATATTTAAAAAAGATTATATTGTGGTAAAATATACAGAATATAAAATTTGCCATCTTAACCATTTAAAAGTGTACAGCTCAGTCATGTTAAGCACATTTACGTTGTTGTGCAGTCGATATCTGGAACTCTTTTCATCTTGCAGAACTGAAACCCATTAAACAACTCTCCATTCCCTGTCCTGCCAGCCCCTAGAAGCCCCTGTTCTACTTTATGTCTCTATGACTTTGACCGTTCTAGATACCTCGTATCTTGAATAATATAGTATTTGTCCTGTGACTGGCTTATTTCACTCAGCGTAATGTCCTTCGTTTATCCATGTTGTAACGTGTTAGAATTTCCTTCATTTTTGAGGCTGAGTAATATCCCATATATATGGGACACACACACACACACACACACACACACACACACACACTCTCATACATATACATGCCACATTTTGTTTATCCGTTCATCAGTGGACATCTGTGTTGCTTTCATCTTTGGGCTACCATGAATAATGCTGCTATAAACATGTGTATACAAATGTCTCTGAGACCCTGCTTTCAATTTCTTTGGATATATACTCAGAAGTGGAATCCAGCAGGATCATATGGTAGTTCTATTTAAAATTTTAAACTGTTTTTCATAGCAGCTATACTGTTTTATAATCCACCAACAGCATACAAGGGTTCTAGTTTCCCTGTGTTCTTACCAACATTTATGTGCTCGTATTTTTTTGAGACAGAGTCTTGCTCTGTCACCCAAGCTAGAGTGCAGTGGCATGATCTTGGCTGACTGCAATCTCTGCCTTGCAGAGACCAGCCAGGCTGGTCTCAAACTCCTGACCTCAGGTGATCTGCTCGCCTTGGCCTCCCAAAGTGCTGGGATTACAGGTGTGAGCTGCTGAACCCGGCCTATTTTCTGGGTTTTTTTTTTTTTTTTTGGTAGTAGCCATCCTGATGAGTGTGAGGTGCTATCTCATTGTGGCTTTGATTATAATTTCACTAGTGATTATGATGTTGAGCATCTTTTCATGTCCTTGTTGACTGTTTATCTTCTTTATTTTTATTTTTTTGAGATGGAGTCTCGCTCTGTCGCCAGTCTGGAGTGCAGTGACACAATCTTGGCTCATTGCAGCCTCCGCCTCCCTGAATCAAGCAATTCTCCTGCCTCAGCCTCCTAAGGAGTTGGGACTACAGGCACACACCACCACGTCCAGCTAATTTTATTGTATTTTTAGTAGAGACGAGGTTTCACCATGTTGGCCGATGGTCTCGATCTCTTGACTTTGTGATCTGCCTGCCTCAGCCTCCCAGAGTGCTGGGATTATAGGCATGCGCCATTGTGCCCAGCTGACTGTTTATCTTCTTTGGAGATATATTTAAGTCCTTTGCTCATTTTAAAATTTGGTTGTGTATTCTTTTCCATAAGCCTTTATAAAAGAGCTATGTTTGATTTTCTTGGTATCTCACCCTGCTTTGTGGAGGGAGGCGTCACTCTTCCCCTGGCTGCAGCTGCCTCCTTTCTCTGAGCTGTGGACCTGTCCTTCATTCTGAGCCTTTGGTGGCCACCCTAGTCATCCAGACTAGAAACTTCAGGCTTCTCTCTGACTCCCTCTATTTTATTTCTCATGGCAGCCAATTGCCAAATCTGTCAGTCCTGTCTCCACCAGGTTGGTTTACTCCATATTCTCCCTTCTGGTGTTAGAGCCACCACCCCGGTTCCAGGGTGCCCAGTGCAATCTCATGCTAATATATAGTTTGGAGATGATTCATCTCTGGTGTCTGATGAAATCTCAGGGTGGGGTAGCACTGGCAAAGGGTGGCATAATGTTTGGCATAATATATAATAATATAGTTTGTATTTGGAAGATGAAAACCTTTTTCATAACACATGAAATAAAGCTTGAGGAGCAATGCAAAGGATAGATTATCTTTTGTCAACAGCACATTATAATATTGATAATACTGACATAAGCTAACAAATGTTTATTGAGCACTTACTATATGCCAGGCACAAGTGTGTCACAGGTGTGCAATGACTATCTGGAACCAGTGTTGCGGGCATAAGAAGAATTTACCAAGACAGTTGTAGGTAAAGAAAAACAGATTTATTAGAGAAAGTAGGAAAATACATTGCAAGAGTGCAACAGGCAGATCAGCAAGAAGGGAGCTGACTGCCAGGAAACAAAGGCTTGCTGGGGATTTCATAGAACGGTGCTTGTGCTGTGTACTGAAGGGAGCTTTGTGTAGTGCTGGTAACTCCAAGGTTAAATGAGCAAACTTGCATTTTTCTGTTAACTGTGAGTCTGGTGATAGCTGGGTGCAGGAAGATTGTGTTACTAATATTTGTGCAGGATATGTGTCCTGGACCATGAAGAAAGGCAGAAGTATACCTTAATCTGCCTTCTCTTTTTGCTTTCCCTTGGTCCTGCCAGCCCAACTCCCCCTTCGTAATTAGGACTCCATAAAGCGCTTAACACATATTAGCCTGTTTGACCTCATGACGACCTTGTGAGGCAGAGGATATTATTAGCCAGGCAGAGAAGCTGAGGCCAGGTCCCAGGCCACACACCTGGTAAGTGGCAGGCGGGGCGTGCAAGCTAAGCTCTGGAAGTTTGATCCCAGAGCTGTCCACTGCAGCCGGAAGAAGCGTGGGGCTTTTTCTGTTCTCCGGAAGTGGGCATGAGTTAACTGGGCCTCAGGAAACCAGGCCTTTGGGACGAGTCCCAGCCTCTTCATTCCCTGCCACCCTCCGCCAATCTTGCGAGCTGCAGTTCCCTCTCCATGCCGCCGTGGGCCCTGCAGCCTGCGCATGATACCTGCGGTGGGTCCCGGTGTCTTCTCTCCTCTGTCCCTTGCGTGTACTGCCACTCTGGAGTGCCTTCTGAGTGGTCACACATCTCACATCTGTCATCTTTAAGGAGCCGCCTCAGTGCCGTTTCCTCCATGAGGCCCGATCTTCCCAGGTTGGCCTCCCTCTTCATCCTCCTCAGCATGCTTATCACGGGGGCTCCAGGGGAAGCGACGACACTTGCAACATCTCACCTCAGTGTCTAGGCATGTTCCTGTTTCTTCCTAACTAGACTGTAGGTTACGGGAGACAGGATTTGCACTTTTGTGTTCCTCAGTGCCAAGCACAGAATGTGTTGTGAAACTGAGAAGCCAAATATTTCCCAGACCGAGGCTCAGGCAGTCATAAAACCCACAACCGTGGTTTAGACCCTAATTTTTGTGGATCAGTCAGAGTTCCTATCTCCAGAACAGACCTGGGAATCTTTAAACCTGGGAATCTTTCCTCTGTAAAAAGTCCTCTGATTCAGAGACCCCGGCTGCCCTCTTCTCCACGTGTCCCAGTGAGGTTCTCTTTCCAGGCCTTTCTTTCCATTTTCTCCCCACAGCAGAAGTTTCATTAAGCAAATAGGAAGTTGCTCATAAGCACCCTCACCCCGATGCAAATATAAGCAGTGGCCAGGAGACAGGTAAGGGAACTGGCCTGTGCCTGTGGGAGGTGAAGCCAGCCAGAGATGCTGGCTCGCTGGGCATCTTTCCATTGAGGCTGATTCCTGGAGTGACTCTGGAGAGGCAAGACCGGGATACTCTGGTTTTTATTTCCCTTTTTCCTGAGGTAACCAATAGTAATGGGTGGTCTTGGGAGGAGGCAAAAGAGACTTAAATCATGGCATCAGAAGAAAAAGTCAGTCTCTGACCTGGTACGGTGGCTCACACCTGTAATTCCAGTGCTTTGGGAGACTGAGGTGGGAGGATTGCTGGAGGCCAGGAGTTCGAGACCAGCCTGGACAACACAGTACCACCACCACATCCTACTTATTGTAGAGATGGGGTTCTTGCTATGTTTCCCCAGCTGGTCTCAAATTCCTGACCTCCAGCGATCTTCTGCCTTGGCCTCCCAAAGTGCTGGAAGGCATGAACCACTGCACCCAGCCCAGTACTTTTTTTCCTTCTTCCAGAAGCGTACGTACTTTGAAGAAGGCCTCTTTCCCTGTCTTAACAGAAAAATTCCTTGCTTTTTAATTTCTTAAAGTGTCAGTTACCTCTTTCTCTCTAGCTCATCCCGGTTTCACCCATGTCTAGTTCCCCTGTCAGGCACATTCGAATTCGCTTGCCTTGGCTGTCTCTTCCCCGGCTCCTGTGTTCTACAGCCATCTCCATGTGGTCTGTGGAGAAGATGGCTGAGTACCCTGAAGGTGTCCAGCTCCCTCAGGCCTGTCTTTCTCATTGGCATCATTCTGTGTCAGCTCCTTGCCCATGAGGCCTGGGTATAAACCCCCCCGATCGATGGAAATGGACTCCCAGTGGTGAGCCATGGCTTGGAGACAGTTTGGTTCATGGGCCCCACCGCACCGAACATACAAGGAAGGCCTCACTTGTGGTTGGGATACATTTGGCAGATTGGGGGTTTGACCTAGCTTTGGGCATGTTGGCTCCCTGGCCACCATTAGGGCCCAGTGGGGTGCTTGAGTTAGGAGAGAGAAGCCAGCTTTCGGAAGTGCTGCAGCCGCAAGGCCCACTCCAGCTGCACAGGATAGGTGAAACTCACCAAAGCAAAGTGAAAGTTGTGAAATTTCAAGTGACATAGTTCCCTTTTGAGAAAGTTTTTAAACCTCTTTAAGAAAAACTTGAAATAGCCTGCTGTTTATTTCTTCTTTGAATTTCAGATTTTTTTTGTTGTCGTTGTTGAGACAGAGTCTCGCTCTGTCGCCCGGGCTGGAGTGCAGTGGCACGATCTCAGCTCACTGCAAGCTCTGCCTCCCAGGTTCACGCCATTCTCCTGCCTCAGCCTCCTGAGTAGCTGGGACTACAGTGCCCGCCACCATCCCCGGCTAATTTTTTCGCATTTTTTAGTAGAGACAGGGTTTCACCGTGTTAGCCAGGATGGTCTCGATCTCCTGACCTTGTGATCCGCCCACCTTGGCCTCTCAAAGTTCTGGGATTACAGGCGTGAGCCACCGCACCCAGCCTGAATTTCACATTTTTTTTTTTGACATGCATAAGTAACTTTCTTCCTATTTTCTCAGACTTCTCTAACTCTCCATTTTAAAATATCTGCTATTGGGAAAAACATAAACAAGCCTCCAGTTTATTTATAATGTGGGGTTCAGAGGAGGCAGCTGGCCAGTAGTTGTCTTATTGCAATTCTCTGATTAATGAGGAAAGGCATCATCAAGTGTCACAGCAATGGAATAGTTCATGTGATCTGGGAAAACCTACCTCTTTTGTAGTTCTAATATGGGACACAGGAAAATAGCAGGGCAATGCAAATACTGCTGTGTATTTGCAAAGTCTGCACACACTTTCAAGTGTGGATGAGTAAATCCTAAAAGGAACCAAAGACATATGACTCTGACTTGCAGTGTTTCTTCTTCCTGTGTGTAAATGGGGGTGTCCCCCATGAGTCTCTGTTGTGTTTGGATGGGTTTGAAGATTCAGGTTAGGAAAGCCCTTTTCAGAACTCCTCCTTAGACCCGAAAACCCAAGTCTTTGCTTCCAAATAAATGCCTCCAGAGGACGGAGCGTGTTGATGGCATTTTAATGTAGGGCTTTAGCCTTTGACAAATGTGTGCTCAGAGGAGCTCAAGGCAAGAGATGCTAGTTCTGTGTGCAGGGCACCCATGTGTGCCTCCCTTTTCCAGGTGCCAGCGGATGTTGAGAAATGTCAAGATCGGATGGAGTGTTTCAATGCTGACTTGAAAGCTGACATGGAGAGGTGGCAGAACAACAAGAGGCAGGACTTCCGGCAGCTACTCATGGGGATGGCTGACAAGAACATCCAGTATTATGAGAAGGTAATGAGTGTGCCCAACAAGACTGGTTTCTAATGGCCAGAGCCTTTCACATGGGCCTACCAGAAATCCAGAAGCTGGGAATTCTGCTAGTCTCGTCTCCTTCCCTTATTTTAGCTGCTTAGTCTTGACTCCTGCTTCATGCCCTTGCCCGGCCGTGTGGCTGTAGTGCTGGGTTTGGCAGCAGAGGGGGTGCTCACAGGGGTTTCCCTTGCACATGCTGCCGGGGAAGCAGCCCACTGGTCTTCCATGCTCTCTGGGCCTGGCGCTGGTTGCTTCCCAGAGCCAGTCAGACTTTCAGCACAGGCATGCTGCCACCGAATGGAGGCTTTGGGGTTATTTTACTCTGTGTTGGGGTTCTGTACACAGGGGCCCTTCACTTTGATTGTGCAGTGAACCCCTTTGGTCATCTGGTGAAGCCTATAGATCCCTCATCAAAATACTGTTCATTTGTTTTTTAAATGGACTTCAAAATGTTGATTTTAAATACCTAAAATAAAGGGATATAGGATTACAGAGGAAAGCAATTCTATTGAAAAGTTTTACTCATGGATCCCCTTGACCTGTGGACCCCAGGTTAAGCACTGCACACACACACACATCACACACACCCCACATACACACCCCACATACACACCCCACACATACATACCACACCCACACACACCCCCCACACATACACCCCACATACACACACACCCCACGCATACACCCCACACCCACACACCACACACAGCCCCCACATATGCCACACCACACACACATGGAGATTACTCTTATCAGGCTACAGCCCAGTCCCCTCAGTCAAGGTTTGCTTGATTCATATATCCAGCAAACCAATGCGAGGCCAGGTGCAGCGGCTCACGCCTGTAATCCCCGCATTTTGAGAGTCCGAGGCGAGAGGATCACTTGAGTCCAGGAGTTCAAGACCAGCCTAGGCAATGTAGTAGGACTCTGTCTCTACAAAGATACAAAATGAGCCAGGCATGGTGGCGTATGCCTATAGTTCCAGCTACTCTGGAGGCTGTGGTGGGAGGATGGCTTGAGCCAGGAGTTCAAGGCTACAGTGAGCCATGATTGTGCACTACGGCACTCCAACCTGGGTAACAGCTTTTGACCCTGTCGGAATATATGTATACATACATATGTGTGTGTGTATATGTATATTGTGACCGGGTCACAAACTCTGTTACCCAGGTTGGAGTGCAGTAGTGCATTCTATTACCCAGAGTTCCTTTTTTCCGTAACTCCCACACCTTCCCTCCGCTGTTCAGCGGCCTTCCCACTACTACAAAACCAACTATATCAAATGTCTCCGTCGCTCCCCTTGGTAATTAATCCCAGCATTCCTAAAGTCCTGGTCCCGGGAGGACCCGACCCTGGTCTTAAGTACATGTTTATCTGTCTTCCCACTATATCACAGGCAGGGCCACCATCTTGCGGCCTGGTATTGCTTCTATACATATTTAACAAATGCTTTTTGTGCACTTGCTGTGTGCAAGGAGCAGTGTGTACCAAATTGATAAACAGCAGGATTCCTGCCCTGTGGAGGGTATGTGTTCATCAGAGGAGCCCACAGCTTCAGAGTGAGATAAGGGAAAGAACGGGAAACTGGGGGAGAAAATACCAGGGGGCATAATGCAGACTAAGGGTGGGAGGGGTGGGTGGAGTTGGCAGGAAGGGCCAGTCTGAGGAAATAACATTTCATCTGAGTCTCAGAGACAGAGGCTTGGAGAACATATATTCCAGGTAAAGAAGACAACATATGCAAGGTCCCTGGGATAGGAAAGAGTTTGGTACATTTGAGGACCAAATAGAAAACTGGTATGGCCTTGGTTTCTCATGGCTGACATACAAAGTCCATTGCAGATCGGAAATGATGGCCTAGGGAGAGAGCAGGACCTGGAATGCCACAGACCTCAGACCATCTTCTGTATATAAGGTGGGCTTCTGAGTTTAGCTTCCTCTCTAACCTCAGAGTCACCAAGGAGAAATCAGGGAGCAATTTCACCACTCCTTTTTCTGGCTTGACCTAGGATGCCTGTCTCCTCCTCCCTCCTCAGAACTTCTGCCACCTCCTCAGAATTCCTTCCACCTCCTCAGAATTCCTCCCACCTCCTCAGAATTCCTCCCACCGCCTCAGAATTCCTCCCACCTCCTCAGAACTCCCCCTCATCAGAACTCCTCCTCCCTCCTCAGAATTCCTCTCACCTTCTCAGAATTCCTTCTGCCTCCTCAAAACTCCTCCCAACTCAGAACTCCTCCCCCTCATCAGAACTCCTCCTTCCTCAGAATTCCTTCTCCCTCCTCATAACTCCTCCTCCCTCCTCAGAATTCCTTCTCCCTCCTGAGAACTCCTCCTACCTCAGAATTCCTCCTCCCTCCTCAGAACTCTTCCCACCTCCTCAGAATTCCTCCTCCCTCCTCAGAACTCCTCCGCACTCCTCAGAACTTCTCCCACCTTAGGATTCCTCCTCCCTTCTCAGAACTCCTCCTACCTCAGGATTCCTCCTCCCCCCTCAGAACGCCTCCCCACTCCTCAGAACTCCTCCCCACTCCTCAGAATTCCTTCTCCTCAAAACTCCCACCTCCTCAGCATTCTTCCTCCCTCCTCAGAACTCCTCCCACCTCTTCAGAATTACTCCTCCCTCGTCAGAACTCCTCTCACCTATTCAGAATTCCTCCCACCTCTTCAGAATTTTTCCCACCTCCTCAAAACTCCTGCCACCTCCTCAGGATTCCTCCTCTCTCTTCAGGATTCCTCCTCTCTCCTCAGAACTCCTCCCACCTCCTCAGAATTCCTCCTTCCTCCTCCTCCCTCCTCCTCCAAACTCCTCCTACCTCCTCAGAATTCCTCCTCCTTCCTCAGAACTCCTCCCCCCTCCTCAGAACTCCTTTCACCTCCTCAGAATTCCTCCTACCTTCTCAGGATTCTTCTTCCCTCCTTAGAATTCCTCCTCCCTCCTCAGAATTCGTCCTCCCGCCTCAGAACTACTCCCACCTTCTCAGAACTCCTTCTCCCTCCTCAGAATTCCTCCTGCCTCCTCAGGATTCCTCCTCCCTCCTCAGAACTCCTCCCACCTCCTCAGAATTCCCCCTCCCCCCTCAGAACTCCTCCCACCTCAGTATTCCTCCTCCCTCCTCAGAACTCCTCCTCCTTCCTCAGAACTCCTCCCACCTCCTCAGAATTCCTCCTGCCTCGTCAGAACTCCTTTCACCTCAGAATTCTTCTTCCCTCCTCAGAATTCCCCCTCCCCCCTCAGAACTCCTCCCACCTCAGTATTCCTCCTCCCTCCTCAGAACTCCTCCTTCTTCCTCAGAACTCCTCCCACCTCCTCAGAATTCCTCCTGCCTCCTCAGAACTCCTCCCACCTCCTCCCGCTCCTTGGAACTCCTTTCACCTTCCCACAGTTCCTCCCACCTCTTCAGAACTCCTGTGTCTCACAATCTCTCCTATCCCCTCAGAACTCCTCCCCACCTCTTCAGAACCTCTCCACACCTCCCCCAAACCCCTCCTGCCTTCTCAGAACCCCTCTCCGCTTCCCCAAAACTCCTCCCACCTCCTCAGAACTCCTTCTTAAATGACTCAGTACAAAGTCCTACTTCAACCCTGGGCTGCTACTAAAAAGCCTTATGTGATTCACCTGCTCTCTTTATGCAAGAGACTTTCCAAAGGGAGAATCATTTCTGCTCTCAGAGGACAATGCCAGAGTGTTCTGAGTTCTTGGCCTTTCACAAGGATCTGGGATGAAAAGAGGTTGGTGTAGTGGAGAGAACATCAGCGGGGGAATCACAAGCTCTGCCATGGACAAGCTGTGTGTCTGGGCCAGTTATTTAACCTGAGTCTTGTCTTCCCCATCCATGAAATCAGTGTGTATGTGTCAAGTAATAATTCTCCTTCATAGAGGAGCTGTGAGGACTGGTGATAACTAATGTAAAGTATGTCACCATGTTTGGACATAATAAAACTCAATAAACACCGGCTTCCCTCTTCCATGTTCCCTTTTGGGAGATTCAGGTGTGGCCCAAACAAGCAAACTTGAGGTTGGTGAGAAAGAGTGGGCTTTCCACCCGCTCCAATTCAGGTGGCTGGCCTGCTCCAACTATGATTTCCATCCTGCACAAGCGCCACCCACACCTGGAGCAGTGTCTCCATCCCTGCCGAGGTCCTAGGGCCTCTTCAGGGGTTTCCTGCTTGGGCTGTTTTCTGCTTTTTTGAAAGGAAAAGAATTTCCTCCAGCGAATCCATTTCCATTCACTGGATATGAGCTTTACAGACCAACATGAAGGCATTTAAGCCTTGCAGAGATATTGCTGTCTTTCATAAAGATGGGGTGACACATTCCAAACAAACACTTGTTACCTCCTTGTTTGTAATAGTTATGGAGGATACATCCAGGCATCATTAGACAAAGGTGACCCAGTGGGATCCACAGTGAAAGGGTAGATCCGAGCAGAATTGAGAAGCTGACCCAAAATCAGAAACCCAAAGCTGATACTGTGTGTGTGTGTTGTCGTTCCAGTGCCTCATGGCGTGGGAGTCGATTATTCCACTACTGCAGGAGAAACAAGAGGCCAAGTAAGTTCCTTCTTGGGACGGAGACTCTTCTATCTACACAGAGCCTGGCACCCCATACCGGAATGTTCCTGCAGTGCCAGAGATGCAGCGCTGGGAAAACAACCACAGAAACATCTCTCCTTTGTGTATTTTTCCCTCCCCCACCTTTCACCCCACAGTGGTTTTCAATTAGTATTTATTCCATGGTGGAGTCTGTGAGGCTGGAATCGTCTCTCAGCAAGAGCAGCATACCTCCGTGTTATGAAGGCACCTGTTCAGTGAAGCACTACGAAGATCTGAAACCAAGGGACAAGAAAACCTGCAGCTGACGCTCTGGCATTTCATGACAGTTTCCTCTTTAGGGACAGCTGAGTTGCCTGTTGTGGGAGAGAACCCGCGGCCTGCTTTTCAAGGATGAGGAGGAGGCAGGAACAGAAGGCAGTTGTTGCTTTCTGCGGAAGCCTGGCGCCTCTGGAATTGGCCTCTGTGAGCATTGACGCGTCTTGGCCTAGGAGACGTTGGTGCCGCCCTGGCAAGTCCTTAACGTACAGTGACCTGTAGCTGTGAGTGTGGCCTGCTGCCTGCTTGTGATGAGTCTTATTGTTTTTGTTTCACACAGGGACATTTAAATCAGTGTCAATGTGCGTCCATGCTTGAATGAGCAAGCCAGCGTCCTCGTCCTCCTGCGATGCCTTTGGGAAGCTCAGGGTAATGCTCCCCAAGCTTGTTTCTGACACTAGAATGCAATCGATTGGAAACTTTTTCTGTAAAATGAAAAAAAATGCTTTTTTTTTTTCTTTTTTCTGTGAAAGTCTTCAGTGTTTTGCTTGTTCACTGTCATCAGAGCAGGGATTAGACCTGTTAGGAAATATCTATTGTCTTGAAGTCAGAGTAGCTCCCCCATTGTTGAGATCAGTGGGCATATACCAAGCTCCACACCCTGTGTCAGCTTTGTGCAATTTGCCTTTACCTCACCAAAAATACCTACTTTAATATTTCCTCCTGTGTCCATTGAATGTCTGGGCAAGCTTTTGGTGAGGGGGCTGGTATGTCGTGTTGTTATGATACAGTCGAAATTTATCAACACAGTGTGAATGTTCTACATAAAGTGCTTTAACCCTTAACATTTCCTGGTCAGGAAGGAAACTCAGTACCTGGACTGGTCTCGAAAATGACAAATACAACAGCGAGCGCTTTGTTTCCAGCTAAGCTAACGTCTCCTCAATGTGCAGCCAGATTCCTGGGGACTGCTGACTGTGGTTCCAGGCTGCGTTTCAGACGATGACCAGGTTTACTTTTTAGATCACAAAGCAAACAGTCACCAACGATCTATCTTCCAACTCCTTTTTTTTTTTTTTTTCTGCTGAAATGAAGCTACATGTCATGTTTGTGTTCTTTCAACCATGGCTCATCCCTGTAAAACTACAAATCTGAGCCTCACATAAGCGGTAGTTTTGTTTGTTTGTTTGTTTTGTTTTTAATGAAACAGCTGTAAGATGCTGCTTCAGATGCAAGTTCACCTGGAAATACTGGTCAGCGGGCAGCTTGTCAAGGTCACTTAAGGCCACTTTTAACTGCAGGTCATCCTTGCATCGGCCAAGGCTGTGGCGCTGTTGATGCCACAGCTGGACAGCATAGGACGGCTTGGTTCTGTTTCATTGTGTTTGACAATGTTGCAGTTTAAACGATAATGTTTAAATCAGTTGGTACTTGTCTGTACTGTTAAACCCTGTTTGTGCCATTCTCAAGTCCTTTGATGTGAATTTTCAGTTTGGTATAGTTAGAAATGACTCATTGATGTGGAAAGGTAAGAACAACCCATGTACCCCCGAGTGATTCTGTGCTTCATTCTACCTCTAAGCCATCATGTTGACGTGGGTGTGGACGCCTGGGTCTGACCTGACACTGTGCTGGGAGAATCAGGGTGTATGTCTAATGGCAAGTTGACAGCCCTCTGTTGATATTTGGCAGAAGACGCCAGACCAGCCCAGCAGCAGATGCTCATCTTTGGGAACATAGGAAGCTCTGCCTTGGGGAAGGTATGCTTTACAAATGTGCAGTGCAATGAATGCTTGGAAAAAACTGGAGTTACAGGAAAATGAAATCTGACTGTCTGCTAGTTGCCAAAGCCCGGAAACATTCCTGTGTAATGGTTAGTTGGGAAAGAAGGCAGCACTTGAAAAAATTCATCAGGTTCCTCACTGGGAGATGTGGGAAGGGGCGTGGGATGCACGCGGTCACTCCCTCTCCTAGTGAGAGGCAGATGGCTGGCTCTGAAGGGAGGCAGGGACCGTGGGATTTGGTCTTGCTCTGTTTGGTCCCCATGTGATGCCCTGTGCTGTGAGACATCAGGAAGATCTGGAACAAGGCAAACTTTCTGTCCTCCTGGCATGTTATTGATAGCAAAGCCAGGAAGTCCAGAGTACATTACGGATTTTCTGGGAGAAATAGTCCTTCTGAAGAAAGGATTCCTTCCCAGCCTCCAGGCTAGTGTCTTATGAGGTGAGGAGGCTGGCCCAGAAGGAAGGGTGTGTTAGGTGGTGAAGCAGACCCCCCAGGCCTCTGAGGGCCAGCAGCCCCAACCATTTGCCTCATCATTTTGATCAAGCACACAGGAGATATTCCCTAGAAGTGTCACACGGAGGCTTCTGTGCCAAAGACTGCCTTGTAGTGGTTTCATCACCCCGCCCTTCTTGGCTCCACAAAATTGTGGTCCTGAGATCACTACTCCTCTCTTAAATATTTATTATTACTATTTTTTACTTTACCTCAAGCAGACAGACATAGGTTTTGAGGCTTGAATACATGGCAGTGGAATGCAAGGCCCTCCCTAGCAGCTACCCCAGGCCTGGGAAGTGATAGATTTCATTCGCCTGGGTTAAAAATCCAGAGGAAGACAGAAGAGAGGAGTCCTAGGAACTGATTAGATTTTAGAGATCCAAGTGATGTTTAAGAGAGCCTTGTGATTTGTAGCAAGCATGGGCACTGCTTTTTCTTACTAATGTGGTAGATCTACATGGACATTCTAGGCTGTTCTGCTCAGAGCAAGGAACCACTACTCCTCAATAGGGAGGGAACATACCACCCAACCAGGCTTAGCGTTGGGTTTTATCCTTTAATAGAAGTTTTATAATGATTCCTGTTCAACTTAAAGTGTGATTATGGAGATGACTGGCTCCATATTTCACCATGTCGTTCCTTCAACTCACCAGACACCTTTCTTTAGCTGAAATAAACCGGCATGACCTGGAGATCATGGTGGCTGTAAGCTAAGTCTGTTTTCATGCCAGATTTCAGCCCCACCCAGAGTGTGTTCTAGACGTTGTTGATTTGAATGGTTTTCTCAGTTACCACTCCACATGGGGAAGTTGAATGAAGGCACACCGGCTGCTCACTTCGTGTGAGGCTGCCTTTTGTGATCAAATGACAGGAAGTTCTGCTTTAAAGGAGGGCACGATGACCATGTGGCAGTCTGCAAGTGGAATTTCTCTCTTGGGATGGCAGCCCAAGGAACATCCAGAGTTTGTGTGACTTGGTCCTGCCATTGTTAGCTTTGAAATCACAGGCATCGGGCTCTGTTTTGACACTATTTGTTGGACTGTGGGACAGTCATTCTTTACAGTCTGTCTTGAGCTGGTGAGAGAGGAGGAAGAGGGAAGTCAAGAGCAACCTCCAAGGCCTGTGTTGGCCTCTTCTGCTTGGGTCTTGGGGTGGGTTAGAACTGGGTTCCAGTCTGGCCAGTTGGGTTGCTGGTTGCACTGAGGGGTGATTCCTCTCAGAAGATGGGCTGCCTGTGGTCAGGACAGGACACACCAATCTGGACTCCACCTTCCCAGACACCTACTTTAAGGACCTGTGGAAACTGGGTGATCCAGCTGTAGGGCTGGGGCAACCCTGCTTTGGCCACCTTCATTTACAAACTTAGGTTGGGAGTTTGGATTTCCTGTCCCACTTCCAAAAGCTTTCAAGATGGCAGCAGATGGACACACCCTCTCATTTCTTATGTCTTCTCTGTCAGATGGCAGGAGGCATTTATCAGTAAATTTGAGGAAAATGTTCTCTCCTGGGCCAGCCTCACAGCTTGCATTGGGTGTGTTGGAATTGTTCTCTTCTGCCTTGTGATTTTTTCAACTCAGTGAATAAACCAGGAATCCAGTTTTTCACCAACCCACCCTGTAGATTGTCAGCTTTTTGTTTGAGGGATGCCTGGTCTCCTCACAGTTACACGTATCAGAGTGTGTGTGTAAGTTGTCTGTGTTGGAAAGGTTGGGGTGGGGGCTCTGTCGCAGGGAGTTAGTCTGTTCTTTCTTCATCATAAATTTGAGATGCATCCTAAGTATGACTGTCTAACCCTTTCTATGTGGCAGAAAAATATGTTTTCCAGGTAGTTTTTACTACTGTAGATAGTCTGTAAATAAGTGCTTTGAAGAAAATAACAAACCAATAAGATATTTGTCTCCTATATAAACATTCTGTGTATTTAGCACTTGAAAACCAACAAATCTAGAATTTAAAAAAATGCCACAGACTGTTAAAAGCCCAACTCTGCTTTTTTGAGAATTCGTCCTTACCTACTAATATGCCTTATTCTTCTTCAACTAGTGTTTTAAAAGTCCTGGGTAGAAAGAGTTTTAGAAATGTCATCAGTTGTTCAGCTTCAATAATATAGAGATCTAACATAGTCAGTCCTCAGGCCCCCTAAAGAAACAAGAAAGAAAGTGAGGGCCGTCACTAGGGTTGGCTTTGGGGAGGGGAAAACTAAGTACTGCTTTTGCCAAATAGTATTTTTGATAATGTAAGGAAACACAGGGACCACAAAACCTTTTTTTTTTTTTTTTTAAAGTGTGAAAGATTCGTGCCTTTTGGCATACTATTGATTTTAGAGGATATAGTATCGGCAGCGACAAATCATGTAGAAACAAAGAATTCTATAGATGACAGCAGTATTAAATGTAACTCCTGATTCTGCAGAATAGCTTTTGAAGATACTGGGGGGCGGGGGGGAGGTATCTTCAAGCCTCAGAGCAGCTTGTTTCAGATAGAAATTCTCCATGGGTTGAAATGCCAAAAACAGAAAACATGATGTTGACTCACATAATTTAGTCCATTTTAGCAGAGCCTTTAGTGTTAGTACCAGTGGTGAGGAGAATTGCATATTCTCTGTCAGCAGCAGCACCCCCGCATCAGGTGGTTCTGGGCTTTCTATAGGCTGGTCCTAGTAGCTGACACCCAGCAACACCCCTGTTGGACAGGATTGTTCACAGTCTTAGACCAACACTTCAGTCAGAAATGATACTGGGAGTAGGAAAGGAAAATCACTTTTTTTCCTCCATGTGGAAATGAGGAGAGAGGAAAGTGGATTGCAAACCGAAATGTGAGTCAGTGTGATGAAGCAGTAGCTCTGTCATCTGGGCCTTTATCCAATAACAAACCAGCATCTCTTAACGGCACTTTTGGCCTGGACAGCCCTGAGGTTTGGGTCCCGTCTGGTGGATTCCCTGTCCATTCTATTTTCTGTGTGCCTGTTCCCTTCATCGCTGTGAGTTAGGAATGCATTGAGAGATGATGTCCATCTGATATATTCCTGTGAAATAAACTGCCAGCAAACTTTCTAACTTGTATTTTAACTGTTAAAGAATAGATTAAAAACTTTGGCTTTGGACATGTCCACATTATGGACTGTTATTTCTTATTTTTAAGAGTCATTCTTTACGTTTAAAATTTTAAAATAAAAACCTTCTGAGGTTTTGATGAAGTCCGCCTGTAAATGTTACCTTCTCTCCATGCTGCCATTATGCCAAAACAAAAGCTGTGAAAAAAAAAAAGTGCTCGAGAGTGTGTGTTGATGAGCAAGTGATTTATTTACAGATGGAAGTCTTTGTTTCATGAAGCTACCAAACTTTAAAAAGAATGTCACCCTTTTTTTTTGTTATGGAAACCAGAGATTGTAAAATGGAAAGAGTCGTTTTTTTGTTGACTTTTTGATGCTGGCACGAGGTTTTTGTCCACTTTTTTCATATATCTGTGTATAAAAAATTGTTGTTTACTATGGAATTAGTATTACATTTTGAGGTAAACAAAAGAATTTGTATTGCTTGATAAATATTAGCTTGTAAATTTAAAGTTTCTTTACTTCAATTAACTTAAAGGACCAATAAACCCATAAAAGATGCTTTCTTTATCTTGAGTCATGTGGTCATTTGTACCTTTCTGTAAGGCAGAAAAACATGTGTGCCTGTTTTTTTCTTTTCTTATTTTCTCTTTACACATTATCAGTTTGCCTGTAAGAATCAAGACATACAGAGTGACAGGAGAAAATATATATAATTGAACTATTTGTATTCTTCTTCACTTCTTTATAGGCCCAATTTACCCTCAATTTACCCTCTTCTACATCTTCCACATCAGCACCAATCTGGGGAGATGAAGAAACTTCCTAATGTAGTAGCCATCATGATTGGCAGGCAGGCTGACAGCCAGCCGAGGTATTTACTACATGAAAGATTTCTGCATTATCCCATAGCAGAGCACAACATTATATTCTGGGTCAGGGCCAGTTAAGTTGACCTGATGATGGTAATGCATTGAACTTGAGTATGCTTAAAATGGTGCTCAACTTGACTTACTGATAGCAGACATCATTAATCTAAGACTGCACTGATACAAAATAAGGCAGCAAGGTGAATAAAATGTGGATCGTGGATCAAATCTCAGCTTTTCCACTTACTAGCTATGTGGCTTTAGGCAAGTCACACTTGGCTAAACCTTTAGTACTATGATCTTTGAGATGAAAACGAGACTTCCATGTGGGGTTGTCGATAGGACTGGCAATATGGTATACAAAGCACTTAAATGTCAGGCAGGTTCTCACTGGGATAGCCCCTTTCTAAAGACTTCCTAATTTAAATATTAAGGCTACTAGGATATTATCCTTAAATATTAAGGATATGGCCAATTTAAATATTAAGGATAATCTTTCCTGTATGTTTTGCCAGTTTTTTTGTTTAGTAGGATATTCCTTTTTCTTTTTTTCTTTTGCTTTGTCACGCAGGCTGGAGTGCAGTGGCATGATCTCAGCTCACTGCAACCTCTGCTTCCCAGGCTCAAGCAGTGACCCCACCTCAGTCTCCCGAGTAGCTGGGACTACAGGTGTGTGCCACCATGCCCGGCTAATTTTTGTATTTTTCACGGAGATGGGGTTTTGCCATGTTGCCCAGGCTGGTCTTGAACTCCTGAGCTCAAGTGATTCACTTGCCTTGGCCTCCCAAAGTGTTGGGGTTACAGGCATGAGCCACTGTGCCCGGCCCTGTTTTCTTTTTAAGAAGATGGTGGAAATAGAATACTGCAGGACTGTATCAGACTGAAGGCCTGGAGAATGGAGAGGAATAGATGCCAAAAGCCGTGGCAAGAAGTGATAAAGGGAGGTGAAAATAGCTGATTTGAGAGACTCTTAGAGGGGAGGGGAATGGACCAGAGATGACTGGGAGATTGCCAGCCTGGGATTTGGAGGTGATGCCATTAGCTAAAATCAGAAGAGAAAGATAAAAGATGGAGGCTGGGCGTGGTGGCTCATTCCTGTAATCCCAGCACTTTGGGAGTCCACAGCAGGAGATCACTTGACCCCAAGAGTTCAAGACCAGCCTGAGCAACATAGACCCTGTCTCTACAAAAATTAAAAATCAAAAAAGATGGAATGAGCTTAGGTGGTGGGGTATGAGAAGGAAAACTTGGTTTGGCTTTAGGTTTGAGGAAATCCAGGTAGAGATGTTGACTTGGCTGTTGAAAATGAAGTTCTTGAGTCCATGGGAGTGGACTAGATTGCATGGGAAGAGAACCAAGGACAGGACCTTGGGGGTCTCAAGAATTAAGGATACAGGCAGGGCGCAATGGCTCATGCCTGTAATCCCAGCACTTTGGGAGGTCGAGGCAGGTGGATCACTTGAAGCCAGGAGTTTGAGACCAGCCCGGCCAATATGGCGAAACCCTGTCTCTACCAAAAATACAAAAATTAGCCAGACATGGTGGCACGTGCTTGTAATCCCAGCTACTCAGGTGGCTGAGGCAGGAGAATCGCTTGAACTCGGGAGGCGGAGGTTGCAGTGAGCTGAGATCGTGCCACTGCACTCCAGCCTGGGCAACAGAGTAAGACTGTCTTAAAAAAAAAAAAAAAAAAAAAAATTAAGGATGCAGGGAGAGGAGGAGGACTCAGGGAAAATTCTTGAGAAAAAATTGGGCCCCATGGGTGAGAATGGTGATTCTTCAATGAGGACTTGTGAGACACCAATTGTTGAGCCCCGGTCCTAGAATTTGACTTGGGTGAGACCCCAGAATTTTCATTTCTAACCAGTTCCCAGGTGATGCTGTTGCTGCTGGCCCAAGAACCACTGGGTGAGAACATCTGTTAGAAGAAATGGTGACCCTGGGAAAGCTGACAAGGTTTGAAACTCCTACCCTGGTGACAGGTGGGGTTGAAAAGGAGCCAATACTTGGGTTTTGAGAGCTCAGCACAGGTTAAAAAACACAAGTTTATAGCGGGGTCAATGTGGACAAGGAAGGACATTTCTCTAAGCAGTAAGAGGCTTCTCAGGAGGAGGAAGGATTGGATTCTTTCAGGCTGAGGAGCTGGTCAGAGGCTGGAGTAGAAGGTAAGGAGTTGGAGAATGAGCATATTGATGAGTAAGGTTGGAGAGGTTGAACACGATCTTGACTTCATCTTTCCCATCCTATCTGCTCTGCTCATATTGCCAGACTCTGGGAGAGGGGGTGCTACCTTTTTCCTAGTGGCCTGAGCCCCAAATCTGAGTCATTCTGGCCTCCATCTACCTCAGCCTGTGGCATCCATCCATTAACCAACTCTTATAGCCTCTAGCTCCCAAATATTTTTCCATGTCTATCTACTTTTCTCCATGTTTATAGCTTCTCACCGTACGTCTGCTATCTTTTTAAATTTTATTTATTATTTATTTATTTATTTAATTTTTATTTATTTATTTATTTTTTAGAGACAGTCTTGCTGTCTCACCCAGGGAGGGGTATAGTGTCCTAATCTTAGCTCACTGCAGCCTTGAACTCTTGGGTTCAAGCAATCCTGTCATTTTAGCCTCCTGAGTAGATGGGATTATAGGTGCACACCACCACACCCAGGTCATTTTAAATTTTTTTGTAGAGATGGGGTCTTACTCTGTTGCTCAAGCTGGTGCTAAATTCCTGGCCTCAAGTGATCTTCCCAGCTTGGTCTCCCAGAGTGCTGGGATTATAGGCCTGAGCCACTAAGGCTGGGCAGTCAGTCCGCCATTATGCTTCACCTGGTTTACTGCAAGGATCTCGCAGCTCTTCTCCTTTCTTCAAGCTTGCTCACTCCTTCCACCAATTCATTGTCCTCAATGTTGCCAGGGAGCTGTTTCTAAGATGCAAATTTAAGCACTCCGTGTTCCTGCTTAACACCTTCCAACAGCTATCCCCATTTACTCTGAAGAGAAACATCTTTTTCTTTTGAAAGGATATTTTATGTTATTCCTCCTTACCACCCCAGTCTCATCTTACTGTCTTCCGTAATACTTGTCCCTCCATCTTTGCTCCCTTCACACTGAATTCCTAAACCTTTGATATATTTTCACCTTCAGGCCTTCCAGCATGGTGTTCCTTCCGCCTGGAATATCCCCCAACATCTGGCCTTAGTAACTCCTACTTACCCTTCCAGCCTTATCATAGAAGTCACTTCTGGGATGCCCTCCCTGCTCTCCCGAATCTGGATTCTATGCTCCCTTATATTAGTGAGGTTGGAGAGGTTGAACGTGATCTTGAATTTCTTGAACTCATCTTTCCCATCCCATCTGCTCTGCTCATGTTGCCTGACTCAGTGCAAGGGCGCTAGCTCCTTCCCAGTGGAAGGAGACATCCCTGTCTGATGTTCTGTCTGCTTCGCCTGTTAGACAGTACTCTCTGCTAGAGCAGACACAGTCACATGCTATTCTTTCTGTATCTCAGCACCTAGCATGGGGCCTGGACCTTATTAGATGTGTCACAGAGTTTTATTCATTCCCTGCAAGAGGATTACAGGTACAAACTCTGTGAGCCCAAATACGCTGAGATTTGAATGTATTCTCTAGCCTTGTGTCTTACCCTGTATAAGAACGTCAAGTCTGTAGTCATAGACAGAATCTGACCCGGGAAAGAATGATTCACACACTCATACAATGAATGTTGATTTTATTAGGTGAGTCTGCTTTTATAAATCCAAGTAAACAAGGTTATAAAAATGAGTACCTCAAATAAAACAGCTCTTAATGTACCTCCTCTTCCTTCACACCACTCACTTAGGGAAGCACTGTTGACCGGAAGTACTCAATTGAATATCCCATTGAAGAAAGCCTTGTGACATTTGCTTCTTAAAAGCAACAGTAATAACAAAACTACCCAGAAGACAAGGGTCTGAGCTCCATCCCCCTCCTGAGTGTTTGTAGCCAAGGAAGACTCAGGAAAGAAAGCTGGCTTTTTTCAAGGTTTTATTTTAATTTAAAAGACATTGTTCGTGCAAAACTGTTGGTGGTTCTTACAAAACATTCCTTCCACATTCCCCTCAGGCTGTGATAATGAACGCTTTGAGTTCTCCCATGGGACTTTCAGCACAGCATTCTAGTGACTAGTTAGCTATACTTTGGAGCCCTCAAGACAATCCCTTGAAGAAAAGGGGCAGGCTCGCTGTAGCTGGGGTCTGAAACCCCTCACAGGGCCTGGGACTGCTGTATGCAGCCTGCCTATAACCCTTAAGCTCATGTTCTGCTGTCACAGAACACAATCTCTGCCTAATAGGGGTATCTTAAAGCTAAGAACGTTTTTCCATCACCAGGAAAATGCTTTTCCCCATCCACCAGGGATCCCTGAGCCAAAGCAGGTCATACTGAGGCCAACTCTGCCTGGAACGTGGGTTTCTTAAGCAGTGGGTTGCTTTGGTCACCAGTTCCCTGGTCCCTTCTTTTGTCTTCTGGGGGCCTGGCCATGGCTGGTGTTTTCAGCTCCTGCAGGTAAGCATCTTCATTTCTCTGTGATGTCTCCATATGGTGACCATGGGACTTGTTTATAGGCCACGATGCTGTAAGAATTGACCATAGACAGTTACAAGAGAATGGCTGGAATGGGGTAAACGTGAAACTGCCCTCACAGGGTTAATGAGAATTACAAGCCAGGCTTTAGGCAAAATCATAGGTAGGCATTGACCAAGGTGTGCTGGTGCACTGTGACCCACTTCCCTGCAGCTGTTAGCTAAAAGGAGCACGTTTCCACTTGCTTCCCCATTGCTCCTTTAGATAGAATCTCTGGGGGCCAGGAATGGTGGCTCACACCTGTAATCCCAGGAGTTTGGGAGGTTGAGGCAGGTGGCTCATCTGAAGTCAGGAGTTCGAGACCAGCCTGGCCAACCTGGTGAAACCCCGACTCTACTAAAAATACAAAAATTAGCTGGGCATGGTGGCAGGTGCCTGTAATCCCAGCTACTCAGGATGCTGAGGCAGGAGAATCACTTGAACCTGGGAGGCGGAGGTTGCAGTGAGCCAAAATCACGCCATTGCACTCCAGCCTGGGTGACAGACTGAGACTCTGTCTCAAAAAAAAAAAAAAAAAAAAAAAAAAGAATCTCTGATACTGGACCTTTTTACTTTACTTAAGAATTGCTTAAGGTGTTTTTCAGATCCTGAATTCCAGCAGAATGGCTGGTGCTAACCAGCCTGAAGACCCTCACCAAGGAACCAACTCAGCACAGGAATGCTGCTTCTTCATCTCCCTGTCCCATGATTTCACCCCTCACTTCTTGACCAATCAGCGATCCCTACACTAGCCCATCCCCATCCAGACCCCTTGGAAGCCCATCCCCAAACCTCCCTCGGAGGTGGGTTTAGAGTTTCCTCCCATCTCCTTGTTTGGGTGCTGTATATCGTTAAACATTTTTTTTTCTGCTGCAACTCCTGCTGTTTCAGAGTCTGTTACTGTGCAATGGGCAACTGAACTTGGTGGTCCTGTAACAAAGGTGTGCCTTTTTCTCCCCATCCATTAGACCATCTCTTTGTCACTGGTAGACTGAAATTTTTTATCCATTTATGGCATCAGAATGGTGCACTGAGTGGAGAGAGATTGTCTGAAGGAACTTCTCTTACTCCAGGTTCATTTCAGTCTTGCAAGCACTGAACTTCTCCATTTCCCAAAACATTGCGAGCCCTTTGCATCCACATTTTCTTTTTCCTGGAATCCCTTTCCATCTCACTTCTGCATGAGGATGAACTCCCTTCTATATCTCAAGATCAAGATTAAGCCTCTGCTAATTGCGAGCAGAATTAGCTGCCTCATCGGCTGTCTTTCCATAGCTCGTTTATCCATTACATTGTTTAAAATCATCTTAATAAATGGACGCACGGCAGTTAGGAGGTCTGAACTGAAGTCCTGGATCAGTGTGACTTAGGCATGTCCTTCAACCCCTGGCACCCTGGGCTTTCTCATCTGCTTGAGCTCCAGAATCTTCAGGTTCTAAGCTACAGCACAGCGCTTCTCGATGGATGGACAACACCTGGAGTTGCTAAAATGGGTTGTGCGCTTAGATCCAAGCGTTTTAAGGGAAATTTTGTAGACACTTCCCAACACTCAGATTTCCCGCCTTCTGTGAGTGCCAGTGCACTACTGGGAGGGGCACTGACTGTACTTAAGACTCATTGTATTACAGGACTGGTAAGTGGAGAGTGAAGACTTGGAAGCAGCCAGCACAGGGCCACATGACCCTTGACCCCTGCTGTGGACCACTACAGCACAGCCACAAGGCGATGGCCAGCACCTGACTTCATGGGTAGCCCCAGGCAGCTCTGGGGTGTGGGCAGTCAGCAGTGCTGACTTATTAGTCAGTGTAAGTCAGCGCTGTGAGAGATGCCACACCCTCTGACAGGGCATGCATTCATTAAACAAATGCTTTTTGACTGCTTCTTATATGCTAGGATCTGTGCTGGACACAGAAGATACAAGGAGAGCCAAATAGCCATGGTCTCTGCCCTCAGGGAGCCTTCAGTCTAGTGGGCAAGCATATTAAACAGCTAACCATGAAATCATCATCACTGCATTCTACAAAAGAGAATATAGGAAGCTCTGGGAGCATGTCACAGAAGGATCTAATTTAGATTGAGAAGGGTTAGGAAAATTCTCTTTGAGAAAGTGGTGTTTCACTTAAGACCACAACTAGTTGGGTGGGAAAGAGGTGTGGATGGAGAAGGGAGAAGAGTGGGAGAAGAGGCGACCGTGGCTGAGGGTTGGGGAGGGTGGTCAATTGCAGGAACAGGAGGTGAGAAAGGGTGGCCAGGTCAGCTTATGCGGGGCTTTATTGCCCATAGTAAGATGTTCATTTTTTATTTTTGTTTTTGTTTCTTTTTTGAGACAGAGTCTTGCTCTGTCACCCAGGCTGGAGCACAGTGGCATGATCTTTGCTCATTACAGCCTCAACCTCCTGGGCTCAAGCAATCCTCCCATATCAGCCTCCCAACTAGTTGGGACTATAGGCATGCACCACCATGCCCTGCTAATTAATTAATTTTTTGTAGAGTCGGGGTCTCACTATATTGCCCAGGCTGGTCTCAAGTTTCTGAGCTCAAGCAATCCCTCCACCTCAGCCTCCCAAAGTGCTGGCATTACAGGTTTGAGCCACTGCACCCAGCCAAACATTTAGGTTTTATCCTAAGAGCAATGAAAGCCAAGTGCAGGGCTTTGAGCAGGTGATGACATGACCTGATTCACACTTTAAGGACCTTGCCCTGCCCACCTGCTGGAGACAGGATGGGAGTGGAGAACAAGAGTGGATGTATGGAGAATGGTTCAGACGCTAACTCAGTCATCCAGGTGCTCTGGATTAGGGTGTAGCAGTAGAGATAAAAAGAAAAGCATAAGTCTGAGACATATTTTGGAGGTAGAATCAATGCATTAGGCCTGATTGATTGGAGGTGGCGGGAGATGAAGGCCAGGGTGGATGCTGGTGACCCTCAGGTTTCTACCCTCGGTGGGTGGTGCAGCCAATGAATGAGATCATGAGATTGGAAAGACGGGAATGTGAGCAGGCTTAGGAGGGTATCAAGAACCCTATTTTGGAAGTTTAAATGGTAATGTGAACCTTTGGAAGTACTTTAGGTTGCTTAGAAAATGTAAAGTGAGAAGACAGCCCAGAACAGAACCCCAAACAATTCCTACATGGGAGGTTTGTAGAGAAGAAGCTATCAGATAAATGGGAGAAAAACAAGAACGAGGTGTTTTGAAAACCATGTGACAAATATCTCCCGAGGGAAGAGTGATCAACAGCATTAGGGGCCGCCGAGAAATCATGTGAGATGAAGGTGGCAGCAGGTCGATGGATGCAGCTAAAAAGTCATTAGTGGCTTTAGTGAGAGCAGCTCTGGTAGAGTTGAGCACGGGGAATCAATTGAGTCAGATTGGAGTGAGTAGAAAGTGAATGGGAGTCGGGGAGTGAGACAGCATATGTGCAGACCCGCCTTGGGAGAACTTGACTATGAAGAGATGGAGAGAGCGGGGAAGAGCATATGTCAGCTCTGGTAGAAGAATTCAGGAGAGAGCGAAGCAGTGGAGTGGGCTTTCTCAGGAGGTAGGAGAGGCCGCACCCAATTACCAGGTGCAATGCATGTAGTGGATGGGAGAGACGGTCTGGCTTCCTTCAAATCCTGTCTCTGCCACTTCCTAGCTGTGTACCCTTTGGCAAGTTATTTAATACCTTGGAGCCTGTTTGCTCACCTGCAAAATAGGGATAATAATAGTAATTACCACAAAGGATTGTTTGGGAAGATTAGTTTAAAAATATGAAATAAAGTAGTGCCTGGCACTTAGGGCTATTTAACAGTTTGCTGTTATTATCGTTAAAAAAAGAAGATGGATGCAAATGAACATAGGACTATGGATTGGAGAAGACCAGGATATTCTGTTGTGATCGTTTGGTTTTTTTTTTTTTGAGACAGAGTCTAGCACCGTTACCCAGCACCGTTACCCAGGCTGGAGTGCAGTGGCGTAATCTCAGATCACTGCAACCTCCGCCTCCTGGGTTCAAGCGAGACACTGTCTCAAAAAAAAAAAAAGGATTGGAGAAGACCAGGATATTCTGTTGTGATTTTTTTTTTTTTTTTTTTTTGAGACAGAGTCTAGCACCGTTACCCAGCACCGTTACCCAGGCTGGAGTGCAGTGGCGTAATCTCAGATCACTGCAACCTCCGCCTCCTGGGTTCAAGCGATGCGATTCTCCCGCCTCAGCCTCCCAAGTAGCTGGGACTACAGGCGCACGCTGTCATGCCCAGTTAATTTTTGTATTTTCAGTAGAGATGGGGTTTCACTATGTTGGCCAGGCTTGTATCAAACTCCCGACCATGTGATTTACTCGCCTCGGCCTCCCGAAGTGCTGTGATTACAGGCGTGAGACATTGTGCCCAGCCTGGCTTCTGTTTTCTCTATGAAGAATGAGGCATTAGTTAAGTTCATGTATATTGGATGGCATGAGGGGAGAGGTTTGTAAATAAGCAGAACCTCACAGTTGTTGCCTCAGCATCTCCCTATTACATCTAAAGAGCAAACAGGAGAGGGCAAGTTCTTATGGTGGCATGAAATAGGCTCACTTTGGCACCAGGAAGGGGTGCAGCCACAGCCCCTTGGGATTGCAAACAGGCTGGGATCTTCCTCTCCAGCATCGAGGAAGAGGATGCTGATTGTGACCCAGTCCAGCCTCTGCTCTCTGAGTCCTCCTCTGCTCTGGCATGCCTGCCTGGGTTTTTATGTCATTGGAATGTAGCTTTTCCTCCTGTGGTTCGAAAGCTTTACTGGTCTTTCCTGTTGCTCTCCTTGAAGATTGATGGTACAGGCTTGGCCTCTCCTAGCTGTGAAACTTTTTCAGGATCTCGTTTCTTTAGTGACTTTGCGGAAGGGAAAGTAATGGAACCACTCCCTTTACACCAGAGATTCTCAATCTTGGTTGTAGATTTGAATCACCCGGAGAGCTTTTAAAATTTCCTATGCCCAGGCTGCACCGCAGATTAACTGAGTCAGAATCTCTGGTGGGTGGGATCCTGATAGCAGTCAATTAAAATCTGGCTTTGTTTGCATGTGTCTCTCTATTGCTAAATGTCTACAACAGAGGGAAGCAGTGTGCCTAAGTGCCTTATCTGCATAAGCACTCAATCTTATTTGTATTTTCCCATTACTTTCATTTGTCTCTTGATGTCTTTATGACACACATGAACTAGTAAGACTCATTTCCTTTTGTTGATTTTTGGGTTTTGTTTAGGTTAAAGAGACTACATTAACCAACTGCCAATAAAATTGGACTGGATAATTTTCAAGCGGGCAAAAACTACTCATCCTTTACTCATTTGGCCACAGGCTGGGACTCCTGAGAAATTTGCACTGCATGGTAGCTCTAGCTAAATCCAACCCATTCAGCCAGGACTTACGAAAACAGGAACACATGAAAAGTCCTTAGGGTTGGACAGTTCGAAGACAGAGCTGGCTCAGATTGCACCTTAGGAATGAGACCTGGTCATGCTCTCTGATCCATAAATTCTCTCAGCTATTTGGCCTTCCTATCTTATTTTTCTTAATTATGAAATAATGCAAAGAGCCCTAATGATTGATGGCTCCTGTCCTAGGAAGCTCAACTTTCCATTCAGGCTGAGATTTGTAATATGATGTGATGTGAGAATTCCAAAAGGGCTTTATCACTGTCCCCTTGAACCTGCCTTTCTTTATTTTCTACTCTGCTGCCTATTATACCACCGTTACTGATGTGTAGAGTCCTCATGTGCTACTAGGCAGGTCCCTTGAAAATGCAAATCTATATCAAATCCTTGTGCCTTACTGTGGATACATTTATTCTGTGGAGATATATATATATATATATAAATATATCTCCACAGGAATATATATACGTATATATATATCTCCCCACAGTATTCCTTTCTCGTGAAGCAGCAGTGGTAGGAGCATGAGAGAACCTCACTTCAAAGGAAGTGGTAAAAGGGCCTAACAGTCTAAAGAGAACAGTGCTGTCCCATATGGGAACCTCAACCCACATGTGGTTACTGAATATTGAAATGTGACTTGTCCAAATCGAGATGTACCATAAGCATAAAATACATACTGGATTTCAAAGAGTTAGTGTAAAAAAGAAGTGAAATATCTCATTGATACATTTTGTAAATGGATTAGATGTGGAGATGATATTCTGCATGTCAGATATGTTATTAATATTAACATTAATTTCACCTGTCACTTTTCTCTTTTTAAAATGTGGCTACTAGGAAATTGAAAGTCACACATATGGCTTGCATTTGTGGCTGCTTCTGTATTTCTGTGGGACAGGGCTGGTTGAAGACAGAACTCTTCCATGCTGTCTTTCCATTTTGTTGATGACCTAGGCTAGTGGTCTCCATAGGACCAGATGTCCTCCTGCCTCTTATCTCCAACACTTGAGTGCTCTGATATTACAAATGAGACAATTCCCACAGGGAAGTCAAGGGAAGGCCCTGTCTGGAGCTCACACAGTCCAGTCCGGCGGCCGGGAGATTTCAGTGGCACTGAGCACAGAGCCCTGTGAGGGCATGGGGAAGAAACTGTGCTCTGAAATGAGGTCTGATGACTTTCACCTAAAGGCAGCTGAACAAAAGAGGTCTGGTGGTTCATGAAGGTTTCCAGTCACAGCCTCTAATTATAAGGAAGTATATGGGACTCCTATAAGTAGTCATTACAAAACTGCCAAAGAGTGAGCCAGTGCCTAATGATCCTGTTTCTTACTTGCGATTTTCAGGAATTCCCAAATGGCCAGATTTTTAGTGTGGGAAACAGGAGGACTTTTTCTTTGTGAGAGAGCCTACTCAGGACCCACTGCATAAATGCTGAAAATAAATAATGTGGTGATGGTGGGCTGGAGAAGGTTCAAGATTCCTTGACCTAAGCATCAGGGTCCCAGCCCAAGCAGCAGACGCTGCTCCCATCCTACCTAATTGGGATGATGGCCAGGAAGGAGAGAAAGGAGGAGAGAGCAAAGCAGGAGCCCACAAACATGTCCATGGTGAGCTGATAGATCTTGTTGTACAAGGTCGATGTCACCACGCCAGTCAGAGCCAAGGACAGCTGCAGTATGACAAACACCTTTCCTGTGGAAGGGACAGAGGTTACTCAGGAATGCCTTGCTGTGCCTGCCTCACTCTCCATTAGCTGAGTCTCTGGAGAGCTCTTAGGGGACCCTTCCTTCTTACTCTCTCTCTCTCTCTTTTTAGAGACAGTCTCACTCTGTTGCCCAGGCTGGAGTGCAGTGCCACAATCCTGGCTCACTTCAGCCTTGAACTCCTGGGCTCAGGCAATCCTCCTGCCTCAACCTCCTGAGTAGCTGGGACTACAGGCATTTGCCACCATGTCCGGCTAATTTAAAATTTTTTTTTGTAGAGATGGGGTCTCACTATGTTGCCCAGGCTGGTCTTGAACTCCCAGCCTCAAGCGATCCTCTCACCTCGACCTCCCAAAGCACTGGGATTACAGGCATTGAGCCACTGCACCTGGCCCCTTCTCAGTCTTTGTGTGGCTCAATTCGCTAGGAATCCTGCCTCTATCTAGTTGAATCTTCCCACGGCCTGTGGATGATAGAATCCTTCTTCGTGGCTTTTCAGTGACTGACTTTCTAAGTCACTCCCATACCCTCATCTCCACTCTCTGTGCCCTGGATGGAAACCAGTGTTTCCAGTGTCTTCAAAGATGCTTCTGGAACTGTCTCAAGTGCCTTCTGCAGGTCTGTGCCTCATGCTTCGCAGCTCTGAAACAGCCCAGGCAGAAGATTCCAGAGAGATTCCTTTCACTACTCACCATAAGAGGAGCCCTTTATGAGTTTGGACATAGCTGATCGGATGGTTGTGACGGGGATGAGAGCAAACAGCATGACGGCTCGAGCTGAAAGAGATCACACAGGAACACTCCTTGCTGTAGCCCAGCCTGGGCCAAGGAGGAAATTAGCAAAAGCCTCTCTTAGAACCCCCATCTCCCCACAATCCGAATGTGGCTTGACCTGGAGGAAGTCATTTCTCTGCTGGCACACTAGCGCCCTCCCTTGACCAGTCTGTGACCCTCTGAGCTCTGATGCTGCTGTGTGTGCCGCATATCAGTCTGCAAGGTGGCCGGGCACAGTCAACATGGTGACAGATGATGAAATGTATCTTTACTGGTGGAATTAAGTGATCACTAGGGAAGTGGAACTGGTGCCATCAAAGGGACACAAGGCCCCTTTCCTTGTTTCTCCAGGAGAGAAGTGTCTGTCCTTGACATGAGTGAACATCTCTGAGAGATGGTCCCAGGAGCTTTGGCAAATTGCCTTCAGCAATGTGTCCCATGAACGTACCCACTGCCTAGCTCTCAAGCTCTATTGATTATCCAGATGCAGTGTGTGTGTGTGTGTGTGTGTGTGTGTGTGTGTGTGTGTGTGAGAGAGAGAGAGAGAGAGAGAGAGAGAGAGAGAGAGAGAGACAGAGAGAGAGACAGAGAGAGAGAGAGTGTGAGAAAGATACAGACAGACAGCCAGGCGCAGTGGCTCACGCCTGTAATCCTAGCACTCTGGGAGGCCGAGGCGGGTGGATCATCTGAGGTCAGGAGTTCGAGACCAGCCTGAACAACATAGTGAAACCCCGTCTCTACCAAAAATACAAAATTAGCCAGGCATGGTGGTGCGTACCTGTAATCCCAGCTACTCAGGAGGCTGAGGCAGGCGAATCGCTTGAACCCAGGAGGTGGAAGTTGCATTGAGCCGAGATTGCACCATCGTACTCCAACCTGGGCAACAAGCGTGAAACTCCATCTCAAAAACAAAACAAAACAAAACAAAACAAAAACACAAAGAGAGACAGAGAGAGAGACGTGGGGGGCAAAAGGGGAAGGGGATACCCTGTCCTATGCTGTTTAATTGAGAACTGACCAGAGGTTAGCTTGCCATTTTGTTAGGTGTTTCTAAGATGTGTGACCTGCCTGGGTCAAGAGCCAGCCTCAGATAACTGTCTGAAGTTGTTTTTCTGATACGATAGCCACTAGCCCCATATAACTATTTAAATTAAATAAAATGACATAAAATTTACAAATCTGTTCTTTAGTTGCACTAGCTACATTTCAACTGCTCAGTAGCTACATGGAGCCAGTGGCTTCTGTATTGGACAGAATGGATAGCAACTATTTCCATCATTCTAGAAAGTTCTATCGGAGCATTCATCTCGAGCTTTCTGCTTATAGTTGTCTACCTGTGTCCTCAGATGGAAACTTAATGCTGCTTCCTTGGGGAATTTATTACATTGGTTGTGGAAGGCATTTACCGAGTATTTTTACGCATTTTTAAAAAGCCCTTGCTTGACTCCAAATGATTTTAATTAAGGCATCTTTTCAGTAGAATTACTTGAAATTCCATCCATCCACCTTTTTTTGTTGTTTGTTTTGTTTTTGAGACAGAGTCTCACTCTATCACCCAGGCTAGCGTGCAGTGGCACAATCTCGGCTCACTACAACCTCTGCCTCTTGGGTTCAAGTGATTCTTGTGCCTCAGCCTCCTGAGTAGCTAGGATTACAGGTGCACACAACCACACTTGGCTAATTTTTGTATTTTTGGTAGAAATGGGGTTTTGCCATAATGGCTACGCTAGTCTTGAACTCCTGGCCTCAAGTGATCCTCCCACCTCCAGCCCAAAGTGCTGGGATTACAGACCTCTGTGCTCCGCCTTTGAAATTCCATCCCTTTAAAATGGGAAGGGAGGCTGGGGGAAGAAACCCAACTCCATCTCCTCTGTTGACTGCCATCCTGAAGCCTCCCCTACTGACTCCAGGTACCACTGACCACACCTCCTTGACTGCCCAGAACCATGAACACCACTCTGGTAACATTTCATTCTCAATATAGATAATTAACAATATATTACAGATAAACTCAGGGGCATATAATCTTGTGTCCCTTGTGCCTCCTGGGTAGCAGGTTCAATCCCTGGTGCTGAGCTAGGTCACCCAGACCATGGCATCCCTGGTGTCAGCCCCATTATGCAGAGGATCAGCAATGTCCTGCCTCCCCAAGAATGACAGACTCACCAATATAGAACATGTATGTCTCTTTCACAAAAGCCAAGAGGAGGGCTCCTGACCCAAAGGACACCATCCCAATCATGATCATGGTGGTGTCCCGGAAGCAGCGGGAGAAGACCAGGACACCCAGGAAGCTGGTGATGAAGATGGTGTACCCTGAAGCCATACCATAGCCCACCTGCACTTGGTTCCAACTGAGAGGCTCCCTCAGCACAAAAAGAGGGATCACGTCCACTGTGCCCACCACCGCCAGGTCATATATGATAGCACCCACAAAGAGCAGGGCGATGGTGGTTTTATGGGGTTTTGCTTTTCCAGGAGATGGAGGGTGACCCACTGCACACTGTTTGTCCAACTGATCAGGATCCAGGGTGCGGTACGTGCCAACTGTACCAGACACGGTATCCGCGGTGGGGAGCTCCTGGCTGGGTTTGGCCACCGACTCAGGGACCTTTAGCACCAAAAGGCTGTAGAGCAGGGCAAACGAGGCACAGCTCACGCTGCAGGCCGTCAGTATCAGCCCCTGCCCAGAGTGCCCAGCCATCTGCTTGAAGAGATGCCCGGAAGCCATGCTCCCGCAGAACCCCGCCAAGCCCAGGATCAGGTCAATAAGGATGAGGCGCAAGGAGCGGCGGCCCTCGGAGGAGCCCAGCGATCCCAGCGCCATGACTCCGGACCAGAAGGCGGAGAAGCCACCGAACAGCCCGTTCAGCGCCGCCGCCCCGTACAGCACCTCCACTGGCCAGTCCAGCAACACCTTGAGCAGCAGCCCGAGGCGGGAGAGCAGGAAGCCCAGCAGCGACATGCAGATGGAGATCTTGCGGTGGTAGCGGTCGCTGAGCCATCCCAGCCCGTAGGCGAACAGCAGGGGCGACAGGCCCGCCACGAGGTTGTAGATGATGTAGAAATTGGAGATGGCTCTCTGCTGTTGGTCCTCTGGAGCCCCCCGGGGCGACGGGCTGGCGCTGTGGTTGGAGGAGCCGCCGGTTCCGTAGGATGCCTTCACCACGAGGAGTAGCCCCGCGTCGTAGAGGGAGGCAGCCATCTGGGAAGAGGCCACCACGGGCTCAACCCAGGTCCTCGGGTGGAAGCGAGGCAGGTGGCCCCTCAACGGGCAGGTGACCTCGGGGCTCATGTGACCTCTCTGATGGGGGATCGAGGGGCTTTCTGGTTGCAGTGACAAGGAGATACTCCCAAATTCGGCTGCTACGGCGGCGGCTCAGGGTTCAGTCCGGGAGCGCGAGTGTGCGCCGTGAGCCGGGGTGCGCGCCGGAGAGTGGCGAGCGGAGCCAGGGCACGCCCCGCTTGTGACAGCAGCCAGCCCAGCAGCCGAGTGACCTCCCGAGTGACTCCTCCTCAGGCCAGAAGAGGCCGCGTTCCGCCCCGCCCTCGCCACCTCAGGAGGAGTAGGGCTGGCGACAGTCCAGGGAAGCCAGGCGCGGGGGAGCGCAAGGCGGGTGGGTGTCGGCTCCTGGTGCCAGCACCCCCGGGGCCCCCGGGTCACGCTGCTCCGGTGAGCGCGGCCGCCTGACGGGGCCGAATTTCCCCACAACTAGGCGAGCCCGGACCTCCCGCGGATCTCTGGGGACCCCGCACCACCAGGGCAGGGGCTGAGACCCAGCTGGAAGGAAGCTCCCCTGGACTGGCTCAGGGATCGTTTCCAAATTCTCCCATCCCAGGAAGGCAGGTTTCGGCTAGGACTGCGACGCCTAGGAGTCTGCCTAGGATAAGTACCGGGGTGTGAAGTTTTATTTACAGATTTAATGCAACAGGGACCCATATGCTATAGGCAGCTGGGTAGCACTTTGAGAGGAGTAAAAACTTGGGAGCTGCTAGGTCCAGGCTCTTCTCCAAGCCAAAGGCCTCTTAGAGAAGAGTCCTGCTTGGTACACCTGCATTGGTGGGCCTAGTGCATGGGCCTTGTCTGGAAGGCTCCTGCCTCAAACCGCAGGGCCAAGGGAGAGATGGCAAGATCCTGCCAGCCCTAGATGTCCCCCTAGATGATAAAACTGGACTCTTGGGCAGGTGCTTGAGCCCCCTGGAAGGGGCAGAGTCACCAGGGTCCTCTTCTTCCAAATCAAGTGCCCAGGTCCCTTTCTGCTTCTTAGTAGTCACTCTTCTTCTGTCTGTGGGCTCACTCCCCTGGGCTGGGCTGAGACTTCCACTTCCCAGGTGGCCTCGCTTCCTGTTTCGGTACATACTTCTGCAAAGAGAACCAGGGTGATGGGTGGTGCAGGGGCCAAAATGTACCACGGAGCATGACCTGTTCCATGGTCAACCCCAGGGATGGAGACTCAAAGCACACAGCCTTCCTGCTCTTCTACCCACAACCCAGCATAGCTACAGCAGCGTGGATAATCAGGAACCCAAAGACATGAAAGGGAGACGTAGGTCTGCAGGGAGAGCTTAAAACGCCACATGGATAATATACTCATGTAGGGAGGAGGGACTGGATTCCAAATGATTTAGTGGAGCTATAGGTTCTTTTGGTAGTGTTTCGGTGGGCTATAATCTCCTTCCCTGCTCCCTCAACCTCCAGCATGGCCCAACCTCCTCGTGTCTAGGCCCGAACAACTCTGACTTCTGCAAATAGAAAGACACACCTAGTCTTGCCCTTCAATATGTGCCCCGTGGATCTGGCCCAGCAGCCCATTTCCTTCTTCCTCCCCCTCACCTAGGGCCACCTTAGGAGATACTGGGTTCACCCAACCCAAGCCTGGCTCTCCCACTCCATTCTTAATTTTTCCAGAGGCTACAGCAAACAGTCCAAACACCTTGATCTTATGAGAGGTGGAGACTCCAGGGGATGAGTGGGTTATGGGGCCAGGTGGTATTCAGCAATCAAATATAGCCATGAGAACAATCTGAACCAGATGGACCACTCTGGCCACTTGATCAAGGAGTCTGTCCATTCTAGGGCTCTAGACTATAGGGGGCAGCCCTTGTCATCTCTGGGAGGATCTGTGGTATTTCAGTTCTTCCCATCATCTTGGGAAACCAGGGACATTGGAAGGGTCTTGAGAGATTCACATCAGATCTAGCACAGATCTAGTGGGAGCTGGGTGAGATTATCCTCTGCCAGCCAACCCTAGGACTCCCCAGGCTTCTGAGTTCTCTGGCCTGGAAATGAACTAGACACAGGGTAATTAGTGTCTCTCCCAGTTTAGGCTACTGTGGGTTGGATTATACTCCCATCATGTCCCCACTTCTCGTTCCGTCTCTGAATGCAGGCCCCAGGTGAGCTAACGCCTGGCTATCCTCTGCAGCCCAGGCTACCAGCAAGTGGAGCCCTGACCTTGCCACTCCAAGATAGAATCTAGTCCCCAGCGCAAGGTTGGCTTCATTAAAGTGCAAAGACTAAATCTCTGATGTTTAGATTGATAAAATCACACTATTCCAGAAGAAAGAAACTAAAAAAAAAGTAGCAGCTAATATTTATTGAGCCCTTATTATGTACTAAGCATTTTACACGAATGAATTTAATCCTCCTAAGAAGTCTGTGAGCTGATCTACTACCCCATTTTTGCAGACTGAGAAACTGAAAACAGAGAGGTTAAGCAATTTGCACAAGATCACAAGGCCGGTAAATCAGGAAACTAGTATTTGGCATCAGACAGTCTTTGCAAGCCTACAGCTATGGGGAAAATACAGTTGCCAGATAATTTTCTTTGAGGATGTCCTCTTAACCCACATAGGAATGTGGAGAGGAGTAGAAACAACACAATCATGTTGTGATTATTGTTGATCAACAATGTATTGCATAAAGAGAGAGGAACAAGAGTGGATAGATTACCTGTTGAACCTATATCCCAGGCACTACACTCAGGCAAGGAATCCTCTTGTCTTCTTAACAAAATTCATGGCCCCCAAATTCATCTTAGAAAGGAACAGTCTTTGAAAAACACCTTTGGTCAGTGTTAGAGAGTGAAATCCTCAGGTCTGAGGATTCCAGCTGTGGAGGAGGTTCCAGAGAGGGGGCGGAACGTTTCGGCATGAGTCAACGAGAGAGAGAAGCGTGAGAGAGAGAACCGAGGAGGGAGAGGAGAGGGGAAAGAAGTTCACGGAGGAAGTAAGATCAGTGGGTACTGGTGAGAAGAGTCAGGACAAGAACTCTTGGTGTCAGGGTGGTCTGAACGAACTTTTGAAGAATAGGAATGTCTAGTGTGGATTTTAAACATCTTGCTGTATCATGTACATGTGAATCCTTCCTGTGACCTCCCTTTACTTCTCAGTTCTTAATTTCTTTTTCTTTTTTGAGACAGGGTCTTGCTTCTGTTGCTCAGGCTGGAGTGCAGTGTTGTGATCAAGATTCAGCCAATCCTCCTGCTCCAGCCTCCCAAGTAACTGGGGCTACAGGCATGCACCACTGCACCCAGTTAATTTTAATTTTTATTTTTTTCTGGTAAAAACAGCATCTCACTATGTTGCCCAGGTTGCTCAGATTGGTCTCAAACCCTTGGCTTCAAGCAATCCTCCCACCTCAGCCTCCCAAAGTGCTGGGATTACAGGTGTAAATCACTGCACCTGGCCTTCCTGAGTTCTTTAGAAAAGTTTATTCATAAATGTTTTGTGCAAGTGAGTTTTTTTTGGCTTTTTATTTTGGTAGAAACTGCTAAAGAAACTATGATTCATCTCTGGATTGACAGAATGCTGAGCAGAGACCACAAGGGAGGAAAAGGAAGCCATGAGAACACAAATCTCCCAAGGATTCACTGAAATCTGGAATAGGCTTTGGACTTTCACAGCCTACGAGATTGGGGAGTTAAGCCATCTGACTCAGATCTTGAGGGGCAGAGAGACCCTTCAGCTGATGTGCAGACTACACTGATGGGGAAGTCCAAGGCAGGAGGATCGCCTGAAGCCAGCAGTTCTGAGACCAGCTTAGGCTGCCTGGGCAACGCAGTGAGACCCTGTCTCTACAGAAAAAACTAAAAAATTAGCTGGGCATAGTGATGCATACCTGTAGTCCCAGGTATTTGGGAGGCTGGAGTGGAAGGATAGCTTGAGCCCGGGAGTTTGAGGCTCCAATGAGCTGTGATCGTACCACTTCACTCCAGTCTGGGCAACAGAGAGAGACCCTGTCTCTCTTTATTGTTAATATTTCAGGGGCTGTGGTAAGCCTTTCTCTCAAAAATTGGGAGCAAGGAAAATAAGATACCCCCTAAAGCACAAATATATAGTTAAAAAAAAGTAAAGAAGTACAAACTCACTCAAAAGAGAGACAAATCTTGTCAGTGACCACCAAGGACTTTCTTTCAAGTGTTTCCCAATGACTGTCCCATCACTACATGCAAGATGTTGCCCAAGTCTCTTTGCCTGACCTTGAGCAACTTTCTAATTGTGGTTTTACTTCCCAATTATAGCTGCAGAGAGAAAATGTGCTAGTTACTTTGATTCTCCAAATAATTTCCCCTGATAAATTAATAAATTAGCGTTCTAGTTTATCTATCTGCCTCTCTGGGTCTGTATCTGGGAAATGGCTTCCCTCCCCGTGTACTGATGAAATGAAGTATATTACAGTTAGACTGAGAGTCAGGCCCTGTCCATAGTAAATTCACCAAAATAATGACTGCCACCCATGGATGTTCTTGGAATATTGTTTCACTGGCCTTTTCCCTCAGAGGTGGCACCCTAACATTGCCCAGTTTTATAGAAACTTTGACTTAGGGTAGCTGAATCACTTGCACAAGGTCACGCAGAGCCAGGTACTTAGGGTTGTGTGACTTCAGAGTCTATCTGTTTTCACAGTGCTTCATTTCTGAGGTAATTGAGTAGAAGAGGTGCATTTTAAGAAGGTGTTTCGTTGTTGAATGTTTTCCACCAAATATTGTGAGCCGATATTTCTATCTAAGATATTTTCAAACTCAGTGGTTCATTTGTTCATTTATTCATTCATCATCTGTCCATCCACCCATTCACCCACCCGTCATTCATCCACCTACCCACACATCTATCCATCCATCCACCCACCCACCATCCATCCATCTATCTACCCATCCATCCATCCATCCACCCACCC
>NW_012111253.1:1800541-1801299 GCF_000951035.1 Colobus angolensis palliatus
CCACCCACCCACCCATCATCCATCCAATTCATCATCCATCCATCCATCCCTTTGTCAATCTTTAAGCATTTATTATCAGGCCCACCAGTAGGTACCAGGAATGCAAATTCCTTTGCCCTTAAGGATCTTTTAGTCTGAAGAGTTATCAAAAGTCACTCGTGTTAACACTATATGCTCCGTTTTACACACGAAGTCACTGACGCCAGGCCATGTCTCCTCTTTTATTAAGGAATTTCTCTTCACCCCAGGCTCTGCTGTCAACCTGAATGACCTTAGTAGCCTGTGTTTTTTGTGTGGTTTCCCTTCCCTACAAAGGAAATGACTCTAATGCAAATCAGGATGCAGATAGAAGAAACTTTGGTTTTCTTTTCTTTTTTTCAATTTCTTACTTTCCTTTTAAACCTTTTCCAAGTGGGCTCAAAAGTCTTACCAAAATCCTGCTCTACAAGGTGTTAATGAGGTATAGTGTGTGGTATATGATATGTGCAAGAGCAGTTTTTTTTTCTGTTTTGTCTGTGGGGTCTTTGTCCACATTTCACACTGTTTTTAAAGAGTTCTGAAACGAATTAAACTTGACTATTTTTGTGGCATAAGTTTTGATACCAGCCCTTTATGTTGTGACAACATTGGGATATTCCTTTTCTTTTCTTCCTCCTCCTCTCCTTCTCCTTCTCCTTCTCCTTCTCCTTCTCCTTCTCCTTTCTTCTTCTTCTTCTTCTTCTTCTTCTTCTTCTTCTTCTTCTTCTTCATCTTCTTCT
>NW_012111253.1:1801479-1824695 GCF_000951035.1 Colobus angolensis palliatus
AAATAAAGTCTTGCTTTGTCGCCCAGGCTGGAGTGCAGTGGCACAATCATGGCTCACTGCTGCAACCTTGATCTCCCAGTCTCAAGCAATCCTCCCACCTCAGCCTCTCGAGTAACTAGGACCACAGAGCATGCCACCATGCCCAGCGAATTTTAATTTTTTTTTTTTTATAAATATAGAGTCTCGCCATGCTGCCCAGGCTGGTCTCAAACTTCTGGCTCAAGCAATTCTCCCACCTTGGCCTCCCAAACTGTTGGGATTACAGGCATAAGCCACTACACTGACCACACTTTTTTTTTTAAACAAGAGAAGTGAAATCTTTCATGGAGTCAATCACTGATGTGGTCCCATCAGTCTAAATGCCAACAGAAGACCCAAGACAGACCTTTGTTTCCAAATATGCACAACAAGTTACTAAATACACCTTGTCTTTCCTTCTTTAGGATAACCCCTTGAAGCAGAAGTTTTCTTGAATTTATCATCATTTATTAATCTTACAAATGCTATAGCATAAAAATTATTAGTGAAATCTGTTGACTCATCAGCCCAGGTAGAGAAGCTGGTATTTAACAGTTAATTACACAAAACCTCTTCAGCATTATGTATGCCATCAATACATCAATTTATCACACCATTTGAGAGTAGAAACTTTTCAATTTCTCTTACTGCATTTTGCTCCCTGTAAATTCACATGCTGGTATTATTAGGTTCTTGCTACTGTCACTTTTCATTTCACTGAAATCTTTTATCTTCTCTTTCATGTATTTACACAAGTGCAAAATAATATTCACAGCATCTTCTAAATTTTAATCATTAATTTAAAACTGCTTTAAAGCTTTGGAATAGCTGGGCACAGTGGTTCTCATCTGTAATCTCAGCACTTTGAAAGGCTGAGATGGGAGGATTGCTTGAGGCCAGGAGTTGCTTGAGACTAGCCTGGGCAACAGAGTGAGACCCTCATCTTTACAGAAAAAAATTTTTAAAAAAGGCCAGGCCAGGCATGGTGGTGCGCACCTGTAGTCCAAGCTACTCTGGAGTCTGAGGGAGGATCATTTGAACCCAAGAGCTCGAGGCTGCAGTGAGCTATTATCATGCTACTGTACTCTAATCTGAGAAACTAGTCCAAGACCCTGTGTCAAAAAACATTATTTTTAAAAAACTGAAAAAGAATACAATGCCTAAAAACAAACAAAAAAACTTGGAACATGCCCATATAGATTGGAAACGTGCCCTCAACAGTAGAGATGGCAGTTTCCTGAGAACCAAAGGGCTGGAAAAGTGCAGAAGAGATGAAAGGACTGATTTATCACCATCGGGATTCTGTACGCACTAAAGATCCCCCTTTCAGGAGCTGATATACTTGAGGTCCCTTCATTTAGGCAGTGAGGCTCTGAGCTATCCTCCTTACCTAACACATGATCAACTATATCAAAGCAAAAATCTCCACTATGTTAAAAAAATGAAGACACGAGAAAAAAAATTTCTGAGTACCTGAAGCTTTGTCTCAACAACTGCCCTGTGTAACAAGCAGAGCAAAGGGAATTGTTAGGGCAGTGGAACTCGTCTTTCTGATGCTATGATGGCAGATGTATGTCATTATGAATTTGCTGAAACCCGTATAATGTGCAACAGCTAGAGTGAATGAACTCTGGTGTACACTATGGACTATGTCAATGAAGGTTCATTGATTGTGAAGAATGCACCACTCTGGTAGGGGATATTGATAGTGGAGGAGGCTATGCAGGGCGTGGGGACATGGGAAATATTAACACCTTCTGCTCAATTTTGCTGTGAACCTAAAACTACACTAAAAAACATGTCTTAAAAAACAAACTGCACTGTGTAAATCAGGGAGCAAAGGAGGCAAGAAAAAAAAGGGCAGCATTCCTACTATTTAAAAACGGAAATATATTTATATGAGTCACCCAGACTCTGTGTTTGCTTGTCTGCACATCATTTTGTCAGTCACATTTTGCTTTGTGGAACTGAAAAAAAATAGAGCTTGGAGAGATGTGGCTGGCATAGGCGTGAAAACAAATCTGTAATAAGCAAAATAAAGTCAGGCACATAATCACGTCCTGATCTCAGGGAGCGAAAAGTGTCAGGGAAACACAAACTCTGTGAAAAAGGCTAAAACTAGGAGGCCAGGAGTTCAAGACCAGCCTAGGCAATATAGTAAGACACTGTATCTACCTATTTTTTTTTTTTGTCGGGCATGGTGGCATGCACCTGTGGTTATAGCTACTCAGGAAGCTGAAGTGGAGGATCGCTTGAGCTCAGGAAGTCAAGGTTGCAGTGAGCTGTGATCACGTCACTGCACTCCAGTGACAGAGGGAGATCTTAGCTCAACAAACAAAACAACAAAAAACATCTAGTGTAGAGGAATAAAAGAAACGGTCAAGGTTATTTTCATACGTAGATATTGCTCAACTTGCAGAATCACAGAAAGACTGAGGAGAAAACCAAACACATCTGCTTCCCCTTCTGGAAATCAAGTTAATGTTTTGAAGATTTAGATTGTGTCATCACATGTTGGGGCTGGTGTTTACTTCACATCACCTCCCTCTAATAAGGGAGGAGAACAGTGTCATTTCCTCTTTCTACTGGGTTGTGTTTTGGGACTTCTTTGTTCCGTGTATTTCGCCTTCAGTCTGATTCTATCTGCATAGCATCTTCCAGAAGTTCATTGATGGTTCAGATGGAATCATTTGATGGTTCAGTGATGGAATCTATCCTGTTTGCCTTTTTTCAATGCAATTATTCTTATTTATACTTATTTACATTCCCTCCACATTCAATAATATTTTGAGAAGAAGAAAAGGTACTTCATATATTCACCCACCATCTTGAGATAAAGCCACATTTTATCTGAGTGTGTTCAGGCTCTTAGGTAATAAAGATAGTCTGTGGTTCACCAGGCACAAATCTGCATTTATGATTATAATGCCTAACTCCTAAATCTGGAAATTAAATAAAAAACATAAAATTAATGTAGTCTGTTGTGCTCATATTCAATGCATGTAAAGTTGTGTCTGGCTAGCCACTTAGAAAATTGTGGTACAAAATATAGTCTGTTGAGCCTCTTAGAAAATGATGGTATGAAATATAGTCTGTTGATTATGAATTCTTTTCATGATTATTTGCAGACATTGTTAGAAGACAAAAGTATATAAAATGGAAGAAATCGTTCATGCTGGAAGTTTTCTAATAATACACACACGTAAATGCCATTTCTTTTTTCTGTCTTTATTTTTATTTATTTACTTATTTCAGAGACAGGATCTCACTCTGTCACCCAGTCTGGAGTGAGCACAATCATAGCTCACTCAGCCTCAAACTCCTGGGCTCAAGCAATCTTCCCACCTCAGCCTCTTGAGTAGCTGGGACTACTGGCTTTGAGCCACCTTGCCGGGCTTATAAACACCATTTCTGAGGTGGAAATACATTTTTAAATAAGCGACTATTGTTTTATAAAATAAATGTAAAGACAGCGACAAGCTCTGCAACAAGGAAGCATAACCACTGTAAACATTTAGCACTTTGTCTTTGAATATAACCCCCAACCCTTAATATATCATGGGCATTTTCCCGTATCATGAAACGACTCTTTGAAATTCTTGACTGAATATGGAAAAGGTATAAAGTGCTCCACAGTACATAGCACTGGAATTTTAAACTCTAATTTAAACTGGGTTACTTTTCAAAGTGTTTTAGTTTTTCTTTGATAATATCCTGACAACAAATAAAGTTATAAAAGATGTGCTTATCCAGTCATGACAGACATGGTTGTGCTGTGGTAACAGCAACAACAACAACAGCAACAACAACAAAACCCAAATTTCAATGGCTTTAAAACAACCAAGCATTAGTTCTCTCTCAGGCTGCATGTCTGTTACAGGTTGCGGGGTGGGGGCTGGAGTCTGCTCACTGTAATCATTCAGGGACCCAAATTGACAAAACTACTGCCATCTTGAACATTTCTGGTCACCAGTTACAGAGAGAGCTCTTGAGGTCTCACACTGGCAATTAGATGCTTAGCCCAGGAAGTGACGTCCACTACTTCTGCTCAAACTCACTGGCCAAGTGGACTTCCTCAAAATTAGAAACTTCTGTGGGGCAATGGACACCATCAAGAAAGTGACAAAAGTAACTCACAGAATGAAAGAAAATATTTGCGAATCATAGATATGATAAGGAACTTGTGTCTAGACTATATAAAGAACGCTTACAACTCAATAATAAAAGGATAAACACATTTAAAAATGGGCAAAGGATATAAATCGACATTTCTCCAGAGAACATATATAAATGATCACTCAGCACATGAAAAGTTTGATTGGCATGACTGGGCATTGGAGAAACACAAATCAAAACACAAAACCACTTCACATTCACTAGGATGGCTACAATAAAAAAGAAAGACAATAACAAATGTTGTCTTGTACATTGTTGGCAGAATGCAAAATGGTGTAGTCACTTTGGGAAACATTCTGACAATTCCTCAAAAGGTTAAACATAGTTACCACATGACCCAGCAATTCCATTCCTGGATATGCACCAAGAAAATGGGATCTGTGTGTCCGTACAAAAACTTGAGCATGACTGTTCTTAGCAGGCTGGTAAGCCTTATTCACAATAGCCCCAAAGTGCAAACTACCCAAATATCCATCAGTTGATGAATAGATAAACAAAACGTTGTATATGCATAAAATGGAATATTATTTCACATATTATTCCATAAAAAGGAATGACGTACTGAAACGTACTACAACATGGATGAACTTTGAAAACAGCATCCTAGCTGAGAGAAGTCAGGCACAAAAGGCTTCATAGTCTATTATTCCATTTCTACAAAATGTGCAGAATAGGCAAATCCATAGAGATAGGAAGTAGATTTATGGTTGCTAGGGGCTTTGGGGATGACCAACTAATGTTTGGGGCTATGTCTGGCTGTTCCTTCAGTGTCTTAAAATATTTTTCATCTGGACTTTAGACTAGAATTAAATCAAGCAATTAGCAGTTCTCTGGTTATCTTCTCTATTTGGGGCTTTTATTCCTTTTCATCGTGTTTATTTTTTCTTTCTAAGTTTAAAGATAATTCTCCTTTCCCTTGAACACAGTGTAGTGTAGTGGCTAAGAGTGCAGGCTCTGAAATCATACTAGAACTTGAGTCCTGCCCTGGTGCTTACTAGCTGTGTGACCTTAAGATCTCTCATATCATACTTTCTCATCTGTAAAATGGGAATCATATTAGGACTTACCCTGAGAATTGCAAAAACTAAATGAGTTAATGCATGTAAGAGTTAATGCATGTAATATGTTTAAAATAGTCTCAATGAATTTTAGTTTCTGTTATTATTAGCCAGATGAAGATGTCAAATGTAAAATTAAAATTTTCTAACTGTCAGGTTGTAGGTTTAACTATTTTTAGTTTGTTTTCATGTTGTAATTATGGCTTTAAAATATCAATCTTATTTTCTGTGTTCATTTTAATCTCCAGAAGCTTTGGTGTATTGAAGGATTTAGTCTTTATTGACCTGAGATTGTCTTGAGAAGGGGCAGTGAAGGGAATTCATATACAGGCTATTTGAGATCCTGTTTAAAGGCTTGTGCTTTTTAAACCCAAGAAAGGAGGACTAAGTAATGGGGGCAAGGTGGGATAGAGTGGAAGAGGTGGAAGCACAATGCATTCCTTAAGCTACTTAAATACTGCCACATTGATGTGGAGTTGACTGGTTCATTGTGGTCCCAGAGCAAAGAGCTGGGACCACTGGATGTAAGTTTTGGTTTGGTATAAGGAAGGAATTTTTAATAGTCAGAGCTTTCCAAACCTACCTTAGTACAAGCCACCAGCTTCTCTCTCCTGCTTCCCTACAATAATCTCCTAACTTGTTTGCACATACCTAACGCCCCCTCCAATACTTTAGTGATATGACAGCCAAAGTGATCTTTTCAAAGCAGATATGATTCTGTCATTTCTCTGTTTATAACCTTTCAATGACTTCCAGCTACTCTTGGAATAAAGACCAAAATCCGAATTATGATGGGCTTACCGAGTCTGACCCTCCCTAACTCTTCAGCCTCATCTCACATGACATGGCCCCTTGCTCACAATGGTCCACCCACCTGGTCTCCATCATTCACTTCCTCCAACTCCCCTCGGCGCCTTAGAACATGCTTTTATCTCTGTTTATGACATTCCAGTTCCATTTTCTCTAGTGAGCGGCCACTCTCCCTTTAGATGTTAGCTCAACCATCCCATTCTCAAAGAAGCCTTCCTTGAACTTCCTGTCTTGGTCTATTAGATGTTCTCAAGGCAGCATGTACCTCTCATATGTAGCTGTTTCCACTGTTATAATTTAATGATATTTGTATGAATTTTTGATTAATGCCTGAAAGTTCCTTGGGTACAGAGATCACATCTTTTCATTTTTATCCCCACCTGCATCTTCAGTAAGGAGCATCGTGCCTGGCACATGCTCAATGAATGCTTCTTGAATGAATGCATGAACAAATGAGCAGATAAAGCTGTTTAAGTGAGAATTGTGCTCCTTCCACCAGAGATATTTGATCCCGAGGCTACGAAAACTCAAAGCTTCTTTTAGAATCTGAGTCTGTAATTCCAGGATCCTTGCAATAAAGGTTTAATAGTTAAGGAAATGGTAGTGAGCTCTCCAGATTGCTATGGTCAACCTCTTAACCATTGCCACATTGTGTAGTTGAAAAATGCCTGAGCGCCACCTAGCGAGCTGAGGAAATGTTCCTCTTGGCCATTCATCATTGTTCATTCATTCCATCACGTTCGCCACCCAACACTACTCACACAGACTACGATGTCCTTGGGCAACATGGCATCTCTGTCCCTCAAGGAGGTCACAAGTTTTTGATGAACACAGATACATGAACAAAAGCTTACGGGTACATGCGACAAAGTACACTGGAGATGTATTTTCAAGAGGAACACTGTTTAGCATGGTTATTGGGAAGGATTTTAGGTTCAGAGAGAAGAGCGAGTAGCAAGGAACTGATTAAATAATTAGGACAGAGAGGCCAGGGGAGGTGGCTCACACCTATAATCCCATCACTTTGGGAGGCTGAGACAGGTAGATCACTTCAGGTCATGAGTTTGAGACCTGCCTAGCTGACATGGTGAAACCCAATCTCTACTAAAAATACAAAAATTACAGGCGTGTGCCTGTAATCTCAGCTACTCAGGAGGCTGAGGTGGGAGAATCGTTGGAACCTGGGAGGCAGAGGTTGTTGCAGTGAGCTGAGATTGTGCAACTGCACTCCAGCCTGGGCGACAGAGTGAGACCCTGTATCAAAAAAACAAAAACAAAAACAAAACAAAAACAACAACCAAAAAAAAAACAAAAACAAATTAGGACACAGAGAGAGAGAGAGGCGGTGAACATCCTACAGTAAAGAGGAAGAGAAGTGGGGATGGCTTCTCTGTAAGCTGTAGAAGGCTGCTGGGAAGAAGGTGAGATGGGCCAGATGTAGCTGAGATGTTATATGGGAAGAGGACACCCTAAAAGAAAGCATTGTCTTGTTTACTGGACAGTTTTGAGCTTTTAAACTACTTAAAGATAAATACGTTTCCACTGAACACATCTTGGGAAAATATTATGTGGGGTGAATTTTGTCAAACTTACCAATTTTCACTATGAAAATGAGATCTGCTCTAATTTGACATCTGAAAGCAGAGATTCTTGACTCTGTCCCTTTGTCATGTAGAAGATCAGCCAAGCCTAGGCCTGGACTATTTTTGGGACTTGGGTCCAGATGACAAATAATTGCTCATTCTCTTCCAATGTAGATAGTTCAATTCTCTGCTTGTCCACAATTCCTCCTTTTCCAAAACCCCAAGCTCCCAGCGCTCTGTTTTGGTAAATTCAGTCCTCAACCCTTTCTAGCTGTGGCCTCAGTTTTGCTGTAGAGGTAGAGGATAGGGCTCAATCTCTCACTCCCTCACTGCCTCTGAGTACTGAGATACTGGAACACCTATTCCGTGCTGAGAAAAGAGATCAGACACTGGAGCCCCTCATTTCAGGAATCTGTCACTGACCCCAACTGGAGCCAATAATCTCTTCCACATCCAACACAAACTCTTGCCCAGGTGCGGTGGCTCACACCTGTAATCCCAGCACTTTGGGAGGATCACTTGAGCCCAGGGTTTTGAGATCGGCCTGGGCAACACAGTGAGAGCCTGTCTCTATAAGAACAAAAAACTTAAAAAACACCCCAAAACATGATGTCTTGTCTCAGAACAGGAAGAGCTACCGTTTCTGTGAGAGGTAGGGACTGCTGGTCAGATAGGGCAACTACATGCTACTGTGGCTGCCAGGAAAAGAATAGGGGTCTCTCTCTCTCTCTCTCTGTGTGTGTATGTGTGTGTGTGTGACAAAAATTTTGAATCTAGGGTTGAAAAAAAGAGTACAGGTGGTTCTCAGGGCCTTAGGATTCCTGCAGATTAAGGAGCCTCCAGAGCCCTGTAGATTGGGGACTGGGAGGCAGCTGGTGCTAAAAGTAGGCCCAGGGTGTAGGTGCACAGACTAGAATCTGCATGGTCACATTGTGAGGAGGTCATTTGTTCCACTGCCTCCTGAGGTGCTGCCCAGGATGAAACACATCTAAGGCTCAGGGAAAACACAGGCTGTGTGAACTGCGAACGACCTTTGCATTCCTATCCTGCAGAGAGTTTGTTGCAAGTGCACTGTGGAGCTTTCCATGGGTACTTTCTCCACAGGCCACTCGCCCAGCGTTTCATAGTCTTAAAATCATCTGATTAAGGTTGACTATGTCTATTAAAGACTTTTATATGCATATTTCAGCTCATGGGAGCAAGGCTGATAGCAAGGCTGAGATGAGGAAGCGGGAAGCTGGTTATTCACCCCTTTCGCCCCATAAGTCACCCTATGTGCATATAGGTGCTCCTACCCCTTCCTGCCCTGCAACAATAGTATGTTCTTTGTTCTACTACCTCACCTAGGTATTAAATAGCTTTACTTAACTTGTTCTGCAAAAATAAAAATGAATTGAGTGACAATTTAACCCATACAACATTAAGGGCTAATACAATTTTAAAGTTTTAAACAATCGTCTGGGCATGGTGGCTCACGCCTGTAATTCTAGCATTTTGGGAGGCCAAGGTGGATGGATCATTTGAGGTCAGAAATTTGAGACCAGCCTAACCAACATGGTGAAACCTTGTCTCTACTAAAAAATACAAAAATTAGCCGGGCATGGTGGTGGGCACCTGTAATTCCAGCTACTCAGGAGGTTGACACAGGAGAATCACCTGAACTTGAAAGGCAGAGGTTGTAATGAGCCAAGGTCACATCACTGCACTCCAGCCTAGGGAAGAGAATGAGACTTTGTCGCAAATAAATAAATACATAAAAATTTAAAAAATCATTAAGAACAAGACAAGTATTCCCAGCTTTAAGAAATGGCTGCCTAGGTTGGGCTCCCCAAAAAGCAGACTTAGAGAAAGATTTGTGTTCAGAAGGTTTATTATGTAGTGCTTGAAACATCCTTTGCAAGAATTATAATTGAGGAAATTATGACAGTGAGAGAGATCAGATCTAACCTACTCCATCCTGCCTCTAACCTTTAAGCCATCGTGGTTCATTCCTAGCTGTAGGTTGAACTAACTTTGGGAAGGAATTCAATTTATGGTTTGATTCTGAAACAAAACTGGTAATAGCCCTTTCCTGAAAAGACCCCTTTCTTGCCTGGGGACCAGTCTGCCTTTGTAGGATTAACAAATTAGCTACAAGATTAGAAATTAAGGTTTAGGGGTCATGCAGCCTCTGCCTGCAAGAATCTGAACCTCTCCCAGTTGTTTCTGGGGATATCATCATTATTGTAAAACCTAAGGTCAGTGTTTGAGAGATTTTGCGGACCCTACGCTCAGTGATCAGCCGACACCACCCAGACTGATAATCTGGCTCAGCTAGTTCTGCGGTCCCACCCAGGAGCAGAAGACACAGCAAGAAAACCTCATTTCAACCCCCATGATTCCATCTCCAATCTGACCAGTCACAACTCCTCACTTCCTGAGCCCCTACCCACCAAATTGTCTTAAAAAACCCCGATCCCCAAATGTGAATGCTCAGGGAGACTGATTTGAGTAATAATAAAACACGGGTCTCCTGCACAGCCGGCTCTGCATGAATTACTCTCTATCCATTGCAATTCTGCTGTCTTGATAAATTAGCTCTGTCTAGGCAGTGGGCAAGGTGAACTCGTTGGGCTATAACGTGCTCTGGGGATGAGAGAAGTGGGATCTGTCAGAGGGAGGTGTTGACTTGCGATGTAGTTGCAACAAAGGCCTCAGCGAATTTAATGGGGGAGCTGACAGGATCCTTCAGTGTTGCCCCACCTTGAGGCCAGGGGGCCAAGCCTTTATACTCCCCACCATACAACATTGAGCCGCCATTAAGTTCAGGCTGCGCTGGAGAGAGAGGGGCGCGATTTGGGGCTAGGCAGCTCTCTTCCGCTGAATCCAGTTCCCAGGGAGAGACTGGGCTGAGATCTTTCAGCCACTGACAGTTTGAGAATCAAGGCATCAACTTGGAAAGAGAGGTTTGGATAGTGCCTCACAGCATCCAGTACAAAGGCCAAGTGACAAGAAGAGACAAAGCAAATAGGGAGAAACCCAGCTTCTGCTCTGTAAAGAACGTTATAACATTGCTCTTATTCCCATTCTTCAGACAGAAATTCGCTTGGTGTTTGAACCAGTCAGGTATTTGAAATACGTTTAAGATGTGACCTAAATGTGACCAGAAAAGTCTAAATGTATTTGGGAAAGAGGTCACAGAATTGCCAAGTCTAATTTTGTCATGCAAATCAAGTGCACACTAAAGTTCTTAATGCAATATTTGAGAAAACACTACCCTTAGGTAACTGGCATGGCTTCATCTGCTAGAATGTTCAGATTCCTTCATTCATTCCCTCATTTAATAAGGACTTGTTGGACATCTGCTTGTGAAAGACACCTGTGACATTAGGGAGACAGTCCCCAAGACCACCCTTACTTCTAACACTTGCAATTTGGGAGGATTCTCAAGACCACCCTCAGGTTTGATAATTCAGTTGGAAGACTCACAGAACACACTGACAGCTGTTATGTTCACAGTTATGGTTTATTACAGCACAAGGATACAGATTAAAATCAGCCAAGGGAAAAAATGTATAGGGCAGACTCAGGAAGTTTCCTAGAGCAGAAGCTGTAGCATCCTCTCTCAGTGAACTTGTGGATAACACTCTCCAGGCAACACTGTGTGACAATATGCACAGAGTATTGTCAACCAGGGATGCTCATATGAGCCTTGGTGTCCAGAGTTTTTGTTTTTTCTTTGAGACAGGGTCTCATTCTGTTGCCCAGGCTGGAGTGCAGTGGCACTATTGTGGCTTACTATAGCCTTGACCTTTCTGGGCTCAGGTGATCCTCCTACTTCAGCCTACCAAGCAGCTGGGACTACAGGTGTGTGCCATTATGCGTGGCTAATTTTTGTATTTTTTGTAGAGACTGGGTTTTGCCATATTGCCCAGGCTGGTCTCTAACTCATGGGCTCAAGCAATCCACCTGCCTTGGCCTCCAGAAGTGCTGGGATTACAGGCATGAGCCACCATGCCCAGATGGTGTCCAGAGTTTTTATTGGGGCTTCATGCTGTGGACATGCTGTGGATAGCCTGTATGGCTGACCTTTAGTCTCCAGCCCCTATGGACGTTGAGCTGATACTGTGTGGCCCAAAATGCTTGTTATAAATCACATGGTTAGACTGTCTGGTGTCTCTCAAGGAGCCTAGGTAAACAAAGACACTCTGATCAGGCAGGACATTCTTTGGGCCTAGAGATCACCTCCCAGTAACTGAGGCAAAGGTCAGACTTTCCTTTGGGTAAGGCTAATTCTTTTATACACAGAAAGATTCCAGGCTCTGAGGATATAGCAGCAAGCAAAATAGATATAAATTCCTGCTCTCTTGGAGTCCACTATCATATTCAGAAAGTGCCCTTAAGTTGCCCATTCCAAGACCCCACTGGCTTACTAGCCTGAAGTCCTGAAGTATACTATTTTCCCAGGAACAGCTCCTTAAATAGACCTAGACATTTCCAGGGACCTTGCAAATATAACCCAAATGTGACATTCATGTTGGGATCACTTATTCTCTTGGATCCTGGGATAAAACAATAGAAGAGAGATATTTGTCTTTTAAATGGATTCTTCAGATTGAGTTCCTGCAGCTGAGCTGTTGGGCCCCTAGAAACGGAATTCCTTCTTTTGCACTTTCATAGCGGTCAAACGCTGGCCATCATACCCCGTGCTTGGAACGGCTGCTCATTGCATACTCTAGGCTGTGTGCTTCCGCCTGGCCTGGACTGGTAGTCTTCTTTATCTGTAGTCGCTCTATCATTCCAGTTTAGAATCTGTCATTCCACATTCCTCAGGGCTCCAGTCAACCTGACAGATCTGAACATATGTTCTCGGTTGTTGGGGACCGAGGGAACTGACATCTGATTTGTAGTTGAGAAAGCCAAAGTGGCCATGAAACACAGGAGAGTCTGCAACTGGAAAATAAGTGCACTCCTCCACAAAGGCAGAGCAAAGCCCATGAACTCTCAGAAATGACAGCGGGAATGTTGGTCTGGGTTAACAAGAATCCTGCCCAGGAGGATGGCCTGCCAGGGGAGATTCTGGGATGTCCTACAGGAAGATGCTGGGTGGGGTGAAGCCTATGGCTAGAAAGAAGGCAGTCGAGGGACTCTGCCTACAGCATGGGAGTGGTCATCAGAGGAACCTTTCAGGGGAATCCACATGAGAAAGGGTCAGTGTTAAATACCTGCCAAGTCCAAGAGCACAAAGCGATTTTACGATAGCATCAGGCAAGAGTGAAATTTTTCCTCCTCCCTTTTCCTTCTCCCTCCTTGGACTCCAATCCCAGGGAGGCCACAAGCTGCTGTTAGGCATCTGAGAGAGGAGCAATGGGAAAAAGAGAAAAAGACACTTCCCAGGAGCCTGCAGTTTGCCTGCAGTGACTTCACCTAAGAAGAAAGGGCTGGGCACGGTGGCTCATACCTGTAATCCCAGCACTTTAGGAGGCCGAGGTGGGCGGATGACGAGGTCAGGAGTTCGAGACCAGCCTGGCCAACATAGTGAAACCCCGTCTCTACTAAAAATATAAAAATTAGCGAGGCAGGGTGGCCTGCGCCTGTAGTTCCAGCTACTCAGGAGGCTGAGGCAAGAAAATTGCTTGAACCCGGGAGGCGGAGGTTGCAGCAGTGAGCCGAGATTGTGCCACTGCACTCCAGCCTGGGTGACAGAGTAAGACTCCGAAAAAAAAAAAAAAAGAAGAAGAAGAAGAAGAAAGGAGAAGACTTATCTTTACAATGAACATCCAAATGTTGATTAAATATATCATAGTGGACAGCATCGTTTCAGAATCAAGACTATGTGACTTAAAGTAACCCCTGGCATATAAATGTGTGCTTTATTAAATAATCCACTATTGATGTGGACTCTATGTACAGACAAAAAAGAGGGAGAGAGACTCATTTTTCCTTCTCTTCCTCCTCACATAATGTTTTGATCTTATCTGCCTTGGCCTGAAGCCAGCTCTGTCACTTGGAACAGCAGGCTCAGCATGACCAGCCAGGAGCAACCCACAGGCATTGTCTATTTCCAGCTTGGATAATGTCCCATAAGAATCCACTTTATTTTGGCAGAGTATGTACTTAAAGCGGAAAGTATGTGTTTATTAACATTTTCACTGTCCTCATTCGAGGCCATATAAAAATCTCTCAGTGTTTTGACTGGTCTAGATGTTGTCTACATAGTTAAAATGGTATATAATTTAGCTTTTCACAATCTATTATTATACACCATGAATTCTGTTAAATATAAGGCTTCATTTCCCAATGAAATATTTAGAAATAATAATTTCTCAATTCACACTTAAACAGGCTAATTAGTATAAAAGTCTTTTAGATTAAAAACTAATGATCTGAGAATCAACAGAATCGTTGCTCAAGTTCAGCATTTCTATGCAAGAGTTCCTTATCTTTCTCATTTGCTCACACCTAATCGAAACCTTTAAGGATCTCTGGCATTTGTTAAGTAAAGGCCAGCTGTTGAATCGAATTAATGCATAACACTATGATATAATAAAGCATCTTCTTAGAGCAACTGTTATATACCCGGCACTACCCTGGACTGTTTCTGCCACTTCAAGTCCATTTGATACACAGTGGGAAAAGATGGCTATTGAAGTTATCCGTTCCCCTTTGATACAATCACTAAATGATTCATCTTTTTCTCACAAATAGTGGCAATTTGGGGAAATCTCAGAACAGGCAGGCCTTCCAAATCAACAATGCTAGATAATGTTTTGTTTTATAAGTAGGAAGTTCACCCAGGTTGACTGAGGGAGGAGCAACCCTGGTTCATTGCATAAAACATTACACAGTATTTGTTGATCTAACTTGACTTGCAAGCTATCCTGGAGTTTTATGATAATTTATGGCAATTGGTGGTATGATACTTGAGTTATGGTACCTTGTGATGTTGCTTATAAGTGAAATGAAGTATACGCCAATGTAGAAACACCTACAATCTGATGAAATTATAGGATGCATACAATAAATTGTTTCTACAGACATGCTTAAAGGGGAAAGAAAAGCTAAACATATGCCCAAACAGAAATGTTAAAGGGGAATATTCTGATTACTGGGTTTTCAGCAACCCTTCTGCCCACAATCTTTCCTGAAGTTTGAGCAAATTCATGGCTGGGGTCTTCAGCCGTAGAAAGTCTGTCCTCATCCTTTCCTTTTTCTTTCTTGAATTTCATTTCACTGTGGTAAGAAGACTTAGTAAGAGATCTACCCTCTTAAAATTTTAAAAGTACAATACCTTATTATTGACTAAAGCTGCAATGACTATATATATGGCAGAGGACCGATAAGCCATAGAGATCTGCCCTCATCCATTCTCTCTGGACTCTGGCATCAGGTTGCAATAGGTCCTCCACATTAAAATTTCCCACTAACCCCAAATATAATGCATCTAACTAGTTTCCCCCAAGCCAGATGGCAAAAATCCCTTCTAGCCTTGTCTTAAAATCCTTAGCATTATATAAGTTCTAATCCTGTGACTTTAACAGCTTCTTGGAATCAGTCATGCATATGCAGCTCTGGTTCCTTGCTGGGGTATTCACTACCTTAAACTTTCTAAAAAAACCCGATGACCTTCTAGTGTTGTTTTGGGGATTAGTGGGCAGATGTAGAGGACAGTGATGTCTACACTTGCTACATTCTACCTCTTGGCTGTCTACTATATCCACATTCACTTCTTTCCATATAATTTTTAAAATATCCCTGCCTGACAATATAACCAGTATAAAAGTGAAAATATACTCATTCTCTTTCCAAGAGAGGGAAAACATGAAACCATATTAATTCATTGTATCCACATTCTTGTTTAGGCTCTCTATCTAATACCTGTTTCTTTCTAATTCTAGAGATGATCCTCTATTATTTAAAAAATCCATGGCTGATTGATAAACCTGGTCAATATTACCTTGCATTAAATGGTCAAGAAAGGAAGAAAAAAGAAGAGAAATTAAGTATATGATACATAATAAGAAGGGTAGCAGCTGTAATCCTCACTTAAGTATTAGATCCTGAGGTACTACTGATATTTGTGGGGTTTCTTTGCCATGAATTTTATATTCCTCTTGCCTTTGGCTAACATTTCAGCTAGTCAGGATTCTTTGCTAGATTTTGTATCAGTCAGCTGTTGCCAGAGTAATACTGTACACAATTTCAAGATTTAGGTGACTTACAGTAACAAGTATTTATTTCTCACTCACAGGTCTGTGGGTTGGCTGTGGCTTATCTGATTTACCCTGGGTTTATTTAGCTGGACCTGGCCTTAAACTATGGGTTAGATCAAAATCCATTTGCCATATATCTCCTCCTCTTTCAACAAATGACTACCCAAGGCATATTCTTATTAATTCAAAATGCAGGGATACAAGAGGACAAATTCAACTACACAAGTGTATTTCAAACTTTTGCTCACATCATATTTGATAACATCCATTAGGAAGTCATGTGGTCAAGTCCAAAGTCAATAGACGGAAAAGTATCCTTCACACGACATGAGTAGATATAGAAAATTCTGCTTCAGGAGAGTGAAGAATTGAGACCAATAATTTAGTTTATCATAGGAGTGATTGAACACTTATTTCTGAGGACTTTGACCCCTTGCTGGTCTTGTTTGTAGAAGATTGCACTCTCTTCCATTAACTTCACCACTGGGAGTCTCCTGAACTCTACACATAGGCCTTCTGGCCCCTATCGTGTGGCAGAAAGTCTTTTCATGCATGATAATAAGGATAAGTCACCCAGCTAACAACGTGATCCCCTTAAGTTGCCTGTCCACCTAATGGTAAGAGATTTCTCAAATGGCCAGATGACAATCTCCAATTCATCAGAACTGACGAAGCATTCTAACCTTGAACACTAACACATTAAGCAACCAGATCCCCAAATCCAGATATAAGAGGTAAGCAATTTATGAGTGAGTTATTTAGATATGATCACAAGAGATGTTAGTCCCACCTCTACCCCTTGAGTTCTAGACTTATAAATCCCACATACAGGAGAAACTACATATACTGTATTTTGGAAAACCTTATCCTTGCAGGGTTTTATGTCCAAGGAGGAGTCATAGGTGAGTCCACAATGAGTCGTTCTACCTTTAGATAAGGCCAGCTGGTTCTGAATAAGGAGGCTTGTAAAACCAGTTGATTTATTGAATATCAGCTAATTTCTTCACTACTTTTACTTTGACACATATTTCTTGGTTAAAAGCAACATAATGGTAATATAAAATATATCATGAGCACACAGAAGACATTAGTTAAGCCGTGGATGTTGATATGACAGAGGTATGATAGGAAAGGAGGCAAATAAATGTTTCATTCCCCGAGGACAAATGACTAGCCCTTTTCAGATATGATGTGCTGGAGGTGGCAGTCATGCCACCCTTGGCAAGTGATATATGTGATGTTAAACCCAGGCATAACCTTCCTCACTATCATCATGGATATTTGGAGCAAGCACTATGCTCACTGGAATAGAGGCCAACTAACATTTACAAACTAGATTATTCTATTTGCCCAACGGAGCCCCTCCAGCACTAGGAGACTTCTGCAGAACACTCAAAGGGCACACCTAGATTCTCATAGTCTAGGACCATGGACACATCCACCTGCATAGCTCTTCCTCAGTCTTCCTTTTTTATCTATCATCCTGTGTAATGCCTTTTAAATTCCTGATCATTGAATCTGATTAGACACTAATCAGGGATGGGTTAGATCTTGACCTTAGTTTCCCTCTCTCTGAATGCAAGATATTATTGCATTGTCTAATAAGACGTGTTAAAAATCCTGCCCCAGGGATGAGGCAGGAGGAGGGAAGCCCTGCTTCTATACAAGAGTGAAGTGGGGCTGCCGAGGTGATGGAACTATTCTGTATTTTGATGACATCAGTGTCAATACTTGGCTGTGATATTGTCCTATATCCAATGTCCTACCCTATGTCCAATACCTGGCTGTGATATTGTCCTATAGTTTGGCAAGATATTACCACTGGGGAAAACTGGGTAAAGGGTACACGTGATCTCTCTGCACTATTTCTTATAACTGCATATGAATACACAATTGGTTTTGAATGAAAAAATTTAACTAAAAACAAACAAATGAACAAACAAAAAATAGGCCTGCCTCAAGGTGGATTGTATTCCTTTACTGTCTTTCATGGATACTACTGAGTGAGTTATGATACCACTGCAGACTATGAGTGTTACCAGCACTTCATTCAAAGCCATCAATAAGAAATATTTAAGAATTGTAGTTACTGATCTATAGCTACTAATCATAGGAAGCTCTTTGTGAGGCTGCAGGTATGGGTTGAGATAGGGAGTATAAACTATCTGCTCATGCATCTTATGCCTTTAGGGACTGTTCAGGTCCTGTCCCATTTGAGGATGTATTTCTGGGCACACTTGTCTTGCCTGGGTGGATAGGGTGGCAGCCAGCTTGCGATGGACAGTTTGGATCATGGGGTTATCTGATTAGAGAGTCTCTGTTAGACCCCAGGAGCAAGTCAGGAAGAGTTGTACAAAAAAGAACGATTTCTTCCCAAAGGGATGGTGGCTTTTATCCTAAATCCTTGGAACCACCACTGTGCTTCTCTCAGAGGGGCCATGGAAACTTCTGGGCTGGGGAAACATTTTACAGCCTTGCCAGCTCCACTGATGGAAACCAACAACTTCAGGGTCATCTTTTTCAGGAATATGTTGGCAGATCTGAGAATCCTGGGTTTGAAGAGTCTCCTGTGCCAACCTTGATGCTTATTGGGCCCGGCCACAGGTCATCAACATGTTTCATTCGGTTTTACTCTGTAGTGTTGCTAAAAACATCAGCTTTAGGCTAATATGTGGCATGTTGACAAATTGAAATATTCTCTCTTTGGGGCCTGTTTTTAACGTCTTGGGCTTGTTTTAGGGGAAATGTCTATTTCCTATAACCTGTTTCATTTAAAATCTCTCTTTTCCTCCTGCCTTTCATATTCTTAGTTTCCTTAATTATGCCTCTATCTGGCCTTTCATCTAAGAAATTTCTATTGTACTGACAGAGCTTTTCTCAGGAAGTCAAAAGACTTCTTTTTTTTCTCCTGGGCAAACTCAGGGAAAGTAACAGGGTTGATCAAAGGTAGTAAGAGGTAGAATATTGGTCCCAGAAGAACGTGACCAACCTGAACATGCTGTGAGCTCACTTAGTCCCGAGCTCATCTTCCCCTGGGATCCTTAATTCTTATGCTTTATTCAGTTTGAAAACCTCACCTAAGGTTGGGATGGCCTATACGTATGCCTTGTGTCTGAAATCTAAATCCCCCTCAACCCCTGCTTCCACAGCAATTCCTTGGGCAGAAGAGGCCTGGAAGCCCTATTCAGATAGCTTCATTGTGCCTTGGCCACTGCATGTTTTACTGGCAACAGCAATAAATTGAGAAAAGCAGGGCCTTGAGAATGATTCAATCCTTCTCAAAAAGCAGGTATTCTAGCTTTTATTGAAAGGCAAAATTAATTTGGACTGATTCTATGACTAAGTAGCTACCTTAGGGTTCTTAAACATTGCATAGAAGAGGCACCCAGGGGAGGAAAGACCATAATCCTTGATAATCTACAGATGGAAGGTTTGAATGTTGGACTCTGGGTCACCTCTGTGGGAAGTCATTTCTTATACCCCAACTTGGAATAAGGGGACTTTTCACATATATCTATGGTGTCATTTTCAAAGGAAGATTGCGTTGAACCAAGGGTTTATTGTTATTTTGGGGTGTGTGTGTGTGCTTGCATGCACGCGCGCGCGTGTGTGTGTGTACTTCTTTCTGGATTGTAAAGGTCTGGCATGGGTTCAGAAATCTCCAGAGACCTGGAATCTTTCTTCCTTCTTCCAGTAACTCAGATACAATTGGAAGTGCCTACCCCCTTAATTGTTGACTTACTGTTTAGCATATAAAGAGGAACTAGAATCTAACCTCCAAAAATTCAAAGGAACTATTGAAACACAACTAGATATATAAGCGGAAAACCAATTACATTGGATTTAGGACAATTGAATGTTTGCAATATCTGAGCTATGAGACCTGAGAGACTGTGCCATTTTTCCAATAATAAAATTAGGAGTTAGTCCATTGAGGAAGAGCTACAATCACTTAAGTTGAAATACTTGGCTTCTAGTCCCAAGAGTCAGCCTTCCAAGATTTCATTCAAGAAATTTTTGCTTGTTGCTGACTTGTCCCTAACTATACATGCATCATTCAGGAAGGATGTCTAACGAGATTGTAAAGTTAGAGATTGTATTAGAGACTGTAGCTCAGGAGCATTATTGAGCCTTAGGATTATGTAGCAAACAACAATTGGAATTGTATGTCTTCTGGAAGAGAAAACCATAACTTTCACAAAGTTAAGAAAGAGTCTGTTGTTTTGCCTGCTGTTATGCCAAGACTTCCACCTTAAACACCTAGATTAAAAACCTCCTACTATAGCAAAGAAGGGCCTTTATTAAACTTCAATGGCCATGAATCAACCCGGACCATCTAAATGTCTTGACTCAATGATCCGTCCTTTCTTCTTTCCCAGAAAATGTTAGTAATGATGGTAGAAGACTGATCAAAACAGAAAGCATCCTGCAACCATAGCTATCTCTCCTTATCTCTCTTCCCCTCCCCCAAACACACACCAAAGCCTCAGATGCTATTAGATGGATTGCATACTCTGCTTAAGGTTCAAAGCATAAATGGAGGATGGAAATCTAATACTTATGGAAACCAAGGGAGGTTCTCATTTACAGGAGGTTAAGACTCATCTCCAAGATGATCCAAATTTATTTCATCCTGTGTCATGATGAGATTGATAACTGGCTTAGGGATTGAAAGGAGGTCCTTGTTCATTACATAGAGGAAGGACTTTCCAGGGAGTCACAACCTGCAGATCTGCTACACAGCCAGCAGATGTCAGTAAGAGCCTCAGAGTCACCAACATACGTTTTCGGAATGCTAGGTTTCTCTTGTCCTACAGGTCAGCCTGAGGGTTTAGATCACTCAGCCCTTGATATCTAAAGCCACAGCATGTTATCTCAAGGTGCTAGAGCTCAAAGGGAAATGACCACAGTTTGGCCAGATAATGTGATCAATGTGGGAGTCTTATACAGATAATCTTGTCCCATGGCTTCACTTAGTGTAGATTGGGAAAGCATTAAGAATAGGTTTCTTTATGTTTTGAATGCCAACAACCAGTGGAGAATGTGCTTTCCTTTATTGACTGTCCATGTTAAGAGGCAATCGCGATCCCATTCTCCCCTAAGCTTGCCTTGTCCACAGTGTTACCCCAGAGACTTCCAAGGGTCCTGCCACCAGTGATCTTTGAGTTTCCAGGATGGGATCTCTGAGACAGGAAACTTCTTTTTTTTTTTTTTTTTTTTTTTTGAGACGGAGTCTCGCTCTGTCGCCCAGGCTGGAGTGCAGTACCTGGATCTCAGCTCACTGCAAGCTCTGCCTCCTGGGTTCACGCCATTCTCCGCCTCAGCCTCCCGAGTAGCTGGGACTACAGGTGCCGCCACCATACCCGGCTAGGATTTTTTGTTTTTTGTTTTTTTTTATTTTTAGTAGAGACAGGGTTTCACCGTGTTAGCCAGGATCTCCTGACCTCGTGATCCACCCATCCCGGCCTCCCAAAGTGTTGGGATTACAGGCTTGAGCCACCGTGCCCAGCCAACCTCTATAAATTGCTGATGAAATAAACGAGCAGGTACATTAGTGAAAGAACATTAATGAAGGCCTCACTAAATAGTCTTTACAATTGAAGACCAAAGTGGTGTCCTGACTTAAATTCTTTATGACTTTACAAAAAAGATATTGATCTCACTCAACTGAAATGTGGCAAAAGTCACTAAACTACCATTAATAAACTAAATTGTAATGAGCGTTTCCAGTTTTTATTAGGTGCTAGAAATTCTACCAAGTGTTATAAAGGCATTATTTATTTTTGAAAGATTATACTCTTTTCTTAAAGCCTATATTGTATCAAATATACAGTTTTCGACGACTCGAAAACTGGCCCCACTAGGATAGTACATTGGAGAGTCACCATCTGCTTATCTATATGTTTAATATTAAACCACTTTATAGCATTCCTCTATTAAAGTAAAAATAAAAAAAAACTATAAGAGTAAAAATATGACAACTATTGGAGTTACAGTTTCAGAGTAGGTTCTCATCAACTGGCAGCAATTATTATTATCATTGTTATTTCTATTAGTAGTAATAGTATTGTCATTATTCCCTTAACCATTATATGTTTTTCAATCTGGAGAGACAAAGGAATGAGATTATTTAACAAACATATATATGCTATTATAATTTGTAGTTCTCTGAAGTTGCAGTTCCTAAGCCATCAGGCAGGCACAAAGCAGAAAATGTAGTCAAGAGGATTTGGATGAATTTATGTCTTTTTTCTCCACAATTCTTTCTATAAATGACAATTTACATCCAGCCTGCCACTGGTTAATAATCCTGTTGTTCCTGCAGAACTAGTAATGTGTTCCATTGTGGAAACCTTCTTAGGAATATTTCTTAAGCTATAGTTAATATTATATTCTAATTCTGTAGCTGAACTTTCAGATAAATTGAATGGATTAATTAAAACTAAATAATTCATAACTCCAAATTCTGTGATTATGAGAAACTTTCTTAGGCAAAATCCAATGTTCTAATTCCATGAATGAACAAGAAAACAGCTACCAAGATATTTTTAGGAACTTTAGCATAGTGATACCAAGAAAAATGCTAAACTGGATCCTTAATCACCATGATCCACCATAAAATGGCAAAACTGATATACCAGTGAATGTTATTTTTTTCTAGTCAGATAATTATTTGCTACATCGAATTTTGTCCCAACTAGAGTGGAACAAATATTAGGTAGAAAACTAAGTCTAATTACATATTTAACTAATAAATGTAACTGAATAAAGAGTTTTAAAAAATCGTTACTGTTAGAATGGTAATTTGAGGTGGCTAAGTATTAACATGTGAATTTAGAGAATACATATAATATGCATGTATTTATGAAGAAAAATCTATGCTTGGAAAATAAATGGCTAAATTAATTTACAAATTTCGTATTATAATAAATTCAACAGTGGGAAGACCTAAATATATTAAGTTATTTAAACTATTTGATATTTATACTTGCTATATGAATTGCACATATTCAAATTTAAGGTAAAATAGAGTTAACTTAAAATGTATTTAAAACTTACTAGTTTATAAGCACCTATATTAGAGTGATATAAATTATATCACAGAGCATATTGTAATTTTCCTTATATGACTACAATTTTGGCTTCTTTGCCATGACAAATTTTTACATTTAAAATTTAACATTTAACGTCTTCAGAAGAAATATTTATTTATTTTCCAATTTTGATGAAATATATGCAACTATTCAAATGTCAATTACTAGAGGTAAATTACATATACACAGGAAATTTAACTTTCTATGTTGCAAGGATAAGTTTATTAATCTTGGTTTTCTAGAATAATCTGAGATACTTTAGGAAGATGAAGTGAATAAGTTGTT
>NW_012111253.1:1824745-1835081 GCF_000951035.1 Colobus angolensis palliatus
AAAAAAAAAAAGAAAATTTTTATTGTGGTAAAAGCATATGTAACACAAAATTTGCCATTTTAACCATTTTAAGTGTACAATTCATTGGCATTAATTACATTTACAATATTGTGCAACCATTATGTCTGTTCCCAAAACTCTTTTTCATCACCTCTAATAGAAACTCTGTGACCATGAGGCAATAACTTCCCATTTCCTCCCTCTATCCCCAGTCTCTGGTAAGCTTTAATCTACTTTCCATCTCTCTGAATTTGCCTATTCTAGATATTTTATATAAGCTGTCCTATTGCCAGTTTTGATCAAATGGAAATATACTGTTTTGAAAGAAGAAAGCTTAGTTATAGAAGAAAATAAGCTTAAAAACTAGGAAAATGAATTTTGGTAAGATCCCCTTTAGAAAAAACAGGGAAGAGACTGAAAAACTGTAAACCATTTCATATATTTTTGTCACCAAAAAATGAGGCAAGTCAAGCTCCTCGTTGAAATCTGGCCGAGTCGAGTTGAGGTCTGGGTGAAGGTTGAGCTGTTGGAGCACCAGCATCCAACAGCTCAACCTGGAAATGTGGACACGAATCACAAGAATCATGATTTAATTGTTCTGTTTTAATCAGGAGAAAACACATACATAGGAAGCAAATAACCACTAGAGGCCTCGCAAGTGGTTGACCACCTTGTCTTGGAGAGAAGGGCTGAGATGAGGTTTGGGAGTCTGGACCTGAAGGACAGACTTTGAGTCTTATGTCAAATGATTGTTCTACAGTTTTTAACTTACAAACTTCTGGGTTACATGCAAACCTCTTGTATTGTCCATTAGCTTGGGTCATGGTTAAGACAGATTATCAATAAATATGTATGGGTTCAAAAAAATTAAGTTATCCTGTTGTATCTAACTTATTTCATTTAACATAATGTTTTCAAGGTTCGTCCATGTTGAGTATTTGTCAGAACTTTCCTCCTTTTTAGGGCTGAATCCATTTCATCGTGTGCTTGTACCTCATTTTGTTTATCCAGTCATCTGTTCGGGGACACTTGGGTTGTTTCCACATTTTGGCTGCTGTGAACAATGCTGTAATGAACATGAGTGGACAAATATTTGTATGAATATCTGTTTTGACTCTTTGGGGTATATACCCTGGAGTAGAATTGCGCGGTCATATAGAAATTCTATGTTGAGCCTTTTGGGGAACAGCCAAATTGTTTTTCACCTTGACGTCACCATTTTACACTCACAGTACCAACGTGCAAGAGTTTCCATTTCTCCACATCCTCACCAACACTTGTTATTTTCTATTTTTTCCCTTCTAAGGATTGCTAACTTAGAAAGTGTGAAGTTGTATTATTTTTTAGCTTAAATAAAAATCGTGTTTCAGAATAAGATATAGTGGTGTATCCTACCAGAGATGATGTATTACTGGAGATTAAATTTGTAGGACCTCTTCCCCCACCAGTCTTCCATTGCAATGAACCAATACTTCCACTCCTTGTATTAGAGGTAGCTTCTGAAGAAGCTCCCTAAGAAAGAGTAGGTCCCTTAGAAGAATTACTTAGGGTATCCTTCCTTAGAAGGTAAGATAGGGGTTCCCCTGGAGTCCGTGAGTGTAGCCTCCTTTTAGGGAGGGGGACAGGTGAGTAGCCCCATTGTCTGGGGAAAGGGAAAATGGTCTGGCTCTGTTATGAGGGCTTAAAGGAAAAAGTGAAGTAGGTTTCAGGAGAGGAATGGAGACACTTGTTTTGTTTGTGAGATGATGGCCACTGGAACCAGATCTGATTCCCTCCTCTTCTTGGGCCCATGGAAACCTGGAGATTGCCTGGGATCAGGGAAAGAAAGGAAGGGAGGGTGACCATTCCGAACTATACCCTTAGGAGCACTGTGTTACTGTTGCACTCAGCTCTTCTCAATCTTTTCCAAATTATGGGACAAATGTAGTAATCTTACAGATGAAGATATTAAATCAAAGAGAAGTTGACTATTTTTAAACCTTGGAGAGGCTGCTTTCTGGCTGAAGTTACTGGGAGAAGCAATGAAAGAAAAGACACTTTACAGTTCTTCACTTCATCTACCAAAATATGCAGTTCTATTGGCGTTTATAGAAACTTCAGGTAATAGATCAGTGATCAACAGTGCCCCGGGAACAGTGCTCTCATGTTTTTCTACACCCCTGACTTTTGCTTTTATGATACTGACTTTTTAAAGGATAATTATTATTATTTTTTTTTTTTATTATACTTTAAGTTCTAGGGTACATGTGCATAACGTGCAGGTTTGTTACATATGTATACTTGTGCAATGTTGGTGTGCTGCACCCATCAACTCGTCAGCACCCATCAATTCATCATTTATATCAGGTATAACTCCCCAATGCAAGATAATTATTTTTTTAAAAACGCCCCACCTTCTGGATTTGTTTAATCATTTTCTCATAGTGCTTTTTAACCTGTTTCTGTATCCCTTGAATTTCCTGTAACCTGGAGACTAGGGCTAAAGGCTTAAGTTCAAGTTTAACATTTTCAGCAAGAATGTGTCATAGGCGATGCGGTGGGAGTCATTTTGTATCACATAAGGAGACACAATGTCAGATTGCCCCACTATTGATGATGCTTAATCGTTTGATTTAGATGGTGACCGTCAGATGTCACCATTGTAAAGCATGTTTTCCCTTCTGCCATATCGAGTGACCTGTGTAATCGCTTGAAAAATACTCCTGTTGACAAATCTTGTTTAGAATTTTAAAGCACCCGCTGCCCTCTGCAATACTTTAATGAATTTGAGACTCTCTTTGTCATCTTGATACACAGTGCTTTGTAATTTATCTTTAAGTGGCTCAAACATCTAAAAGTAAAAAGACACAGGATTATGCTAGACACCTAACTTCACAGTGCTCACAGCACGGGGAAGGATAACCTTAGTTACTGTGAGAATTCACCATAATGGGCTGGTCGTTATTGTCCCCAGAAAGGGAAGGAAAATGGCTGCCATTGTAAATTGAGGAGCATAGAAATAAGATCAGCTTTGAGGCGGAACGGTGTTTTCTTCTTCTTTTCAAAGATATTTACATGTCAGCGGGTTTTACTTCTTGGAGGTAAAACACTTCCTCAATTTCTCCTTGGACTATTCACTATAAAGTTGCTGTTTAATCTTCCTGGAACATAACCTTCAATTTTAAAGAATGTAAAGCTTTGTATTATTTGTTTAATGAATTTATAGCAGTGCTTCCCAGCTTCCCAGTATTTTTCGGACTATTGACATTCATAGAAAGTGATCATATTGACATGATGCAATGTGGTGTGCTAGAGGAGATTTAGGGGCATCATATGGGACTTATTTTTCATTATATAATTATGATAAATATCAAATGCACATATTAGAAAATATATTAAAGATTCGATTTACAGAAAATTTCCAAAGACAATCTGAGTTTTTTTTTCAGATGAAAAATTTCAGCTTTCTGCTATCAGTTTTTATGCAGGAAATACCCCGTGAAATTTATGATTAAGAGTTTTAAGTAAAAACCTCTTCAAATTCTTGATAGCTCTCATCAATGAAACTGCATCAGTAGGTGACCAAGTGTTTAACCATTTTTCTTTACAACCATTTGAAATTTTCTAAAAGTTAAAATTATAGTTAACATTGCTTATTTTCTTTCATTGACAAATGTAATGTTGAAATTTTATGGTAAATTCATTTCAAATCCAGTGGAGCTTCTTTATATTCAGTATTTCAAAGCAATCATGAAGTTCTTATTAGCAGATCATCCACACATGGTTGGAAGAATCGTCTGGAGTTGCCCAGGCAACACTAAAAGGACTTCAGCTGCAAATGGCTAGCCTACATTTGAAGATGGATTTGTTTCCCACCCCCCTACCCTCCGCCCCAGTTGCAAATAAAAGAATAAAGAATAGTTCACCAACCCTCTCTGGGCACATCATCCAGCTTCAGTAATTAACATTTGACAATCTTTTTTTTTTTTTTTTGAGATGGAGTCTCGCTCTGTGGCCCAGGCTAGAGTGCAGTGGCCTGATCTCAGCTCACTGCAACCTCTCCCTCCCAGTTCAAGCGATTCTCCTCCCTCAGCTTCCTGAGTAGTGGGGATTACAGGCACATGCCACCATGCCTGGCTAATTTTTTAATGTTTTTAGTAGAGACAGGGTTTCACCATGTTGGCCAGACTGACCTCAAGTGATCCGCCCGCCTCGGCCTCCTAAAGTGCTGGGATTACAGGCGTGAGCCACTGTGTCTGACCAAGACAATCTTAATATATCTATTCTTGCCCCATGTTTAAAAATATTGACCAGAGTAGTAGAAGCCAGAGCCAGACATCATGTTGTTTTATTCAGAAATACTTCGGTATGTAAAAACACTTCACCGTTAGTACACCTGACAGAAGTAAACATGATTCCCTTAATTAGGTAATATTCAAATTTCTCTGTTGTTTCAAAAGAAGGATGTTAGTTGAATTATGTGAATCCAAAGTCCATCCAGGGCATTTCATTTTTTCTTAAGTCTCTTTGAGTTCTAAAAAAAGTTCCCACCATTCTATCCCATTTCTTTCATGGAGAACTGGGGTATTTGCACTGTAGACTGTTCAACATGACATTCCAAATTTGCTGGGTGCTTTCTCTGGCTCCCACATTTCCTGAAATGGTTACTTACATCAAGAGGTTTGATGAGATTCAGGCTCAATTCTTTTTTAGGTGTGAAGCCCTCACAGCTGGTGCTGATTGGTTTCGGCTGCCTCACATTAGGAGGTAGTGTCTGTTGGTCCCACCTCGAGTGACGTCAAGCTAATTAGGAGGTTTACAGGTGACCGTCTGTTCCATCCATTATAAAGTCGCAATCCACTTTTCTCCTAATGATTTTAGCATCCCTTGATGGTTGTTGCCTAGATACAGGAATTGCACATGTCGATTTTTAAATCCTATTATTTCTTCTTCATTTATTTGCTGGAATGTTTCTGTAAATAGAAATTAACCTCATCAGCTCTGAAATACAAATTGTACAGAAAGGCGGATCCGTATTTGATTTTTTCCCTTTTATTTTTTGTTTTTCATAGTATTGAGTTGTCCTAGCACCCTCCCGGGATGATAAATGGGGCTTAAAAATTTCTGTTAACTATCATTATAAGCTCATGTTCGGTGCTTAAATCCGCTGTAGTCCATGACTTTTCCGTCACGGACCATGAAGACATTGATGCTTGAATTGTCCCATTTTAAGACAGAGGGAACCCCCTCAAGTTGGTTTCTGGGTGCTTATTGACAAGGCCTTCCTGGTCTTTATGGTTTTTTTGCTTTTTAGCACAATAAGGTGTCCTGGGATTACCTTGGAAATGTCCCGCCCCAGAGATCAGTCATTTTGTCAAAGAACCCCAGTTTCTTATAGTGAATTTATGTTCTTTTTACAGTTCCCCCTCTCTATTGTATTTGGATTATTAAAAATGGCTATTTAAATTTTCTATATTCTCATTCTTTGTTTATCTGATATGTCATTTGCTGGGTTAAAAATTCCATTATGCTTATGATCTTATCCATTTTCATTTATTGTTCTAAGAGATTTCACTAAGATGAAAATAATTTTGGAAGTGAAAAGAGCATATGCAAGAAATGTTCAGGAAAATATGAGTTAAATGGCTGATTTTTCAGGGAAAAGCTGTTGTTTGGAGAGGATGGGAATGGGTGGAAGACTTGAGGATGGTGATGCTTGATTGTGGGGACCATTCATCTTGCAAGAATTCGATTAAAATTTGAAGTCACTGAAAAATTGTAAACAGGATTTTCTATTGAATACTGTTGAGGGAATGTATTTTGAGAGGTAAATGAAACCAGGTAGTGAGACTTGCTTGAGGGGTTGCACTAGGTCAAAGAATTGGTGAAGTGTTTTCCTACTAGCCACTTTCAATCTTCTACATAGGTCCTGTGCAGCTCTCTTCCAATGCCCCATCTGCTACACAAATAACCTCTTTCAGGATCTTGAATCCCCAGAGGAAATTTTATTTGATTACACCCAGATCCCAGCAGGATCTTGCCCTAGGCATCAAAGAGTGCCAGCTTCTGAGAGTTATATAAAGCCTTTCTCTGCAAACACTGGGCAAACATACTTCTGCCTGCAGAGACCTGGACAAACATCCAAGTTTGGATATATGAGTGGAAAAGAGGCAACAAAAACCAGCATCCTTTTACCTGACTCCCCTGTTGCCATTGGCCCACCCCATTTAGAATCTGAAACTATAATTTAGATGCAGTCTGGGACTCAGAAGAAAGAAGTAGACAGCAAACCAGCTATAGAGCAGGATAAAGAAGAGCAGTCCTGTGAGAATGGGGCAGATCTCCAGTGTTCCAGGTGGACGCTGATGGACTTGTTAGGGCTGGGGAGGTCCAGGAGGCCCACAAGATCCAGGATACCTCCTGTCTGGCAAGGGTGGGTGGCTGGGGAAGTCCAGAGGGGGCTCATATGCCTGTGGGCTTTGATTTCACATGAGCTCTCTGGTTGGGTGTTCTAGACGTGGAAGAATATATTTGACCATAAGAGTCTTGGGCTGGGATAGGGAGGAGCAATCTTGAGACCAGCCTGGTGGTGTTGGCAATAATTAGTAGGAGTATCCAAAGTGTTGAATAGCCTGGACATCCACCCCCAACTGGAGAATTCTTCTCTGGTGCCAGCGTTAGCCTGGTATCCTTGCTCCTCATTCAGATGGGGGCAGTGTTGGAGGCCTTGGAAGAGCTGCAGTCTCCAGGCTCTTTTCTACAGGTGTCTGCTTCTAAACTACAGCCCCTGGCTCAGCAGTGTACCTGGGGCTGAGCAGCTGAGGCTGCTCCCCACCCAGCACAGGACTGCAATGCGCTGCCCACATAGCAGACACTCTGCTTGCTTTGGAAGATTGAGACGTTCCTGCCACCAGCCTTCAAGACCTCTGGCCCCCACGGTCGGCCACTATTCCTGTTGACATCCTTTCTGAGGATTTCCAGATGCACTCACAAACAGCAGACTCCAGGTATGCCTCACTTTAGTAGGGCCAGGTCAAAGCAGGACTTTCCTGTCAGCGACCATGAAGACACTGATCACCACAGTAAAAGTGACACTCAGATGCAAAACATTGGGAAAAAATGAACAGTATGTGATTGAAGAGAAAAGTGTTTCCATTTAACAAGACCAGGTTCCCAATGTAAATGAAAAATATATATAAACTGACAATTCACCAAAGAAATTTCCATATTCAAATTAAAAACAATTATTTTGTATTTTACATTTACATGCATAGATAGTATAGAATGGTCCCAACTTTATTTATTTATTTTTTGAGATGGAGTCTCACTCCATTGCCCAGGCTGGAGTACAGTGGTGCAATCTCAGCTTACTGCAACCTCTGCCTCCTGGGTTCAAGCGATTCTCCCACCTCAGCCTGCCACGTAGCTGGGATTACAGGCATGCATCACTACACCTGGCTAATTTCTTTTTTTTCTTTGAGACAGAGTCTCACTCTGTCACCCAGGCTGGAGTGCAGTGGCGTGATCTCGGCTCACTGCAAGCTCCGCCTTCTGGGTTCACACCATTCTCCTGCCTCAGTCTCCCCAGCAACTGGGACTACAGGCGCACGCTGCCACGCCCGGCTAATTTTTGTATTTTTAGTAGAGGCGGGGTTTCACCATGTTAGCCAGGATGGTCTCAATCTCCTGACCTTGTTATCCACCCGCCTCAGCCTCTCAAAGTGTTGGGATTACAGGCATGAGCCACCGTGCCCAGCCACACCTGGCTAATTTATTTTATTTTATTTTTAGTAGAGACAGCATTTCACCATGTTGGCCAGGCTGGTCTCAAATTCCTGACCTCAAGTGATCTGCCCACCTTGGCCTCCCAAAGTGCTAGGATTACAAGCATGAGCCACTGTACCTAGTCCCCAACTTTTAAATACATGTCTGTGAAACACATGCTTGGAACAAAGACTGGCTGGATAGTTGCCCAGTAGATACAAGATATATTCAGGGCAGGAATGAGAGATTTTGGGTGCTTTTAGTTTTTTCCTTTGTTCTTTATAATGAACATACATTCCTTTTCTAATTTGAAAAACTCCAACCCATGTTATTTCTTGATTTGTTATCTACTGACTTAGACAAATAACCTTAAGACCTAGTGGCTCAAAACAATCAACATTCATAATCTCAGCTTCTGTAGGTCAGAAATTTGGGATCAGCTTAGCTGGTGGTTCTGGTTTGAGATCTTTCATGAGGTGGCATTCAAGGCTGCTGCAGTCATTGAGGGGCTTGAATGGAGCTGGATGGTCTTATTTCCAACGTGGCTCACTCATATGACCAGCAAGTTGGTGCTAGCTGTTGGCAGGAAATGTCAGTTCCTTGCATAGGGAACTGCTGCTTTGACTATGCTGACATTGCAGGTGGCTTCCCCCACAGCAAGTTGTTCAAGAGAGGGGAATACACAAGGGTAGCTGAGGGTTAGAGGGGGCCACCACACAGGTGTGGCTATCATATTTTTAAAAAGAGAATCCCTTCAATGAATGACTCTGGAATGGTGATCTATAAGATAAAATTAAACTGACCAGGCAGAGAGAGATTCTGATCAGGGAGTATATGATCACTTCAATTCAAGTTGCATCATTTCTCTTGGGTCAGTTTCCCCAAGGAACCAAAGACAGTCTGTAAGTCAACCCCGTGTGGCATTAGAAAAGTTAAATTTTTAATGTGGTTTAAATTTGTAATGGAAATTAGTTAATTAAGTTCGTAAATAGAGCTAATTTGAGGGATTTAATCTGTTAAATGAAGAACTAGGGAGAGTGTTCTCATTCTACACAAATTATCGGATTTGTGTAGAAAATAATAAGAGTTGTAGTTGGAGTTTAAATGATTAAGAAAAAACTAGATGTTTATGATTTCCAGTGTTAATATTTGGATGTTGGTGTAAACCAGCATTCACAAGCACAAATACTTCTCTGAGACAAACAGCCTCAAATGGACTCTTTCAAATTGGGCACCTATGTGAGTATCTTGATCCCTAGTAATGGATAACGGTATTTCAAGCATGGGATTTAAGTTTTAAAATTCTTTTAAAAATGACATTGAGGCCGGGCGCGGTGGCTCAAACCTGTAATCCCAGCACTTTGGGAGGCCGAGACGGGCGGATCATGAGGTCAGGAGATCGAGACCATCCTGGCTAACATGGTGAAACCCCGTCTCTACTAAAAAATACAAAAAACTAGCCGGACGCCTGTAGTCCCAGCTACTCGGGAGGCTGAGGCAGGAGAATGGCATAACCCCGGGAGGCAGAGCTTGCAGCGAGCTGAGATCCGGCCACTGCACTCCAGCCTGGGCGACAGAGCGAGACTCCGTCTCAAAAAAAAAAAAAAAAAAAATGACATTGAGTCTGTTAGTCTTTGTAAATGATAGGCTCCTATTTGAAAATATATATACAATCAAACATGTTTATATACGTGTTTCTGAATACATTTCCTGAAATACACTACTAGTTTTAGGTTTTCTTCTTCTGAGTATCATCATGGACTCATTTTTTGAAGACTGTTTTTTTTTATTATACTTTAAGTTCTAGGGCACATGTGCACAATGTGTAGGTTTGTTACATATGTGTACATGTGCCATGTTGGTGTGCAGTACCCATTAACTTGTCATTTACATTAGATATTTCTCCTAATGCTGTTCTTCTCCCCTCCCCCCCATGACAGGTCCCGGTGTGTGATGTTCCCCACCCTGGGTCCAAGTGTTCTCATTGTTCAATTCCCACCTGAGTGAGAACATGTGGTGTTTGGTTTTCTGTGCTTGAGATAATTTGCTCAGAATGATGGTTTTCAGCTTCATCCATGTCCCTACAAAAGACATGAACTCATCCTTTTTTATGGCTGCATAGTATTCCATGGTGTTTATGTGCCACATTTTCTTAATCCAGTCTATCGTTGATGGACATTTGGGTTGGTTCCAAGTGTTTGCTACTGTGAATAGTGCCACAATAAACATACATGTGCATGTGTCTTTATAGCAGCATGATTTATAACTCTTTGGGTATATAGCCAGTAATGGGATCGCTGGATCAAATGGTATTTCTAGTTCTAGATCCTTGAGGAATTGCCACTCTGTCTTCCACAATGGTTGAACTAGTTTACAGTCCCACCGACAGTGTAAAAGTGTTCCTATTTCCCCACATCCTCTCCAGTACCTGTTGTTTCCTGACTTTTTTTGCCATTCTAACTGGTGTGAGATGGTATCTCATTGTGGTTTTGATTTGCATTTTTTTTTTTTAAGGGAAAGCTCTTTTTTACACTAACATGTAGACTACTAAACATAGAAATGATTAGAGAAACCCTGTTTGACAACAACCATA
>NW_012111253.1:1835131-1899374 GCF_000951035.1 Colobus angolensis palliatus
TGGAGTGCAGTGGCCAGATCTCAGCTCACTGCAAGCTCCGCCTCCTGGGTTTACGCCATTCTTCTGCCTCAGCCTCCCCAGTAGCTGGGACTACAGGCGCCCGCCAAATCGCCCGGCTAGGTTTTTGTATTTTTTAGTAGAGACGGGGTTTCACCGTGTTAGCCAGGATGGTCTCGGTCTCCTGACCTCATGATCCGCCCGTCTCGGCCTCCCAAAGTGCTGGGATTACAGGCTTGAGCCACCGCGCCAGGCCCCTGACTTTTTAATGATCACCATTCTAACTGCCATGAGATAGTATCTTATTGTGGTTTTGATCTGCATTTCTCTGATGGCCAGTGATGATGAGCATTTTTTTCATGTGTCTGTTGGCTGCATAAATGGTGAAGACTATTTTACTTAATTATGTTTTAAAATTTCTTTTGACATCCAAATTGTCCCATCTTGGAATGTGAGCCCCTTCTACCTGTCCCCTCTCTCTTTTTTTTTTTTTTTTTTTTGAGACGGAGTTTCGTTCTTATTGCCCAGGCTGGAGTGCAACGGTGTGATCTTGCAACCTCCAACTCCTGGGTTCAAGCGATTCTCCTGCCTCAGCCTCCCCAGTAGCTGGGATTACAGGTGCCTGCCACCATGCCCGGCTAATTTTTGTATTTTTTAGGAGAGAGGGGGTTTCACTCCTGACTCAGGTGATCCACCAGCCTCAGCCTCCCAAAGTGCTGGGATTACAGGCATGAGCCACCATGCCCAGCTGGGTTCTCTATTCTTTTAGACTATACTTTAGAACCTAAGAAAGTATCTTCACTTTCTGATAATTAGATGTTCCAGGCTCACAAATTTCACCTGTTCCAAGTCAAAGACACAGCTACTTTTCAAGGATCTGTGTTTTCTTCTAGTGCAGGCTGTGTTAGAGACCAACATCAGGGTCATGGGGATGTACCTCATGACTTCAGATTGTTCTACAGGAGCACTTATGCTAAGGCATCCCAATAAAACCCAGAAGCATAGTTTTTAAAATGGTTTTATATTAATGTTGTCAATTTAGTACTAATATGATTTTACGTATTACCTGTGTTTAAGTCCCCATTTAAACCATACTTTTCCACCTCCAAAATTGTGTGAACTTTGCAATCATTTTCTTAACTGAAAATCATGATTATGTTGCACATAATTTTTTAATTGTCCACCAACAACACCAACAGCAAAAAACTGAACAGTTGTACCATCTCTGAGGGCCCTTAGTACAGAAAAGACAAAGTTATAGTTGGACAAGTTATTTTCATCGGGTTTTGGTTATACACGGTCAAGCCTAATTCTTACTAATTCAGTAACGTTAATGAATACAAAATCAATGTGAACAATTATTTCTGTCCTTATTCACTGGCTGTAAAGTGTATTAGTTTTTAAAAAGATACTATGTATAATCAAAATGAAAAAAAGATAAATTATAATAAATCTAATGAAAGATGTTTGAGATTTGTATGAACATCCTAGAGTCTCACTTGTCAGCATGTCCACATGCCATATATGTATATAGGATTGTTTATTGAGCATTATTTAATATTAAAAGACTGAAAAGAATGTATATATCAATCAATCCCAGAGTACTGATAAATTAAAAAGTGGAAAATTAATTCAATGGAATATTACAGAGCAGAGACTGATAGAGTTTTTCTGTAAGGGCTCGATAGTAAATATTTTAGACTTTGTCACAGCAATCAACACTACCACTGTAGCCCCAAAGCGGCTGAAGATAGTGTGTAAACACATGGATTTGACTGTATCCCAATAAAACTCTTTACAAAAACAAGCAGTGGGTGGGATTTGGTGCTGCTCCAATTTGCCGACCCGTGTTCTAGAGTGGTAAAAAACAAAAAACTAGATTTCATGTATCGACAAAAACAAATGATTCAAATGATTTGAGTGAGGAAAATCTGTCACAAAAGGAAAAGCAGAATGACACCATTGACATAAAGTATTAATTCATGCAAAACATGCTATGTGTTTTTCAAGGGGTCGTGTATGTGTAGCAGAAGTCTTAACATATTCATTAGACAAGGAAAAGGGAAATAGAAAACTGATTTTCAAGTTTAAGGTGATTACGATTTAACCTTAGGTACATCAGCATCTTACACAGAGAAACAGAACCATTTTCCATTGTACATTGGCTCCTAAAAGGCTCCTGAAATGAATTATCCCTCTAAACCCACAGATCAGAGGCTGCTGCTTCCCCTTCCACGCAGCTGAAGTCACTGGACCCAGCTTTAGCCTGAAACAGCCTTGGCTCCAGCTGAGAGCTGGCTGAAGGAGAAAAGTATTTAAGTACGTGAGCCCTACCCTCCAGGGACTTCAAAACGCTTGGCCTTAGCGCTTTAAGGAACTGAGAGAGTGGACTCCGGGCTGCTGGCAGTGGGATTTCTGGCTTCAAAAAAGACTTCCAGGTGGGTAGCCTCTGTCCTCAGGCCTGGATGAACAGCCCTGCGCGCTGTCTCTGTATCCACTAACTGTCAGTCATGGTGCTGAACTGAGGGGCATGTTGACACCAACCTATGGCACCCAGGACAAATGAGGCCCAGAAACCAGTCTTGTTTAGTTTACGTTAGTTCAGCATCACGTAAAATCAAGACAGTCTATGTACTTCTGTAGGTTCCTGGCTGCTTTTGGAGAAAGTGTGAAAAGCTGACGGTGTCCATCCCCAACGCTTCCCAGTGGTTGGTGACAGAATGTGGCAGTAGCTGGTTTCCCCTGATACAGCTGTAGCAAGGAAGGTGGCTTTCCTCCCGTGTTTTATCTTTTCTTCCCTCTATCTACTTCTCAACGTAAAAACACAACTAAACACGCGTCTAACTGAAGACTCTTTTCTCCTTAAGGTTTTCAGTTACAGCTGTCTTAAGTTGAGGCCAAAGTGTGCCCACTTGTTTTGGACTCTATGTTCACAAGTGCCTCTGTCTGGAATGCATTGCTTTACTAACAAAGGATGTGGAAGAGGGATGTCTTTGACCACAAAAGAAAGACCTGAGTTGGCAATGGATTGAAGGGATTGTAAGAGTTATGTGCTGGTGCATGTTCCTGGGGGACCCTGAGCTACTTCCTCCCTGAGGTGTAGGGTTATATTAGCAACCCCAGGTTCATATTCATAGGGACCAGAGAACAAAGGTGACTTGCATATAGCTATGATGCTAGACTACGAAGGAGCCTCACACACTTAGTGCAATGGTGGCAGAGTGGAAATGGTAGCAGGGCTCATGAAGGCCAAGAGAAGCCTTGACATAGTCGGCTCCCCATCCGCTGCTATATCCCAGGGCCTCAAAGTGTCCCAGGAGAACATGAGAAAACTCATCATTGCTTTGGAATGGCAGCTCTTCCCAAACAGAGAATTAGCAGGTGGGAATGGCCCACTGTTGGAAGATGAATACAGACTTGGAGCCAGGAGCCAGGAGATAGGCTGTGAATGCTTCAGCAATGATGGGAGTGGGTGCAGACTAACAAACACCAGCAGGGCTGCACACCTCCAAAGTCAGCCTGAGTGGGTGATGATAGTGGCCCAGGTGCTGCTTCTCCCAAACCAGAATACCTAAGCTCCACTGGGAGCTTAAATCATTCTCAGGGAGTAAAGAAGAGCAGGGAAAAGGGAAGAAGTAAAAAATCCTGAAGCTACTTAGAGACAAAGAGAAACAGTCCCAGGCAGGAAGTGACGAGAGTTGACTTGAATCAGACTTTCTGCTGAAGGTAAAAACTGGAGTTTTAGAGATAAGAGCAGAAAGGTAGTAATGCTCTTTCTCTTTTTTTTGTTTTGTTTGAGATGGAGTCTCGCTCTGTCACCCAGTCTGGAGTGCAGTGGTGCGATTTCGGCTCACGGCAACTTCTGCCTTCTGGTTTCAAGTGATTCTCCTGCCTCAGCCTCCCGAGTAGCTGGGACTGCAGGCGAGTGCCACCACACCTGGCTAATTTTTTTTGTAATTTTAGTAGAGATGGGGTTTCACCGTGTTAGCCGGGATGGTCGCGATCCCCTGACCACGTGATCCACCTGCCTCAGCCTCCCGAAGTGCTGGGATTACAGATGTGAGCCACCACGCCCAGCCAGTAATGCTCTTTCAAATCTAATGTGATATCACTTAAACTCAGTGCACTTGTGTTGAGATCTCATTGTTTCACAGCAATGCTATACCTTAAAACGCCCATCAAGCTCATCTGAGGATAGACTTGCAAGGTTTCTTGACCTTATGAGCTGGATGACTCTGTTCGGGGGCAGGGCTGTCCTGTGCAATGTAGGATGTTCAGCAGCATCCCTTTCTTTCACCTGCCAGATACTGGTAGCCCCCACCTCCTAGTTGGGACAACCGAAAATGTCTTCGCACAGTGCCAAATGTCCCCTTGCAGTACAAGACCCACCTCCCCACCCCAGGTGAGAGTCTTTGTGCTAAGGCTATCTCCTCTCCTGTGTGTAGGGTCCTGGGGCATAAATTAAAACACCTGAAGGTAACCTCCCAGGCATAGCTAGCAACTCCAGCTGCTTCCCATTCCCTTCCTTTCCAGAGGATCCCAGGGAAGCTGGAGCCTTGGCTGGGCAGAACCCAGGTTTGCCCACCAAATGCACAGGAGAATGGCTGGAGGGAACCAGCAAGTTCAGATGACCGGCAGCTCTAAAAGACAAAAGGACTAAGGACATCTCTAAAGAGTTAGTGTAATAAGATGAAGTGTGACTGCGTACTGTTAAACAGGCACTTGATAAGCTTCGCCTATCTTGGGATATGGGGTTTACATGCCTTGAGAGTGAGGTTAGTCTTTGGTAGGAGACTTAAAGATACTTCACAGTGGGTGGCTCTGTTCTCTCGTAAATGTGATTGAACCTTACAGTTAGTCAACACGTATAGGTTTTTGTTTTCAGGAAAAATCATCTTGGAGTGACAACCGTACCTGGAATTTAAACTGTTATGGTGGAGTTTGTAGTGGTGACAAAAGCCTATGTGTCTTCCGAATCCTAATTGTCTTCAAACTCTACCACAACTTTGATCTTTTGAGAGCTTTTCAAGAAAAATTGATGAAACACCGGCTTGAGCCTAAACCCCGATTAAAATGCCAGATCATTTTTTTTTATATAACCAAATCCACTTTTGCCAGCCCAGATCCTAGGCCTATGGTGCTCTGGTTTTTTCTCTCGTCAAACCAGATTTTCCTGACATACCCCAGTCTTCAAAGGCCTCAAAACTGTTTTTGAGGAAATTAATACCTGCGAGGACCAGGACTCTGAAGACTGAGGCAAAATCTTCATGTCGAAGGGATGGGAAAAGAACAGTCCTGTCAGAACAAGGTAGGTTCCCAGGTTCTTGCCATTGGAGGCTGGAGAAGGGGAAAACCTCCTAGGACAGTAGAACAGATAATTCTTTTCCACATTTGTCGTATAAACTTGGTCCCACTCCCAGCATTGAGAAAGGCATAGTTAAGCCATCAGAAAATAATTACCTATGCAGGAAGGCAGTCCTGTCAGAACCACATGACAGATGCTGGTGGTCAAGTCGAGTTCTGGATTTTAGCCACCCAGCCTGAGGGTCTGTGTACGAGAACACAGCAAGATTTGGGAGGTGGAGCACAAGGAACAGGAGGGCAGTGTCCCTTAACTGCAGGGACAACTCATCTTACCAGAATTAGATTAAGTCATTGAAAACTAGGTTGTCTTCCTGAATATTCTTGGAAGTCTATCTTGATAGGTGTCAAATCAGACATACTAGCAGCTCCTTTGAATGATCGGGGATTGGGGTTCCATAAGCTTCAAATCCCTCAGCTATGCCAGAGCTACACTGCTCAAGGCTGCTCCCCAGTGCCATGAGACTTGCATAAGGGAGGCTGGGGGTGGGGGAAACAGATTCAAGCATCAAGCTCATGCCACCTACCAGGCAGTAAGTCAGTCTTTTTTCCTCTGACCAGGGGTTTCCTGTCTCGGCATCTATAAAACTGTGGCAGGCTAACTCGTTAGCTTGAAAGTAGGGTAAAATCTTGACTCTTGATGGTTCTTAAGTTTTGGTGATGAGAATGGGACACAAATCTAAATTTCTGCAAGAGAAAGGACAAAGATCCTTCGCAGGCTGGGTCAGGGGAGATGAGAAGCAAGTACCTTGGTACCCTATTATGTCTGGTAGTGAACGCTGCTGCCCAAGTGTGAGGGTAAGTCTTCACTGTCCTGTTAACGAGACTAAGGGGTGGGAGGTAGGATTGAAACAAGCAGCCACAATAGTGCTTTTAGTCATCCGCTTTCTTCCTAGTGGGGAGAAAGAAGGTCAAGGTGTCACTAAAGCTGACACAGGGTGTTGGGTGAACGAAACTGGTTGAGCCACGAGCAGCTGTTTAGAGACTGATGGTAATGGGCCTGGCTTACTGGTGTAAGCTACAATGCCTTGTTGGACTCCTTGGGCATTGGAAATGGAACACATCTGAATTTTGTCAACTGGGGCCTCTGGCAAAGGGAGTCAGCCTCCCACCTGGAGGTGCCATTGGAATCTTGGAGCTACCCAGGTAGATCTCTTTTGGAAAGTAGCTCTTGGCTTGCTTCTTGAGTTCCCATTGAAATGAAACACCTCATCTCCAGAGGCTTTGTGACTTAGTCCTGAAATTATTTTGGGATGGGTCAATTTGCACTCAAAGACTAACAAGGTAGAAAGCACCCCAAAAGCCTTGCTTAGAAATAGCCACGAAATAGCCAAGAATGAAAGTCTTTACCCAGTGGCATCTTGGCTTTATGTGGAAAAGTAGTTGTAATTCCTATGGAGAAACTGCATCCTACCTACTCTGCTACTGGGGAGGAAAAGCCACTGGCCCAAGATGCCCTCCTTTGTACTTGCCTGAGCCTGCCTGAGTGATGGTCTGGCTGAGTTGAAACCTCAGTACCCACTGGGCTGATGCAAGTCCTCAGCCTCAGAACCAGCCCTGCAGAGCTAAGAGTGAATATGGTTGCCCTACTCAGAGCAGAACTCAAACTCCTGGGCTGTTAATGGCCTAGCTGTTTGCCAGTTCATGTTCTAAGTGGAAGAACAGATCAAAGAGGCCTCTCAAATTGGAACCTTTCTGGGTCACTCCCTCAGATACCCATGGCAAAGTCTGGTTCTGAAACTAACTAGAATCAAGCTGCTGACTGAACTGAACTGTGTTTTGGATGCAGAGGCCACTGTTGCACACCAGACTTCTGACTCCTGCTACAAGCTCATGCCATATCACAAAAGGTAGTTCCCTTTTCCCTGCCTGGAAGATTGACTTTATCCGCTCTAACCCCCATCTAAGACTGATGTTTCTCCATAGATTCCTCCTCAGGTTATTGATGAGCTTATTTTCCCTAAGCCAAAAGGGAGGCCTTGGGGACTCAAACCTGTTAAATCTTAGTGTCCTATCCCTTTCACCTGATCTACAGAAGGTCTGGGTGTGAGCAGGGAATGGTTGGATAATAGCTGGAGTTGTAGCTCCTGGAATGGAACATCAATTTTGTGGAGATGATGGGAGAGCAACAAACAAGCCAGCATCTACTGAGGGAACCTGTCTTATACCCTAGAAGGTGAGAAAGAAAGAGGGGCATTAGTGACACCCCTCCCAGAACTGTGCTGGAGTCTTGATACAGAAAGAAAAATCCACGGCATGTCCCTCAAACTATAGCAATCTGACTGCTGGATCTGCCATCCTGAGCCAGACAGCTGACTGTTTAAATGTCTATCTTGCCCCATCCTCTAGATGACGCATTTGTTGGCCATGATGGCTTCATCCACAAAGTGGCACTTATATTTGATAAACACTGGGAACATTGAAGTTCATGTTGAACAATGAACTTTGGGTCATTGGATATTGACCTTCCTCTCAGAACTGCCCTGAAGTTTTTGAACAGAAGGAAACTGACATGTCCCTCAAACCACAGCAATGTGACTGCTGGGACTGCCATTCTCAGCCAGACAGCTGACCTATTTTGTGAAGTGGATAAATGCAACCCAGCTGGTACTATCAATAATCTAGACTGACTCTCCTCGGGCAGACCCCCTGAGTAGATGGAACTGGGAATTTTCAGGCTTACCAGCTGGCTGGGAGGCTATGCTGGAGCCACTGTCAACCTGTGCTAAGTGGTATAGATCTCACTTTGGGTACGGTAAAATTGTAAACGCTGTGTCCAGGGATGCTCTGTTCTACATAACTGTAGCTTCTATTTAAGCTGTATATCAGTTTGCCTCTTTCCTAAAACACATTGACTTAGACCCTTAGTGGTGGTCATAGGAGACCTGTTAGTTTTTAGGGAAACACTACCTGGGTCCTGGCAGACACCCAGGCCAGCCTAATTCACTGGCCAGGATTGTTATGGATGGGACTCACCCTAGACCTCTTCCTTGTGAGCCAAGTTGCAGTCTGTGCAATTGCTAATACATCTTGCTCCATCTGGGTTAATGCTTTGGGTTAATACAGAAACTTAAGGAGCAAGCGACTTGGTTTTCTAAGGTAGATATTGATGGTTTGAAGTATGTTCAGCTGGAACCCTGGGGGTTATAGCTAAGCTCAATGTTACAGGTTGGTCTAATTCTGATGCTTACAGTACAAACTAGAATTTTTGTCTTGGCTCATGTTGGCCATATTAATCATACTGTTTGAATGGCATGCTCATGGAAAAAATCTGCCAAAAGCCAAGACCCTGTAGAAACAAGGGAATGATGCTGTTGGAGGGAAATCCTCAAAGGTGTTTCTACATATCTTGTGATGACTTATGTCCTAGACTAGCTTTTTAAGGACTCTTGTATGGCAAACCATCAGGGAAGGTAGAGATGCTGTCTTTCTGGGGCAGAAGACAGAGTAGCTTCCTGACCAGAATAATAAAAATAATGGCTTACCACTGTCGCTTGGCTGTCCAATGGTCATTTTAAACTTAATGTCTAAATCTGAACTTGATCTTTCCAAAATACTGCAACTCTTAGTTTTCAACTAATGTTAACTTTTTTCTGTTGCTTGGGCCAGAAATCTAACATGTCATTCTTTCATTTTGAAATCCTGTTGGCTGTATCTCAATATATCCAGAAACTTGTCACTTCTCACCATCTCTATTTCCACGCTGGTATCAGTCTGGGCCATCTCTGGTTTAGGCTTGCAGCAGAGGCGGGGCTTAAGTGCATGTCTGGCCCACCCATGCAGATGTCCCCTTTGCCCTGCTTCTCTCCTGGGCTGGAGCCTCTGCAGAGCGCTGTGCTGGAATTCTTTGCTCTTCTTGGCTTTCCTTTCCTCTTGGCTGCTGCACTTCCAGCTTTCTCTGCTTTGCTAACTCAGCCCTAGCACACCTGCTTGCCATCAGTCAAAATGGCACTCCTCCTCCTCTGCCATTTCCCCTTTCACACTTTTTGTCTTTGAATGCTACTTCTGCCCCCTCGATTTCCACCCCCTTCAACCTTTCAGTTCATGGGGTTTAGTGGGGTTTCAGGAGGGAGCACAATTAGCTGTATGCCCAGTGTTCCATGTTTAACTCTGCACTAGAGGGAATTTCTTAAATATAACTGGCCTTACAGACCATGTAGCTACCATATATCCCTCAAACCATAGCAATCTGACTGGTGGGTGCCTTAACATTAGCTCCAAACACCATCCTATGTGTAAGTGTATTACTTCATAAGCTGTGCCTTGAAAGTGTTAGGGATACTGCTAGCATTGCTAGAATATTAAGTTTTAAAATCGTTAAATACATTCAGCGGGTAGCCTGAGGAAAGTTGGAGCATTGCCTGAAAGATGGAGGTAATGTTACTAGCACAGAGAAGACCTAATGATTGTTTAGATGTAAGAACTCAGTCTATTGGCAAATTTGTGCTTTGCCCTATTTGCACATCCTGATAATGTGTTTTCCGTAAGTTTTAATGTGTTATTGAACACCAAGAGCATGATTTCGTGCTGCATGTGTGTTGAAGTTGCATATTACAAAAAAGGGTCTCTATGCTAGGCACAATGGTTCATGCCTGTAATCCCAGCTATTTGGGAGGCTGAGGTTAGCAGATTGCTTGAGGACAGGAGTTTGAGATCAGCTTGGGCAACATGGCAAGACCCAGTCTTAAAAAAAAAATGCTGGGCATGGTGGCACACACCTGTAACCCCAGCACTTTGGGAGGTTGAGGTGGGCAGATTACTTGAGTCCAGGAGTTCAAGACCAGCTTGGACAACATGGTAAAACCCTGTTTCTACAAAAAAACAAAACACAAATTAGCCAGGCATGGTGGAGCATGCTGGTAGCTCTAGCTACTCTGGAGACTGAGGTGGGAAAGTGGCTTGAGCTCAGGGACTCGAGACTGTGGTGAGCTATTATCATATAGTTTTACTCCAGCCTGGGTGACAGACCCCATCCTTCCTGTACCCCAAAAAGTCCCTTCCCCCAACCTCTGAAGTCCACTTTAATCCACTTCAATGTGTATGAACGTGAAATAGCTAATACCTTTTCTTTTCTTTTTTTTTTTTCCGTCGTGAAATAGCTAATACCTTTTCTTTTTTTCTGTCGCCCGGACTGGAGTGCAGTGGCCGGATCTCAGCTCCCTGCAAGCTCCGCCTCCCGGGTTTACGCCATTCTCCTGCCTCAGCCTCCGGAGTAGCTGGGACTACAGGCGCCCGCCACCTCGCCCGGCTAGTTTTTGTATTTTTAGTAGAGACGGGGTTTCACCGTGTTAGCCAGGATGGTCTCGATCTCCTGACCTCGTGATCCGCCCGTCTCGGCCTCCCAAAGTGCTGGGATTACAGGCTTGAGCCACCGCGCCCGGCCGCTAATACCTTTTCAAAACAGCTCCTGGTACCTCATCTTAGGTTCCTTTGTAACTTATAGCTGGTGCATTAAATAGAAATGTAGATGTGTAAGACTGGAACAGTAGCTCCTAGATCTAAAAATTGTAGCACTTCTAAATTAACAAGGGAAAAAAATATCAAATCAGCTACTCTAAGGAACAAAGTAAATTTAGCAAAAAGAAATGGGAAATACAAGTAGCTAAATGGAAGCTAGATGAATTTTGCCTATTACTAAGTGGACTGTCAGCATGGATTAAAGAACACAACTGTTTTTAGATTAAGGGAAGGCAGAGATTAAAAAACAGGTGGGGTGATGTTATTGGACAAATGGGAATTTAAGAAAGGTTGAGACTGTTAAAGCAGGAACAGGACAAACTGGGATTTTATATACTGTGATCGTGACTTACATTGGAAATATGGTAGTTAAACCTGATCTATCTCTAGCCAACTGTAAAAGCAAACAAAATCCAAAAAAACAAATGAAACTTGATAAGGACAATCTTAGTGGGGCTCTTGGAAAATACCTCTTAAAAGTGACCAGACTATCTCGTAGGCAAAACAAAGTATATGAATAAAACAACTAGGCAAAGAACATACTTTCTGTGGAATATGTAGGATATATATTTGTCCACTTAAAATTTTTTCAAGAGTCTTTTCTGATCAATAAAATTAGGAATGAAGTAAAAATGAATTTTTAGTTTGAACTGAGAAATCATGAGATTAGACACCTAGATTCAATAAGAAATCAAGATAAACCATAACAATGAAAAGGGAACATTTTGTACCAAAAATAATGGGATACTATTTAAGCTGAAATCTGAGGGCATATATTTTCATATTTTTAAGACTGAAAAATGAGCTGGATGCTAATTTCAATAGTTTGGTAAGAAAGAGGAAGAGATACTTAAAATAAGTAATATTTATTGAACATATACAAATGCCAGGCATGGTTTTACATGCAGTAGTCCTTCCAATGAATTAGGCAGGTGCTCTCATCCCATTTTACAGAGAAAACAGAAGCAGAGGAGGATCGGTCGTTGTTTGAGATCTCACAGCCTGACGCTGACAAGGCTGGGATTCCAGTGTAGGGAATTTGGCTCCAAGCCTATGACCTGACCACCACGCTAGACTTTTCCCTTCATGTTGAAGCTGAATGAACTAGGAACAGTGAAGTTTAAAAGGACCTGGCTCTTTGGAAACTGAAATACATAAATCCCTGGTAAAGTTGATTCAGATAGTACAAGAGTGAGAATATGATTGAGAACAAGAAAGGCAAACCAATAACATAATTAGAAGAGATTACAAAATACATGAGAACATTGGGTGTAACTCACTGGCAATTCGAAAACCTAAATTTCACTTCCCTAGCAAAACATGAGTGTCCAAGATTGACTTCATGTACTTGGTAGGACAGGCTGTGTTATATTGTGGTAACAACCTTGAAATTTCAGTGACTTAACACCACAAAGGTTTCTTTCACAGATTAAACTGGACAAATAGGAATATATTTGTCCTGTATGTTCATCACAGGCTAGCTGAGGATTCTGGGCTTTGGGTCATTGTCCTCTAGGACCAGGCAGGTGGAGTAGCCATTGTGAGCTGGTGATGTCGCAGAGGGTAAAATGGACAAATTACATACTGGCTTTCAAAACTACTGCCGAGGAGTGACATCGATCACTTCTTGCTACCAGCCTGACAAGTCACTCGGTGTCCCACAACTTCAAGGGGATGGCATAGGGAGAGCAATTCTCTGTGCCCTGGGGGGAACCAGAAATAAAAGCATATGCCACAGAATGTTGTCCCAGTAGAATGTCTTCTAAGTTTTATTTATTTATTTTGAGACGGAGTTTTGCTCTTGCTGCCCAGTCTGGAGTACAATAGTGTGATCTTGGCTCACTGCAATCTCTGCCATCTGGGTTCAAGAGATTCTCCTGCCTCAGCCTCCCAAGTAGCTGGGACTACAGGTGCCTGCCACCACGCCTGGCTAATTTTTTTGTAGTTTTAGTAGAGATGGGGGTTTCACCGTTTTGCCCAGGCTGGTCTCGAACTCCTGAACTCAGGTGATCCACCAGACTCAGCCTCCCAAAGTGCTACGATTACAGGCATGAGCCACCATGCCTGGCCTAATTTTTAATATCCACATTATCATAGAATATTTGTATCTCAATATTTTTTGGGCAGTTTGGGAAAAATTTGCTTACATTTAAAAACTTAGTGCAACATTTTAAACGATCTGTGGGGAAAGTTCATGTTACATTCCACGTAAAGGTAGAACTTCAGAATCCCCAACAAAAGTGGTATGTGTCTCTGATGCATTAAGAAAAGCACCACAGGCTTACTGAATGCAAAGCAACTTTAATTTTCGGTGATGAATAATGTTTTAAGCTTTTTATGTCCTAACATTACAGCTTGCTGTTTTCATACAGCACTTAATGTGTTTTAGATTTTAGGAAATCGTTGGGAAGTTTTGGGTTCTCTGTAACACATTACAATTTTTCCCTTTTAAAACACCAAGTGTAAGCCAGGTATGGTGGCTCGAGTCTAGTCCCAGCTACTTGGGAGGCTGAGGCAGGAGGATCATTTGAGCCCAGGAATTCGAGGCCAGCCTGGGCTAAAAATAAAAATACTAAATGTTGACAGAACTGGAACTCTCCTACACTGCTGATGGAGATGTAAAACGGTACAACTCTAGAAAAGTTTGTCACATTCTTAAATTGTTAAATACCTACTATATGACCCAGCCATTCCACTCCCAGAGAAAAGATAAATGTACATGAATGTTCATAGTACCTTTATTTGTAATAGCCAAGAATGAGAAATAATCCAAATGTCCATCAGTGGATGAATGGATAAACAATTTGTGAGATATGCATACAATGGAGCATTACTCAGCAATGAAAAGGAAGAATGGACTATTGACACACACGACTTTGGTGAACCTCAGAATAATTATGCTCAGTGAAAGTAGTCAGACTCCCCCTGCCCAAAGAAAAAGAGTATACACTGATGATTGTGTTTATAGAAATCTCTAGAAAATGCAAACCATAGTGACAGAAAAGGTTTGGGTGATACCGCAGGAGGGCGAGATCACAAAGGGATATAGGAAAACTTGAGGGAAACATATTCTCACCGTCGACCATGGTGATGGTTTTAGGGGTCTATCCATATCAAAACTGTTCTGATGTGAAGCAGGAAATGGCTATGTTTGGAAGGTAGAGCTAATGACACCCCACACAGCACTGACTCTCAGGCCTTGGAGATGCTGGGATGAGGCCCTGGGCTGTTATGGCGCACGGTCCCTTAGTTCCCAAAGAGCATTGAGGTCGGCCCCTACTGAAGCTGAGTGTAAGTGAAGGCTCCAAAATAATTTCAAGGTCCAGATTCTGGATATACCTAGGTGGGCCCTGGGCTCTGGCAGGAAAAGGAACTAAGAAATCCTTAGTTTCCAAACACTTTTTGGGGTCTGCCCTTAACCTGTGGGCAGCAGGGAGCAACAAACCACTCACTGGCTGCAGGTTCTGTCAACATATGGCTCCTATAGCAGTCCCTAATTCCAAGGTCTGCAATCCCTGTGGGCACCCTGATGAGACCAGAGAGGTCTGGCAGCTCCCCAACCGACCCCAAGATTCTAAAAAGCATCTGCACCTGCCCCTACCTTAGTGAGGCGGCTATAGCCTCATCCTTCCCCAATCTACCTATAGCCCTTTTGAGCTGCTTTCCCCTCCGTGCTCCTTGGCGACCTGGCTTCTCAGATCTGCAGAGAATGGGAGGAAGCCAGAGAGAGCCCCAGGCCTTCTGGAAGAGGCCTCTGGCTGGGCTCCAGACACCTGGCTCTTAACTGTGCCGGGCAGCTGCGGGCACCCTGGAAGCACAGCACCAGCATTCAGGCATCTGCCCACTCACAGGGCACCTCTCTGTCCTGCAGGTGAGAAGAGCCACACCAGGGCATTGAAGAGGCCCTAAGAGCCAGCCAAGGCATTCTCTAGGGCTCCTCTGGACACCGGGGCGGATCTGAAGAGACCAATCTGCAATCCCCGCACCCAGCAGCCACATTCCTCATCTCAAGCTCTGAGGCAGAAAGGGAGAGGAAAGGAGGCAAGGAGGGCGAAAAACTGAGTCGTAAGACTTTGGGAGACTCCTTCCAAGGTGTCCAAACCTCTGTTGGGCTGCCCTGGGTACCCCCACTACAGGGCACTGTATCTGGGCTCCAGTCCTAGAGATTCTAGTTATCAACTAGTTCCATCCTTAACTGTTTTTCATCTTTGGCTGCAGTTTCAAATCACTGCTTTGAAAAGTCCTCATGCCCAGAACATTGGGAACTTACCCTCATTTTTCACTGGTCAAAGCAAGTCACAGAGCAACATGAGCTTTCAGTGTGCCTAGGAGGACCATGAGTCTTTGGTGGTGTTACATGAAATACTTGGGACTATAATGTCCCGCTCTCCACCCCCCAAACTGAGAAGGAGCTGAGAGACCAGAGAATGACTGTGCTAAGTCCACCTGGAGGAATAGATGAGTTTATTAGGACTTACATACAAGACACTCCTGGACCACGGCAGGACAACTCTAGAAATCTGTGCAGCTTCCAGTGTCTAAACTGCTTTTAAGCTAATTTTCTGGCTCTTTGCTTACTGTGTTTGAGTGATGAGGTTGTTTTTCTTGGTAGATTCTCAGATACTCTCCAGGATGTTTGGGGTTTGAGGGCCACCTGCTCCTCTGCTGGGCACCATGACCTCGGCTCACCGACCAGCCTTCAGGGTTCAGGCATTGGACATACAATCTTAAGTAACCTGGTGGGGCAACCCTCATGCCACAGGTGGACAGCACAATAACCACAGCCCAAGAGAAATAGGAAACGGGAAAAAAACAGTTACCAAAGATAATGGCCTGACAGTTTTACAGATACGTTCTTTGTAATTTGAATCATAATCTCTAAAATAGCTCATCCGAAAGCCATTTAAATTATTTTCAGATGGAACACTCTCATATATTTTATGAGTTTAACATTACCTTAACATAAAAATGTATATGAATTACACAGAAATATACCATGGTGAGTCTCAAAATTATGAAACTAGATATAAAAATTACAATTAAATTAACAAACTGAAATGTATTAATGGAGTAATAGCAAACTCATCAAATAGTGCTTACTGTGTGTCAGGCACTATTCCAAGTGCTTTGCAATATTTAATCTCTGCAACAATCCATTACATATTTTATTCCCATTTTGCAGTTGTGAAACAAATAGATGGATCTTTATTATACTACTTGCTTTAGAGCTGAGATGAAAAAGTACAGTGAAGATATATGGAGAGGAGCAACTCAATGGTGGGGAGATATCTTTTCCTGGTTTTAAAGAATGTGAAGATGCAGGCATAGCTGTCAGTTTGGGGAAGAGGTATAGCAATATGTGTTTCATACAAGATGACCACTAAGGTGGTTATCCCCTTGTTTTTGTCGAGCAAAGTCTCATATCTTTATCTGCTGCAAGAGCCTGTGAGTTGATTCGGAAACTGATTTGAGGGAATGGAAACCAGTAATATGTAGGTAAAGACTCCCACATGCTCAGTCCTTTTCTTCTGAACCTTGCAAATCTACTTTTTCATTTCTATCTGCATATTTAGAGATCTCTGGTGCCCTTAACCCCCAATACCCCACCCTAACTGAACTCAGAAGACTGAGTCATATTCCAGAAACACCTGTTTCCCTTTATCTGGCCAGTTATGTGTCTACCATTTCGTTAGCATCTTAAATCCCAACTTTTATCAAGACCCCCTGGGACGCGGGACAGAGTGGAGAATGAACGAGGTACGTAGCATTGTGACCAGGGTTGTAGAAGGTGGCGAAGGAGGGTCATGGCCCCCAGTTCTTCTCTTGGAGGCCGATTGCTAGGCCTGCTCTTGTATGTGTAAGGGATAACTAGGCCCCTGTTCCAAGAGCCCAGGATTTTATGAAGCCATCTTAGAGTTCTCTCCATCCCACCAGCGGGCAAAATGTGAAAGGGCCCACATTCTTCAGTGTGAACTGAGACACCCTCCTGAAGATACTAGGACAAGAAAAGGAGAAAAAGAATGGGTTTTCTACTTCTGCCTATGCAGGTCATGGAAGCTCGCTTTTTTTTTTTTTTTTTTTTTTTTTTGAGACAGAGTCTCTCTGTTGCCCAGGCTGGAGTGCAGCAGCGTGACCATAGCTCACTGCAACCTCTGCCTCTGGGTTCAAGTGATTCTCCTGTCTCAGCCTCCTGAGTAGCTTGGACTACAGGCATACAACACGCTTGGCTAATTTTTGTATTTTTAGTAGAGACGGGGTTTTACCATGTTGTCCAGGTTGGTCTTGAACTCCTGACCCCAAGTGATCTGCCAACCTCAGCCTCCCAAAGTGCTGGGGTTACAGACATGAGCCACCACACCTGGCAGGAAACCCACTTATTAAAGCAACAAACACTGAGTGCCTGTGTCACGCTTGGTATTGTTTCTGGTGCTGATACCACAGTGAACAAATAAAATTCTTTGTTGCACTTACATTCTAGAGGTAGTGGGTACAGGCAACAAATAAGTATGAGGCACCAGTCAAGGAGGTTGGGGAAAGAGTGCTCCTTCATTCTTGGGGTTTTGGGGGCTACCCTCTGTGAGGTGACCCCCAGGGGCCAGAAGGTTGTGAGGGAGCGCATCGTGCAGGCATCTGGGGGATGAGTATTGCAGACAAAGGAAACTGCAAGGAAAAGAGTCTAGAGGTGGAATTGTTCTTGGGTTTTTGAGGAAAACTGTGCTCAGGGCTAATTCAGGTATAACAGGAACGTGGGGAAATGAAGGTAGTTGTGTTAGGCTGTGGGAATCTAGGCAACTGGGTAATGGCTCTTGGTACTGCTGACCAGGTGGGACGTGCAGAGCCTGGCTCTCCAATCAACCAGACACTCCACTTCTCTCTCCACCAAGTGGTTAGCCAGTAATTGTCTCTTGTTCTAATAACCAAAAACAGAGCCATCATAAACATTTTGAAACCAGTGGAACAATATTCCTGAAATACTGATTTTTAAGAACAACAGCTAGTATTATGATGGGCCTGTTTCCAGGAACAGACAGTTTCAACGAAAGTTCTGTCTTGGGATAAGAGTGTTGAATAACAACGTTTCTATGCCAAGAATAGAAATCTAGAGTCTTCATTGTTGTCCTTGAATTCCTGAAATAACCTCAGAATGTCCTGATTTGATATTTACTCTGGAAGTGTATTTGACATTTATCTAATTTTCTTCCATTCGGGCTTAAATTATTCATAATGTTTAAAGACGAGCAGTAACAGGACTACTTCAAAATAGCCCCTTAACCACACAGTTGTATAATTTAATGCCCATTTTATTAAAGGCATTCTAAGTGGTTCATTTTGACAGATGTTTTTATTTGGGGGGAAATGCAGCACAAAGCAACTATAGTAAATAACAATTGGAGTGGCCAGGTGCGGTGGCTCATGCCTGTAATCCCAGTACTTTGCGAGGCCGAGGTGGGTGAATAACTTGAGCCCAGGAGTTTGAGACCAGCCTGGGCAACATGGTGAAACCCCATCTCTACTAAAATACAAAAATTAGCTTGGTGTGGTGGTGCATGCCTGAAGTCCCAGCTACTAGGGAGGCTGAGGTGGGAGGATCACCTGAGCCTGGAAAGTTGAGGCTGTAGGAAACCATGATTGCACCACTGCACTCCAGCCTGGGTGACGGAGTGAGATCCTATCTCCAAAAAAAAAAAAAAAAAAAGCAGTTGTAGTAAAGGCTGATAGAAAGGGGGATCAGCAAACATTTTCTCCAAAGGGTTAGATAGAAAATATTTTAGGCTTTGAAGGCCAAGAAGCAATCAAGGATATTATATAGGTATTTATATAATAACAGCAAAACATATGTCTACTATTTTTTTTTGGGGGGGTGAAACTCAAGATATAATATTGCATACAATGATTTTGCAATACAGGTCTTTTAATGAGAAAAAGGGAAATCTTTTTTGGTGTAACAGTTTGCTGAATTGGAGCTGAAAGTTAGTGTTTCTAGTATCACATCAATGGCAAATGTTCTTGGCTCGTGGGCTATATGAAAACAGGCAGTGGGCTGGATTTGGCCTATGGGCCATCATTTCCTAACCCCTTGGATAGAAAATATGGTTTCGGTGTTTAGTCCTGGAGGTTCTGGCCAAAGTTACAAGGAAAAGAGAGAAAGAGAGAGCATGAAGCATAAAGATTGGAAGAGATACAGTGACATCATTTGCAGATAATATGACCATAGGCCTGTAAAACCAACATAATCCACAAAGTATTAGAACTGATTTTACGAGAACTAATAAAAAATCTCATCAAAGTTGCTAGAGAGAGCATCCTAGAAAAATCAATAGCAGGCCAGGCGCAGTGGCTCACGCCTGTAATTCCAGCACTTTGGGAGGCCGAGGCAGGCGGATCACCTGACGTCAGGCGTTCAAGACCAGCCTGGCCAACATGGTGAAACTCCATCTCTACTAAAAATACAAAAATTAGCCAGGCGTGGTGGCACACACCTGTAATCCCAGCTACTCGGGAGGCTGAGGCAGGAGAATGGAGAGAACCCGGGAGGTAGAGCTTGCAGTAAGCTGAGATCACATCACTGCACTCTAGCCTGGGTGACATAGCAAGACTCTTGTCTCCAAAAAATAAAAATAAAAATAAATTAAAAATAAGTAGCACTTTTCTATACCAGCAAAAACTAATGGCATTAACTGATGGTAAAAGAAAACAACAAACACCAAAAAACTGAAAGTATAGAGTTAATAACCAAGAATACACAAGAAAATCATCAAGGAGAAAGCTTTAAAATGTTAAAGGACATAGAAGATTACCTGAATAAATTGACAGACATTTCATGCTCTTAATGAAATGAGTTAAAATATTTCTATTCTCTCCTGGTAAATACCTTGTGAACTTAATATATGATAAATGTGGCACTAAGGATCAGTGGGGAAACACAGATTGTTTAGTAAATTGAGTCAGGAAAACTAGATTTGTACTTCATACCACATATAAAGGTAGACTCCAGATAAAGACTGAAATGTGAATGACAAAGTTAATAGGAGAAAATATAGGAGAATATTTTTGTGTACCAGAAGCAGTAAATAATTTCCAAAAGAAACCTTTGAAAACATAAAACATAAGCCTCCTATTGCCCAAAAAAGATGAATCTGATTGCATCAAAGTTGAAAGACATCATGGACAAAGTTAATCAACAGTGACTGAGAGAAGATATTTGCAATATATGAAATTAACAAGCTATGGTGTTCCAGGAACTCCTGCATGTATGCACAAGAAAAAGATAGAAAATTGAATGGAAAAACAGCATGAATAAGCAACGTACAGAAGAGGAAACCCCAAAGGCTAACAAGTAAAGGAAGAGATTTTCCAACTCATTAGCATCCAGATAAATGTTAATTATATAACAGTGAGATGCCAATTTACACCTATTACACTAGCAAACCTGGGAAAGCTGGATAGGGCCAGGTTGGAAGAGATATGGAAATGCAGGAACGCTTGTGCAGCGATGGTGGAGGTGTAGATGAGTGCAGCCTTTCTGGAGAAAGTCTCGGGACTTAGTCAAATCATGTACATACATACTTTCTGGTGCAGAAGTCCACTCTGGGGCATATATCCAAAGAAATCGCACAAAGATCCAGAAGAGGAAATATATAATTATGTTCACTGCAGCACCATTGGGTTGGCAGAGGGGAGGCAATGTGAGTTTCTGTTATTGGAGGTAACATGGTGGATGCATTTGTAGGGGCCCTGGGCAGCAATTAGAAGCTTTAAGTCTGCTAAGGATGATGGCCTCCAGCTCCATCCATGTCCCTGTAAAGAACATGATTTAATTCTTTTTTATGGCTACATAGTATTCTACTGTGTGTATGTACTACATTTTCTTTATCCAGTCTATCACTGATGGGCATTTATCTTGATTCTGTACCTCTGCTATTGTGAAAAGTGCTGCAATGAACATACATGCGCATATCTTTATAACAGAACAATTTAAATTCCTCTGGGTATATACCCAGTAATGGGATTGCTGGGTTAAATGGTATTTCTCCTTAGGTCTTTGAGGAATCGCCACAATTGGGAGCCAAATGGTGAGAACACATGGACACATAGAGGAGAACAACACACGCTAGGACCTACCAGAGGGAGGAGGGTGGGAGGAGGGAGAGGATCAGGAAAAATAATGGGTACTAGGCTTAATTCCCGGGTGATGAAATAATCCGTATAACCCCCATGACACAAGTTTACCTATGTAACAAACCTGCACATGTACTCCTGAACTGAAAAGTTTAAAAAAAGAAGCTATAAGTCTATAGTCTTGCTATTTACTTTCTCTTTGTCCCATCAGTTGCTTCCTTTTTTCTCCTGCCCTCTTTTGGACGGAATACTTGTTATAATTCCATTTTATTTGATTTGTTGGTTTATTAGCTATAACTCTGTTATTTTAATGGTTGCTTTAGGGTTTATAGTAAACATCTACACCTTATGGCAGTCTACCTTCCACAAATGATATTATTATGCCACTTCATGTATAATACAAGAATCTTACAGCAGTGTACTTTCCTTTCTCCCTTAGCCTTTTTGCTATTTTTGTCATGCATTTCACGACTATATATGTTGAAACTGAATATTACTGCTGAGCGTGGTGGCTCATGCCTATAATCCTGGCACTTTGGGAGGCTGATGCGGGTGGATTTTCTGAGCCCAGGAGTTTGAGATCAGCCAGGAAAATATGGCAAGACCCCATTTCTACTAGAAAAATTAAAAAAAAATTAGACACGCATGGTGGCTCATGCCTGTACTCCTAGCTACTCGACAGGCTGAGGTGGGAGGATCAACTGAGCCCTGGAATCAACACTGTAGTGAGCCTTGATTGTGCGCCACTGCACTCCAGCCTGGGCAACAAGAGTAAGACTCTGTCTCAAAAAAAGAAAAAACTGCATATTACATTATTATTATGTTGTTTAGTTATCTTTTTTAAAAATTTTAAATAAGAAAAATATAAACACACTCATATTATTACCATTTCTGATGTTCTTCATTGCTTTATGTCCTACTTTCATCTGGTGACATTTTTCTTCTTCCTGAAGGGCTTCCTTTAATATTTCTTGTAGTAGTGTATGTTTCATCTCACACGTTGTAGTTTTCATCTATATAAGTTCAGTTAAAATGACTATTTTAATGTCTTTGTTGAGCCTAACATCCGTGTAAGTTCTGGGTCAGTTTCAATTGATTTATATTTTTCTCCTCACTGTGAATCATATTTCTCTGCTGCTTTATGTACTAGGTAATTTTTTAGGTTGAATGCCAGATAGTGTGATTGGATTACCTATTTCTAAAAATATTTTTGAGCCTCGTTCTGCAGCACAGTTGAATTACTTGAAAACAGTTTATTTTGATATTGTTTTTTAATATTTGTTAGTTGGGATAAGAAGAGCATTGAATTGAGGGCTAATTATTCTTTACCCTGAGGCAAGAAATTTCTGAGTACTCTACCCAATGCCCTGTGAATTATGAGGTTTTCCATATTTTTCCCCAACTGTATATAAAAACTAAACTCTATTATCTAGACATGAATAGATCTGTAATGTAATTGTCTTTTTATTTTTTTTTAGAAGAAAATAAGAGGAATGTTACTTTCTAGAAAACAGTGGGGAGATACTGGAATCAAAAGAGAGACAAAAATACACAAAGCATAAGTACACAGAGGTTGGGCTGGAGGGTGGAGGAGGCCTAGCATGGGGCAGGGGATGGAGGACTCCTAAGGAGACCTACAGTAGGCAGAGAGGTGTCCAGGTATCAAGAATTCAGGTATCACAGCCTGGAAAGCTGGTACTTCTAATTACATGTTAGCAAAACATTTGGTCAAACGGTTGCTTGCTGTACCTTGGAAGATAGACCATGTGCTGACAGAGGCTGCAGAGCTGGGAGAATAGACAGGAATGATTCAAGGTATTGGCATATTGGTATTGTGTTGGCAACTCCTTGCTGCTTTCAGCAAAACTTATAAGCGAGAGAGTCTTGGAGTTAGCCAAGCTTCAAGTAGGGAGAGCGTTACTGAAGTAGGCGTCCTCTGCCCTCAGCCTCCTCTAAGTTGATTGAGGGTTCTATACCCCAAAGTTGATTGCTGCTTCTATACCCCAAAGCAAAGCAGTGTAAGTAATGGCTGTGAAGTAAAAATCTAGGCTTGCCCAAGAAAGGTTGTGAGCCTGCTGGCAAAAAAAAAAAAAAAAAAAAAAAAAAGGGTTTAAGGATCCACCTCACCCAGATCCATTGTTTTAGATGGTCTCAAAGTAGCCATAATTACATTTAAAAAGGGGGATGGGAAAGGCAGAACATAGAAGCCAATCTAGGAAATACCAGAGTTTCCAGGCTTAAATCTATGTCTAGGTAAAACTTGGGCGGTATAGTTACCTGTACATGGAAAAGTCGAGAGGCAAATATAGCAGAAGTCTACTAAGTTTTTGAGAAATTTGTATTGTCAAAAGAAATTTAGCCTTGGCCTATAGCAAAAGCATGATGGAGTCTCACCCTGTTGCCCAGGCCGGAAGTCAGTGGCGTGATTGCAGTTCACTGCAGCCTCAAACTCCTAGGCTCAAGGGATCCTTTCGCCTCATCCTCTCAAGTAGCTGGGACTGCAGGCATGGAACCGCTACCATACCCAGTTAATCTTTTCTTTTTTTTGAGACAGGGTCTTTCTCTGTTGCCCAGGCTAGAGAGCAGTGGCACAATCACAGCTCACTGCAGCCTCAAACTCTTGACCTCAAGCAATCCTCCTGCCTCAGCCTTCCAAAGCACTGGGATTATAGGTGTGAGCCACCATGCCTAACTGCATGTGATTCCTTACTCCTCAAAATAATCTATCCAAATCTATACCAGCACGAAATGGGTAGCGATCATGAAGGAAAGGGACAAGAAAGAACCTTCCAGAGTCAGGGGCCACAGAATCCTGTGGACATAAGACCATGCTTCCACCAGTCTCTTTTCCTTTACCACATGCAACTCAGCTTTAACCATGCAAATAAGGACAACGTCCTAGGCGATAGTACAAAGAACTGGGTTCCTGAATGACTACAAGGAACAGAGTTGCCAGCCAACTTGGATCATTTATGTTAGATTGTTCATAGAAGACAGAATTAATTCTATCTTCATTAAATTATATGGATTATGATTGGGTCTCTTATAGCAGCCTAGTTAATCTAGCAGGTTAGATAAACTAATGAAATGTTTAAAACTGATATATTTATCCTTTCCCACTAAACCTATTCCTCCAGCAGATTGCAGTAAATGGCAATTCCATCCTCCTAATTTCTTAGTCCAAAGCCCTTAGAGGCATCCCGTTCTAGCCCCTACCAGGTGCACAGTATCAAACCAGGTCTTGCATTGTGATTTAGCTTGGTGCTTCCCAGAATTCTAGGCTGCAGATACACAGAGTGGGCATGGGCTCTTGTCCTAAAAGATCCCCAGGAACATACATATAGTTGAACAAATTGGGTTGAGTATTGCAGCTAGGAAGAACATGCACCACTGGGAGCTCATGTGTGTCTTAGTAAGAGAGAGGTAGAAAAAGGGCTATAGGATTTGGAAAAAGCCTACTAAGAAAGCTCCAGATTTGGTGCTGTCAGAAAGGGGGAAAATTTAAAGATTGGATATCTCAAAAAATATTATCAATAGAGAGGAAAGACAAGCATGAGGATAAAGCCGTAATTGGTAGATAAATAGCTGCCACTCATTTTAGCTAAGAGAGGCATATTTGTGGATTGCACAATGATCCTGTTTGATTGATTGCAGAGTGACTTTGTTTAATGTTGATGTTTTATGAGATTGTGTATGTCCAACATAACAATCTGGCTTAGCTGTGAGCAGCAGCCCTGCTTGAGAGCTTGTGATAGCACTGAAGCCCAGCTGTGGGAGTCCAGGATTGCTTTTTTTCTTTCTCAAATGAGTGATGGTGCCTTATCACAGGCAGCCAGCCTCTCTCTGAGACTCCAGGTGAGGGAGAGGAGCTGTCTCAAATTCATTCTGCTCCTCAGAGGTATGCATCTTCAGCCTGCACCTCTGTCTGGCCATTATGACACTTGTTCCTGTCACTACATTGACTCAGGGTGCATCTGAGCTGTTCTAAGAACCCAGAAAATGATGCTGCTCTGGTCCATTTACCCTTATCATTCCCATTTGTTTTTTTTCTTCTTTCTTTGGAAAGGGATTGTTCTGCTTGTTAGCTGGGCACAGTGTTTCATGTCTATAATGAAACATAATGTGTGGATCGCTTGAGGTCAGTAGTTCAGCCTGGCCAACATGGCTAAACCCTGTCTCTACTGAAAACACAAAAATTAGCCAAGCATGGTGGTGCATGCCTGTAATCCCAGCTACTTGGGAGACTGAGGCATAAGAATTGTTTGAACCTGGGAGGCAGAGGTTGCAGTGAGCCAAGATCACGCCACCGCACTCCAGCCCGGGTGACAGAGCAAGACTCTGTCTCAACAACAACAACAACAAAAGGGGGGGGGATTCTTCTGGATTTTTCTGTTTCTGATCTATGAACATTTCCTATTTTCCATTGGGTATTAATATTTCATGCTTCACTTGCACAAAATGTTTGGAGTTGAAGGGGTAGGTTTCAGTGTGAGCTCAAGCTGCTGTCTTGACTTGGAAATAGCAGAGGGCCTTTTTGTGCCTCCCTCTGGGCTGTAGTTTCCTAACATGTGGCACTACCCAACTACCCAGCCATCTCTCATCATCAAAGTGGTCCTCAATTGTTATTGTTATTAATTTTCTAAGTGTTCTCAAGGCTTTGCCAGGTCATGCACTTCTGGGCATCAGCTGTTCTCTCTCTTACATGCCAACAGTAAAAATTGAGAGATTTCAGCATAACTGGTTGTCTTTCTACGTAACCTTTTGCCGTATTTCAGCAAACCAGACCAAGCATTTGATCCAGGAGTAAGAATCTGAACCTAATTTAGTCTTCTGATCTGGGAGAAAAGAAAGATATGGGGATCTTCAGCTGCCTAGAAAACCTTCTCTCATTAACCTTTATGCCCATAAGGACTAAGCCATTCTTCTTGCAGGACCCATCTTGCTCTGCCCTAACACCCATGGGTAACTTTACATTTTTTTTTAAATCTGCTATTGATGGGAAAGGGTTATTAGTGGTGAAGGATCTTTCATGTCCCTTTGCCCAAGCTTGTTAGCTTTCAAAAGAAGAAGTTAATAACATTCCCCATCAATGCCTCCTGACAAAACCAAGTACAGGTTGCTGAAGACAGGTATTGTTTGCATTTAATGAAATCTCACTTACTGTGTTCACAGTAGATAACTGTGGTGGTTGAAGGGGGTTTTTCAAGAGTGTGAAAGGACCCTGAACCCATCTTATAGGATGGATGGTATAGAGAAGCTGGGATCTAGAGGCATCTCTGTCAAGCTGGTATCAGCCCCAGCAACATCTATCTGTCAGTGTCCCCAACTGAAAAGAGAATTCTAGGATGCAGAAATCATGAGGCAAGTCTTATATTCTTATATTATTTATAATGCTCTTATCAGATCACTAAGAGATTGGCAAATCAAAGGATAAGCAGCACTCATGGGGACTTGGGATAACCTAACAGGGAATTACTGCAGAGGAAGGAGAATCCTGAAGCTCAGAGAAGATTCTGAGACACTAGAGGAAGATTATGGGTTCAGGGGCAAGGAAGCCCCTTCATTCACTCGCTGTCAGCCTCACATCCTCACAGATACAAAGAAAAATTACATGACTGCAAGGTTAATGATTTATTGATCATGTAGAGTCAGGTGTTATTCACGTAGAGTTCCCCTGGCTGTGTGACAAGGACAGTCAGAAATTCAGAGAAAACCTTTGATTCTTGGTGAATTTCTGAGTCTTCATAGGCAGTTAGGGAAGATTCTAAAGATGCAGGGATGATGTCTTCATGTGTGATATGATGGAAATCAGGTCACAGAACTTGTCACAAGAGGACATGGGGACAAGGATGTCTTCATGTGTGATATGATGGAAATCAGGTCACAGAACTTGTCACAAGAGGACATGGGGACCAGGAAGGGAAGATGGAGTCCAGGTGAGGAAGTATTCACTCAGCGCTAATTAAGCAGAGACGAGAGAGAACACAGGAACTTATTAAACATGCCTTGCATTGCATGAATGATGAAGAGAAATTCTATTACAGAGAAAAACGATGAAGAAATGGATCTGACCTTGTATTCTAACTTATGTTATATACCAGAATAGGAGGAGGAAGGATGTTGAGTAAATGACTTTTGCTTTTTTGCTATGGCTAATGCCATCTTAACCTTCCCCCAGCTGATTATATGAAAAAGAGAAAGGAAGTAATAAAGGGTCCTAGGTTTGTTTCTGCCATCTTCAGCATTAGAAGTTTTGAAGAATTTTTGATAAATTGAGGAATAATGGCAAAATCTATAGATATCTCTTATTAAATACTTGCTTTATGCAAGCTGCTAAGACTTTCACATACATTATCTGAATAAAGCCCTATGATAAATCTAAGGTAGTTGAGGAAACTGAGTCTATTTTCCAGGTTGATGGAAAATGGGAAGGTCAGACAGTTCCATTCCCAGGTTAGAAGTCAAGGACATACAGAGTACAAAGGAAGAAATGTGGATCGTAAGTTAGAGGGTGAGATGGCCTCCTGGAAGATGGTCCACAAACAGAAACGTATTTGAGTTTCATAAACTTACTGCTATTTTTCCATTTCGTACACGAAGTCTTAGTGATTTTTAGCACATTATCAATTACTGGGCCCTTTTCACAAGCATTATATCCACACAGCAACTCTGTAAACTAGGCATCATTGTTTCCTCTTCTTTTTTTGGTCTTTTTGTTTTTCTCCCTTTCATGGAGAATGGCATCTCGCTATGTTGCCCAGTCTGGTCTTGAGCTCCTGGGCTCAAGCGATCCTCCCACTGCTGCTTCCCTAAGTGCTGGGATTTCAGGTGTGAGCCACCACACCTGGCCCATTGCCTCCTTTTAAAGTTTTAGGTTATTTGCTCAAAGCTCATGGGAGAATTTTGTCCTCTATCCAGGTCTTCCAACTCCAGATTTCAAGCTTTTCCCACAAGCATCCCTACCAAATTATTTTTATGGTGTCTTTGGGTGCAAACCCCTAATACTTTTGGAAGGCACTGGTCCCTGGGCCACCCTCTCTCCACCGGAGTCAGAGATCACCAACCTGGAGTCCTAGGCTGCTCCCCCATCTCGGGCTTGGAGACAGCGATCTGTCGAGGGAAAATAAAACAAATTCAGACACCGACACCAGTTTATTTTTCAGAGAGAAACCAGATGATTCTCTAAGTTAGCACAAAGGGGACTGATTTGGAGGGTATTTCTTCCCCTGGATTACTCCCTTCTGTAACATGGGAATTTAGGAAGAGAACGCCAGAAACCCCAACTTACCAACTTTAGTCAAGTCAAATATGTTTTCCTTAACAATCCCATGTTCTTCACAATATTTCACAAACCTCTCCTTGAGTTGTGAGCTCACATCCGGTGTTCGGGCTGTGGGAAGAGTGACAGTCACTGCCATGTCTCGGGTATTCGTCATAGAGGCAAATGAGGGGACAGGGCTCCAGACGGATGGGAAAATGAATGGCACCCATTGGATGCCCAGGCAGAAGTGTTGGGGGTGGGATATAATGTGTCCTAAAGTTGACATCAGTAGCACAATGAAAGATCATTATTTCCTATCACTGAGCTTGAGGGATTACCAAAGGTAAGCATCTGTTTTCAGAGAAGGAGAGATGGCCCAGGATAAGGTGGGGAAGAGCACTCTGTATCTAAGTTTCTTGCCTTCCCTCCTTTCCCCGCCCCAAGATGAGTGTCAGCATGAAAATACTCTGCCATAGAGCTCCAGCAGTAGGAATGTTTCCCCATTCTTGAAATTCTTGTTATAAAAAAATATATAATTATCATAGTTCGTTTCAAGTATGTCAACGACATTGCGTCCCCTATCTGGAGGAAACAGAACACAGTTCAGAACTCGTTTGATCCATAGAAAGCAGTTGAAACCCTTTACCTGTTCTTTCCCATGATACAAGTTCAAGTGCATATCCCATTAGAGATAGTGAGGATGCTGAATGTCTTCCATTTGCATTGCCCTGGGCTTCATGAGGCAAATTCTGAGAAAAGGGTAGGTTGACCACTAGTAGTCAAAAAAATTTAGCCCCAGCAGCAACTCAGCCTTTAATATCCACCCCGCCCCCAGACCTACCCACTTCCAGCAGCATCTCTGTCAGTGATGTGTCTCTGTCCTCTCTAGAAGCCCCACTGGCATTACTTACTTGATGCTACATCCTGAGCAATGTGCTGTGGCGATGACCATCAGGCATCAGAAAGGCAGAGAATAAGAAGCTGTCCTGCCAATTTACATTTTTTTTTAAGACAAGGTCTCGCTTTTTTGCCCAGGCTGGAGTGCAGTGGCGCAATCTTGGCTCACTGAAACCTCCTCCTTCAGGGTTCAAGCGATTCTCCTGTCTCAGCCTCCCAAGTAGCTGAGATCACAGGTGTGTGCCATGATGCCCAGCTAATTTTTGTATTTTTAATAGTGACAGAGTTTTGCCATGTTGGTCAGGCTGGTCTCGAACTCCCGACTTCAGGTGATCCCCCTGCCTTGGCCTCCCAAAGTGCTGGGATTACAGGCATGAGCTACCATGCCTGGCCCCAATTTATATTTTTCCCCTGCCAATTAACTTTTGTTGCAAGAGGTGCATATGACCAAGTCACCTTCCTGAGGCTGATTGTATTATGTGGCACGCACTGGCTTTTACATGCAAGGTTCTCCCAAATTCAGGTTATTGGCTATTAGATGGCCTCCATTTTATTACCAAAAGAGTCATTGATCAGAAATTGATCAAGATCCTGAAGATACTGGGGTTTAGTAAATTCCTTGCAGTTGGGAGTACAATTTAGAAAGACTTAAAAAAATACTTACAGTCAGCGCTACATATGGCATTCTTTTATGTTGGTTTACAAGCCAAATTAATTTCAGTACATGTTCCATTTTCACTGTAAAACAATAAATTGATGCCCAAGAGCTATTGATGAGGCTGGCTTGCTCACCTTCTACTCTACCAGTAACTTGAGTTTCTGATTCGACTTTGGAACATTTGTTCGTACAATTATCAAAGACCTTTTATGTATATTATTTCACATGATTTGATATGTTAAGAATGACATAAATGACAATTTCTATCACTATTGCTACTTTCCACTGTTGCTATTACTACAACTACTTGTCTAGATCATTAGCTGAGTGTTCACCACATGCCAGCCTCTCAAGTAAGTGCTTTACAAATGTGACCTGCCTTGGTCCCCACACAAACACATACACACACACACACACACACACACACACCCCAAAACAAAAACTAAAAAAAAAAAAAAACATGAGGAAGAATTATTCTCATCCCCTTTTACCCATGGGAAAAGGGAGGTGGAAAGAGATTTGTTTTCTTGGTAACACAACTGGTAACTGAAAGATTCAAATTCAGGCTATTAATTCCAAGTTCAGTTTGCTTAACCTATGCTACATTGTCATACTACTTATGATTCTGATATCCCTCTACCTCCCAATTCCCCCACTCTAATTAAATGTATTCTTGTTACTGACTCTTGTCTCTGAATCTGGAAAAGCCCCAGATCCATCAAGTCCTGGATCAGTGCATGTGTGTGTGTTCAAGACCATACCCAGGCTTCTATTTTTCCTTGCCCAACTAAAAAAGGCTGTACTTACATTTCATGCAATTTAAAAGTCAGAGAAGAGTCCCCCAGGTAATCAATGTGCTCGACAAAAACTCTCATGCTTCCATCTTCTATCTTTTCCCTGCAGTCAGAGGCCAAGAGAACCGAATACCACTCTCCTGAAATCTCCAATAAGTAAGATCACTGGGTAAGAAAAGAGGAGTGGGGATACCACATGGACACTTCTTTCCTTGAACTCTGGCCTGTGGGCCAGGGCTCATAATGAAGTGAAGATAGAATTAGAACTCAGATCAGTTGGCACCACACCTAGGGCTCTTTCCACTTCCCCTTTAGGGAGGGTGGAGATCCCCAAGCATTGTCATCTTTTCACATGGTACAATTGCTCTTAACCCAAGGTCGGAAACCAACCCTTTTGTGTGATATGTTAAGGAACTCCTGCCCTACAATAGGATCCACATGACTTCAGAATCCCTGAAACCATTCCCCAGAGCCAGAAGTCACTGTGCTCCATGACTGTACCTTTGACAGGTCGAAGTTGCTTGTCACAGCGTTATTTTCTTCCTCCTGGGCACAGACGAGGGTCAGCCCCAGACACAGCAACAACAGCGTCATCTTGGTAGGGGATAGCACTACTTCCTCCACAGTTGCTGGGGGTGGGTTTTTCTCTAGCAGTGGCTCCACTCCCCAGCTCATCTGTCTTTATATCCAGTCTGTGTTCAGTTTTTTGTCCATGGGGCACTACCTTTCCCTTCCTCCTCCATGACATGATCTTTCCTTCACTGGTGTGTGACCAAGGATTGTTCCTACCCTTTTGAAACTTGGCAATTCCAACTCTTTTAGATGTAGCTAGTGACCTCAAATTTCCCAGAACACATTATCAAGAAAAATAGCAGATGCTCTAAGGGGCTGTCATTTGGAACTAGATTTAACTATGGATCTGGCTTAAAATCAGAAAGCTGTATGTGTGGCAGGAATGGGCATAACTGAGAAACAGGATGTGCCAGAATCTCTGTTCTACCTTTTATACAAGGTGTGAAATTAGGTGAGTTACTCAATTTTTACAAGCCCCAGAAACAAACTTTTCTACCAAAGATGAAAGCACCTATCACAAAGCACTAAAATAGGGTTGAACAAAAAAGTCTTTGAAGTACGGTGTCTGGTATTCAGTACATTCAAATTCCTTTTCCTTATTCTCTGAACCTTCCCTGCAGCCTTGCCTCTCCCCACAATGAGTGACCAATATTTAGTCACTATGTGTACGTCTTTACCATAAGAGCCATACACATGGGCTCATAAGAGAAAAGGGGAAGTACAAGATATCATTCCTTCCTTCAAAGAACCTTCAGTGAAGTTGGAAAAATGTTTCACATCCTTAGTAAAAATTTAAACCTACAAGCACATGAAATGACCCAATTGAGTAACCTAATAAAGTTACTATTATAAACTATAATAGAGGTTTATAATAGTAATGGAGGTGCCCAAACACTGTCATCTTTTCACATGGTACAATTGAAAAGGGGCCAGAGTGGGGGCATCATGTCAAAAGAGCCTACGAATGCAGGTTTTGGAGTCATGAAGACCTGGGCTTAATTCCTATCTCTGCCATTTTGAAGCCATGAAGATAGATTGTGACTTCTGAGTCTTCTGTTAGTTTCCTTTTTTAAAAAAAAAGATGGAATCTCACTCTCACCAGGCTGGAGTGCAATGGTGTGATCTCGGCTCACTGCAACCTCTGCCTCCTGGGTTCAAGTGATTCTCCTCCTCAGCCTCCTGAGTAGCTGGAACTACAGGCAAGCGCCACCACGCCCAGCTAATTTTGTATTTTTAGGAAAGACAACGTTTCACCATGTTGGCCAGGATGGTCTCCATCTCTTGACCTCATGATCCACCTTCCTTGGCCTCCCAAAATGCTGGGATTACAGCTGTGAGCCACCATGCTCAGCCTGTTAGTTTCCTCTTAACAGGGCTGATGACACCTGTTTAATACATTGCTAGGGATTCAGTGGGGTGATGTGCATAAAATCTCCAGCATCATGTCTAGCACACATTGAGCTGGTGGGTCAGAGAATGCTTCCAGGATAAGGTAGGACTTGTAGTAGGTGTTGAAAGTCAGGGAGGGTATGGAAATATGGTGTGCATGTGGGAATAGCATTGTGGGAGGGAGGAATATCATGAGATAAGATCTTATGCCACCAGCCAGGGTTGTTATATAGCTCATTTCTGCCTTTCTCTAATGGTCTTCTCTAATGGTCTAATGGTCTAATTTCTCTAATGGTCTTCTTCTGGGTCCCCAAAACCAAAAAGAGTTTGGCATCATGAAAGGAGCTCAGCACAGGGCAATGAACCTAGGAATGGTGACATTCTGTCTGTAGCCTGCTTAAAAAGACATCCCAGACCCTTGTTTGAGTTTTCCTGGTTCCTGCTCAACCGATGTTTAGTCACTGGTGTTTTGAGGCCTGTGTAACTTCACCATCATAGGTGGCTGTGGGGTCTCCTGGGCCTGAGATGGAAGAACTGAGCTTGATAAGTGGTGACAAAGGCTGTGTACTTGATTTCCTCCATTTGACTCTCTCCAAGAACTCATGGCAGCCTGTGAGCCACCAGGTTTGCAAAACGAACCCCCTTCTTCCTGGGTCATGATGCTGAGGGGAGAGTCAGCTACCACCGCAGCATCCAACCCCTCCCACTGCCACTCCTAACTCTGCACTCGTACAGCACCGTATTGTGACTCTGCTTCTGTTTTCATTACCTATGTGAAGGTAAACTCCCTTCTGAAAGTTGAGACATCTTCCTTGTTGTACCTACCATAGTACTGAATACATAGTATCACCTTTGGAATGTTTATATACTAAATCCTATCATAAAAGCACTAAGGATTCTTGATATTAGAGGCAACCTTCTAGAAAGTCATTTCATAAATAGGAATATTATGTTTGGGTGATGACATCCTAATTTACATTATTGGACCACAGGAATAGAGGGAGAATCTAGGACTGAAGACTGTGATCAGAGCCTATGTTTGGATGATCTTACTAAAACCTGAGTTGAATATTTCACTCTCTGGCTGCTTGCTTCCATTTCAAACCTACCACATTTTTGATGGTTGGTTTAAGCATTGCCAGGACAGCCTGTGATCACTGAGATAGCAAGGTCAAGGCTGCAAAAATTCCCAAGAGGTATGATGCAATCTAGCTAGGCAATTAGTGAAAGAAAACCTAGACAAACCAAAGCTGAACTAGTATTAAAATGTGAAATCAATCGGGAGGGATGCTTTGGTTTATGATAGAATTCCATTAAATAATACTGTAGCACTGCATTTAAATATTTGTGGTAGGAACTATAGATTAATAACCTGACACAGTTTCACAAATTATAGATGATCAGTAAATATTGCATCAAATGAACTGTAGACTTCTTTAGTGGAGAGGATTGGAAGAAGTAGAGAGATAGAGAAGGATGACAAAAAAGAAAAAGAATAACCACTGATGTTAGCATCTCCCAGACAGTATAGAAAGTATAAATACATGAAACAAAGACTTAATTTATAAAAGTTCACTTGACCACCCATCTACAGGGAATACATCTATAGGATTCAGAGTAATTTGTCTGTAGTACAGCAATTTGCTATAGGAAATGATGCTACTAAATAATTTTTTTAAAAAAATAATGACTTAATTTGACTAACATTATCAAGTGCCTCTTCTATGCTAGGCCTATACCAGGCACTTTGAGGGCTAAAGAGATAAACCAGATGGGGGCTGTGCCCTCAAGAAACTCCTGGCCAGTGTGGGGATGATTTAAAAACAAATAAACTACCAGGTCTAAAGTGAAAAAAATTAGGAAAACAGAGGTGCCAATAGTAATGAACAAGAGGAGTAACAAGAGAAAGACTGACCACCTAATTCTAGGTATGAAGCCAGAAAATTTTTTTCCTACAGATAAGCAGGACTTTGTCTAAGACACACAAATTCATAAGAGTGGAACATAGCAAGCTTTTTAAAATTTTATTTATTTATTTTTTTGAGAGGTGTCTCACTCTATCACCCAGGCTGGAGTGCAGTGGCGCCATCTCAGCTCACTGCAACCTCCGCCTCCTGGGTTCAAACAATCCTCCCACCTTAGCCCTGAAAGTAGCTGGGACCACAGGCATGTGCCACCATACCTAGCTTTTTTTTTTTTTTTTTTTTTTGGTATTTCTAGAAGAGGTGGAGTTTCACCATGTTGCCAGACTGGTCTTGGACTCCTGAGCTCAAGTGATCTGCCTGCCTTGGCCTCCCAAAGTGCTGGGATTATAGGCATGAACCACCATGCCTAGTCAGCAAGCTTTAATGGACCCCTCCTGATACAGTGGACAGAGAAACAGTGGAGGTTCTCTGGGGAGTAAAGGTTCTGTGCTTTCCAGCAGGGAGAAAGGAGTGAGTTGAGTTGTCCTACAAGCCTGGGAGCCCCAAGGAAGCAGCTCCTTCCTTTCTGCCAGGGGAGGAACGATGCTTCTGATGAATGAGTCTCGGTCTGTACAACAGTACTAGATGGACCGAGTGTACATCAGTTATCTGTCACCATCCTAGAGAGGTGGCCTTTGGATCTTCTCTTTTATGAGACCAACTGATTATGATCCTAACTCTTGTCAGGATTAATTCCAGGACTGAATTCCACAATGTATACATATGTCACAACATGTTGTATACCACAAATATACACAAATTTTTACTTGTCGATTAAGAATTTTTCAAAAAGATTACAAAAAAGGTCATTCCAAGGCTGAGCTGCTCAGGCCCCAAAAATCCATCAATCTTTTAAGAACACGGCATTGACAGCTGAATCTGCGGTATTAACAGTCAAGTTGCATCAGCTAGTTTTATATTTGTGGCCTTTAGATTTCAACAGACTTAGAAACAATCTGGTAATAAAAGAAAGAGGGTCTTGTTCAAAGTCATATTTGCTTAAGGAGCTCCAAGCACAGAATTGTGCCAGAGTCTACTTACCATGACTAATGGTTATGACTGGGATGTATTTTTGTACCATTACAAGTTTCATCAGTCCTGGGGCCACATAAACAAAAATAATATTTTGATGCTGGAAATAAAAGAACTCAGTAAGTTTTGATGAGTGTTTTACAAACATTATCTTCTTTAATCCTCATAATAGCTCAACATGGTATGTATCAATATCCTGTTTCACAGTGGTATGAACTAAGAATTAGAAAGGGAAGTAATCTTACCCAAGGTCACATAGCCAATAAATGAGAGAACCCATGCGTGAACCCAAGACTGATTTCAAAGCCCCTACTCTTTTTGATTCCACTACACAGGTCAGGGCTTAATGTTTCTAACATGAAGGGCAGATGGTTGAATAGAAGGAACAGGAATAAATAACCCTGTAGACCCTAAGAGGAATCTGCCTGGTAGTCACTACTGTAGAAACTGCATGCAGATTTCTTAAAAACGTGGTACTGTGGCTCATGCCTGTAATCCCAGCACTTTGGGAGGCAGAGGCTGGTGGATCACAAGGTCAGGAGTTCAAGTCCAGCCTGGACAGCATGACAAAACCCCATCTCTACTAAAAATACAAAAATTAGCCAGGCATGGTGGCAGTCACCTGTAATCCCAGCTACTTGGGAGGCTGAGGCAGGAGAATCGCTTGAACCCAGGAGGCAGAGGTTGCAGTGAGCTGAGATCATGCCATTACACTCCGGCTTGGGTGACAAGAGCAAGACTCCATCACAAAACAAGCAAACAAACAAAAAATGTGGCACTGAGGGTAGCTACAAGAGTTTGATAAAGTGAAGACAGAGTAATAACTCTCTCCTGGTCAACAAATATTCGATGAATGAATAGGGAGTATTGCTCTCCTAATAATGAATTAGAAGTCTTCATAGCAAAAAATAAGAACCATTTCCTTCCAATTATGGTGTCAAGTACATGGTCATCAATCACATTATGACTCCTCTACCCAACTTCAATCTGTCAAATAGAGTCATGGAGCACAGTGACTTCTGACTATGCTTCTGCTCAATATAGGGCATTTTATATAGAACCTAAGGGAAAAGTCAGCCAGGTAGTTGAAAAATGACAGGCCCAAGTAATGACTCAGTGTGTGGGTAAGGGGTTTATGGAGTCCATATATGACCAAATGACAGACCATTTATAACCAAGTAACTGGACCGAAACTAGCTGACTGGAAATGGACATAATGACATTCTCAGTCACACTTTTGATTAATTGAACAATTCATTCATTGAGAAAGTCAATGGAAATATTTAAGTCCTGTTATATAACACCAAGGCATATTCAGTTCAAAGAAGAATAGCAAGAAGCACATGCTTATTTGATTATGTGCCAGAGTGGAAGTATTCCTTGGTTCCCTAGCATCCAGGATGATTATCCATTCTGCTGGTACTGGCTCAAAACCTGCTTTAAAATATCTACTCCTTTTACCAATAGAAGATCGCTTGGAGCCACCAACACTCTATCTGTGTCAGCTGGATGCCAGCCCCACATAACAGATGCTGATACAGACTTAGGAATGCAAAGGGTTTATTGGGGAATAACACTTGTGAAAGGAAAAAAGAGAAAGCAGAATTAGAGAAGGGGAATTGCCAGACAATGATGTAAGTCTGACAAAGCCTCTGTTAGCCCAATGGGCATCTCTGGAGGATGCTCTACAACTATAACCTAGGAAAAACCGGGCCATACAGAGATAGGAGCTGAAGGGGCACGGTGAGAAGTGACCAGAAGACAGGAGTGTGAGCCCTCTGTCAAGCCTGGACAGGGCTACTAGAGGGCTCCTTGGTCTAGTGGTAACGCCAGTGCCTGGGGAGGCAACTGTTACTTGGCTGACCTTGGTCTAGTAGTAGCGTCAGTGCCTAAGGAAGGCACCCGTTACTTAGCAGACTGGGAAAGGGAGTCTCTCTTTCCCCGCGGAAGTTAGAGAAGACTCTGCTCCACCACCTCTTGTGGAAGGCCTGACATCAGTCAGGCCTGCCCGCAGCCATCCAGAGGCCTAAATGTCTCCCTGTGATGCTGGGCTTCAGTGGTCATGTTCCTGTTTCACTTTCATGTTCCACTCTGTACACCTGGATCAGGCTTTTAGATAGCAGTAGCAGAATTAATGAAAGTATTAAAGTCTTTGATCTTTCTGTGAAAAGCATAGAAGAAATAATGATGGAAGCTGTCCTCTCTCTCTCTGCCTCATCTACCTAAAAGGGAAAGGACCCCCTGTCCAGAGGACACATGACTCACGTGACCTTATCAATCACTGGAGATGACTCACACTCCTTACCTTGCCCCTTTTGCCTTGTATACAATAAATAGCAGTGTGGTCAGGCATTTGGGGCCACTACCAGTCACTGCACCTTGGTGGTAGTGGTCCCCTGGGCCCAGCTGTCTTTTCTTCTCTTTGTCTTGTGTCTTTATTTCTATGATCTCGTCTCTGCACACAGGGAGAAAAACCCACAGACCCTGTAGGGCTAGTCCCAACAATGCAACCAACTGAAAACCTAAGTAGGAAGATACTTTTGTAACAAATAGCTTAATCTCAGCCAGTCACAGAAGCCAAGCTTGTCAATCACAGGCACCAACTGATCAGACCATGTTGAAATCAGAGAAAGGCAGAGCTGTAACCAATCAAGTTATTTCTGTACCTCACTTCCATTTGCTGTCCATAAATGTTGCCTGTGCATCTTGAGGAGTGGAACCCTCTGAGCTTCTGGTTCTGAGGGCTGCCCAACTTATAAATATTTATTTGCTTAGTTAAACTCTGTTAAATTTGTCTGAAGTTTTTCTTTTAATAGTCTCCATAGCAAATAGAGCTTTATTTTCACACAACAGCAGCCAACTACTTACTGGCTCATGTTATTATCAAAATATAATTCACAAAGAGTTGAGAAACATAACCCTTAAACAACCATGCTCTATAGGAGCATGTGTCAGAGATTTAATCATTTAACTCATGATTTAAGGAATCAGAAGAATGACAGCTTATCCAAAGGAGTCTATGAGAAGCTGATGTAAATCAACAAAAGAAAAAAGTTCTGGAATGAAAATGCTAAGTTAGATACAGAGTGGTTAATGTTCTAAAGACAATAAACGTACAACTTTGTGGTTATCTTCTTGATTGCACAGAAAGTATGTACATACCTACCAAACAAAATGATTTGCACTGTCTCAGATTTTAAGATTACTTTCTAATTTCAGAGTCTGGCTTTTAAAAAATAGTAAATAATAAGTTAAACATGGTCACATTTGCCAGGAGAGCCAGATGAGCCTATGAAGGCTTATTAGATAGTGCTCTAGGCCATGTGCGATGGCTCACCTCTGTAATCCCAGCTACTTGAGAGCGTGAGGCAGGAGAATCACTTCAACCTGGGAGATGGAGGCTGCAGTCAGCTGAGATGCACTGCACTCCAACCTGGATGACAAAGAGACTGTGTCTCAAAAAAAATAGTGCTCTAGTATGTCTTTTAAAGGACACACAATCGTCTTTTTACCTTTTTTCAATTTTTGTATAATTCTTCGAAACACTAGTTTCTATGGTCGCGCATACATTGGAAAGGTAACAGTGAAAAGATAATTGAAACCTGGGTTCAAATTCTGACCTCACAATTCGACCTCTGTGATCTTCAGTTTCCTCAGAGTTGTTGCAAAGATAACATGAAAAGGTTTAGAAAGGGCTAGAAAGCAATTGATTCCCAATAAATATTGGTTCCTTCACAGGTTTCCTCTCTTCTTTTGAAGACAGAGACCATATCTGGTACTCCTTGTGTCCCTGAGCTCTGTGTAGTGGGTTTTCAATAAATCAAATAATCTTTTACTGTTTTTTTTATATATATATGTCTTACCAGTGATTTAGGCAAATTCCTGTCTCTGGCCTTCAATTTACCTATTGATAAAAATGAAAAGATTCAGAGTTTCTTAAGTGAGGATAGCACTAATTCTAGAAGAGGTTTTGGAAATGGGGTAAGGGGAGCATTTTTGATATTTACAGTAACTGGAGAGAATGACATTTGGTATCCTGGATCCAGAGGTGATAAACCCCCTTCAGTGAGTAGGCCAGTCCCCCACAAGGTGGAACTGTTTCATCCAACACAGTTCATCAGAGAGAGAGAGAGAGAGAGTAGAGCGTGGGAGAGAGAGGGAAAGAGAGAGAGATACTTTTAAACAGATTTTGTGAGAACTCACTATCATGAGAACAGCAAGGGGGAAGACCAGCCCCATGATCCAATCACGTCCCACCGGGCCCCACCTCCAACACTTGGAATCACAATTCAACATGTGATTTGGGTGAGGACACACAGTCAAACCATATGAGTCAGCTAGTTGCATTCTGAGTTCCTTTCAAACAACTCCTCTTTTCTCCATTCTTTTGCTCATGGCCTTGCAACCATATCCCCCTCCAGTGGACACCGTCTCTTCAAACAGCTGGTTCACATTCTCTGTTTCTGGCTTCCTCCTGGGTACTTACACATTTTTAAACCAAATCTAGTTTCCCTATCGGCTCCCCCTTTTGCCTTGAAAAGGGAAAAGAAAGCAAGTCCTTTAAGCCAAGACACCAAACCATTTTTCTGGGAAAGCAGGCTTCATAAAACCACGTGATTCTTTTTATTAAAAACTAGCAAAGCAGGAAAACAAAGTAGCCACAAGGTGGCAGAATAGGAGAGATTTTATTTTTCTGCAGGATAATTGATGAGGAAATGTGTGAAATGGTACTGTCTTAGGAAGTCGCCTGTTGTGATGTATTGATAACGTAGTATATAAAAAATTGAAGGAAAGAGGGAGGCAGGTCAAATGCTGCTGAAAAGTCAAGTAAAATAAGGACCGAAAATATATCCATCTGATTTTGTATCCTGGAGATAACAGGTGGCCTTAGAAAGACCTGTACCTATGGGGTGCAGAGGCAGCAGCATCACCAAAATCTCTGCCATTGTCTGTGCTTTTATCTGTTCCTGCTCATCTACAGATGAGAGGGGAAGAATTAACAACTCCATTTTCTATCAGCAGCTTGGGATACAGTTGAAGCTGGTTGAGGGTAGCAAAGAGGAAGACGGACTGATTTGATGCTTGGCTGATGGGACCAGAGGCTACAAGTGGGGCAAGGTGCAGGATCGCCCCCAACAGGTCAGCCAGAAGCTGAGCTGCATCCCACAGCCACCTAATGCGGGTGGTACTTCCTTTCTTCCTCTGTGTATTGTGAGAAGGTTTCCGTGATTAGGGGTATTAAATGTTGGTTTATTTTTGTTATTTATATGTAAATAGAATTTACAGTACAAATTACAGGACTGGTACACATTATGGTCCCTTTTAAAAATGGAAAAGTCTGTTATTTTGACAACTTTGAGAAACGTGGCAATGGCTATTGGCTCTAATCTTCGTTTCATTGATTTCCATTCACAAGAGGAAACTGTCTCCTACACAACTTCCAGAGCAAACTTCTAAGAGTGGAAATGAGTGAGATCGCTTCACTCCACTGCTCAAAATCTCCAGTGTCTTCCCATCACTCTGGAGATTTAGGGTTCATGGGCTTTCCTGGGGATTCTCAGATGGAGGGAGATCTGAAAATGAGTGTCTTAAATTTGGGGATGCTGAGATTTCAGGTGGAAGGCCTGTGAAGAGGTTGGATGAGGAATCTACTGAAGTTTGGTGAAGATCAATAATTGACAGCATCTGCGAAGCTGAAAAATCGGAGGCCTATAGGGGAGTGTGCTGGTAGGAGATAAATGAAAGGGATGACTTGTGAGAAGTTAGTAAATTAGAGAACTATAGGTTTTACTGATTGTGGGGGCCAGAGGCTCAGGTTTGGGGGATATTTTTAGGGATTCAGTGTTGACAGTCTATAGAGGTCAGTGATTTGCTGTTTGTGGATTGGTTGGGATATACAGAATTCAGGGTTGGAGGAAGTTGTGGGATTCAGTGTCTGGAGGGGCCAGTGGTGGTCAGTGAATAAATACTTCTGGGAGTTAGTGATTGGGGTTGCCTGTGGGTAATGGTGATTAGGATCTGTGGGGTCTATGCTTGGGATATTTCTTTGTTGGTGGAAGCTATGACAAACAGGAATTTACAGGAGGTACTGTGAAGTTAGTGACGTGAGTTATTTGAGAGTCCACTGTGATTTGCTCTTGATTGATGACTGTAGAAGTCAATTATTGGAGAATTGCTGGATATTTTGTTAGTCTGTCAGGATCCATTTGGTGATCAGTGGAAATCAGTGGTAAAGGGGAGTCTAGGATTCACTTGAGAGGCTTCTGTGCATGTTGTGATTTAGGGGTGTAGGAAAGCCTGCAATCAGGGGATTTCTGTGGACTCAGGGATCTATGGTTTCAATGATTTGATATGGGGGAGTGTTAACTGGAAGTATGTGATTTGAGAGTTTTTCAGGCATCAATGAATTGGAGCCAGCATGGCTCAGTGGTGGGGGATCTGTGAAGGGCAGTATTTAGAGGTTGTATTTTTACTGACCTTTAAAGATAAATTATATATTGTTGAGTGTGGGGTTGGGGGGGAACATGTTTCAGAGATAAGCTCACAAAGATGAGAAAGAATCAACATAAAAACACTGAAAATTCAAAAAGCCAGGGTGTCTCTTCTCCTCCAATGGCCACAACACCTCTCCAGCAAGGGCATGGAACTGGGCTGAGGCTAAGAGGAATGAATTGATGGAAATAGGCTAACCTTCTACAAAAATTAACTCAACATGGATCAAATAAGACTTAAATGTAAAATGCAAAACCATAAAACTCTAGAAGGAAATCTAGGCAATACCATTCAGGACATAGGAATGGGCAAAGATTTCATGATGAAAATGCCAAAAGCAATAGCAACAAAAGCAAAAATTGACAAATGGGATCTAATTAAACTAAAGAGCTTCTGCACAGCAAAAGAAACTATCAACCTACAGAATGGAAGAAAATTTTTTCAATGTATCTATCTGACAAAGGTCTAATATCCAGAGTCAACAAGGAACTTAAACAAATTTATAAGAAAAAGCAAACAACCCCATTAAAAAGTGGACAAAGGACATGAACAGACACTTCTCAAAAGAAAACATTTATATGGCCAACAAACATGAAAAAAGCTCAACATCGCTGGGCATTAGAGAAATGCAAATCAAAACTACAATGAGATACCATCTCATGCCAGCCAGAATGGCAACTATTAAAAAGTCAAAAAACAACAGATGCTGGTGAGGTTGTTGAGAAAAAGCAATGCCTTTACATTGTTGGTGGGAGTGTAAATTAGTTCAACTATTGTGAAAGATGGTGTGGGGATTTCTCAAAGACCTAGAACTAGAAATACCATTTGATCCAACAATCCCATTACTGGGTATATATCCAAAGGAATATAAATCATTCTCTTGTAAAGATACATGCACACATATGTTCATTACAGCTATTCACAATAGTAAAGACATGGAATCAACCCAAATGTCCATCAATGATAGACTGGATAAAGAAAATGTGGTATATATACACCATGGAATACTATGCAGCCATAAAAAGGAATGAGAGCATGTCCTTTGCAGGGACATGGATGGAGCTGGAAGCCATTATCCTCAGCAAACTAACACAGGAACAGAAAACCAAACACCACATTCTTTCTGATGACTAGCAGAGGGTAATGGTTATAGCTTTACTTGTACTTTCCATTTTTCATGCAAGTCCCTTTTTTGAACAACTCAAACCTGGAACCATACAGAAAGTAATTCTGAGAACTATAGTTCCCAGCTTAATCAAGTTAGCAGAACAAAAACCACCTATGTGGTCAAGAGGATCACTCTTGGCAGACTTGAGCTGAGACCCAAAGTATGACAATTTGTTAACCATGTGAAGCATGTGGGAAGGGCTTTCAGACAGGGAACAGTGAGTGCAAAGGCTTGGGTTATGTGACAGAAAACAGACCAGGGTGGCTGGGTCATAAGGAGAAAGGGAAAATGGTATGAAATAAATTAAGCTATATAGGGAGAGTGGCTAGATTATGTGGGGCCTTATAAAGTAAGGAGTTTGTGGCCGGGCACAGTGGCTCACACCTGTAATCCCAGCACTCTGGGAGGCTGCAGCAGGCAGATCACGAGGTCAGGAGATCGAGACCATCCTGGCTAACCTGGTAAAACCCTGTCTCTACTAAAAAAAAAATACAAAAAATTAGCCGAGCGTGGTGGCAGGCCCCTGTAGTCCCAGTTACTCGGGAGGCTGAGGCAGGACAATGGCGTGAACCCAGGAGGCGGAGCTTGCAGTGAGCCAAGATCTTGCCACTGCACTCCAGCCTGGGAGACAGAGCAAGACTCAGTCTCAAAAAAATAAATAAAAAAAATAAGGAGTTTGAATTTTATTTAAAGTGCAAGTCACTGAAGGGTTTTAAGCAAAGAAGTAACTATCAGATTTGAGTTTTTAGATCACAGTGTATGGTATAAGCAAGAATGGATTGTGAATGGGGCAAGGAAGGAAGAACTAGCAAACATCTTTACATATAAATTTGTGTGTGTATTTCTGTAATCCAGATTCCTAGAAGCTGAATTTTCTTGTCAAAAGGTAAGCACATTTTAACTTTAAATATGTATCCAAACTGCTTAAGTATTATCTCCTTGAAGAGCCTCTATGACCCTGCCATCCAGGTTTGCATATTTGTTCTTTACTTTGTGGTACTCTATTTATTTTCTTCCGAGAACTGAAAATAATGTGTAAGATTTTGTTTATTTATTTTTATATTGTCTATCTTTTTGGTAGAGGCATGACCTTGTTTTATTTCCTATTATACTCATGATATAGTAGGCACTAAATGAAGACCTGGGCCAGGTGTGGTGGCTCACACCTGTAATCTCAGCACTTTGGAAGGTTGGGTAGGGAAGATTGCTTGAGGCTAGGAGTTGGAGACCAGCCTGGGTGACATAGTGAGACCCTACCGCTATGAAAAATTTAAAAATTAGCCCTGTGTTGTGGTGGGCACCTGTAGTCTCAGCTACTCAGGAGGCTGAAGTGGGAGGACCACTTGAGCCCAGAAGTTGGAAACTTCACTGAGCTCCCTCCACTCCATGATGGCACCACTGCATTCAAGCCTGGGTAACAGAGTGAGATGCTGTCTCAAAAAAAATAGATGTTGAATAAATAAATTCTGGTATGCTTTGTATATTTATCCCCACCAAAATCTCATGTTAAATTGTAATCCTCAATGTTGGAGGTGAGGTTTGGTGGGAGGTGATTGGATCATGAAGGCAGATCCTTCATGAATGGCTGGGGCCATCCCCTTGATGAGAAGTGAGCTCTCACTCTGAGTCCATACCAGATTTGGTGATTTAAAGAGTGTGGCACCTCCCCGCACTCTCTCTCTCTCTCTGTTTCTTGCTCCTGTTTTTGCCATATGATGTGCCTGCTCTTGCTTCTCCTTCTGCCATGCATAAAAGCTCCCTGAGGCTTCCCTAGAAGCTGATGCCACCACTGTTTCCTATACAGCCTGTAGAACCACAAAGCAATCAAACCTCTTTCTTTATAAATTACCCAGTCTCAAGTATTTCTTCACAGCAATGCGAGAATGGTCTAATACAATTTCCCCACTAAAACCTCTGCACAAACCTATACCTTCAGCAACAGCATATAAAAGTCTAGTTTGCAAATTCCTAAACCAAAAAGAATATTACTGTCTTACGAGGAGGGAAAGTTATTATTTATATTTTTAAATTAAAGCTATTATATATCTTGAAACACTAACCAGAATGACAAAAACACACAAAAACCTCAAAACATGAAATACTAGAAGAATGTGGAGCAACCAGAATTGTCATACATTGTTGATGGAATGTAAAATGATACAACCACTGATTTATATACTAGTGAATGAAAAAGCCAAAAACAAGGCACATCACTTAAATTTAGAACATTCAAGAAAAAGAACCAGCTGGGCCTGGTGGCTCATGCCTGTAATCTCAGCCCTGTGGGAGGCTGAGGCAGGAGGATCACCTGAGGTCAGGAGTTTGAGACCAGCCTGGCTAACATGGAGAACTCCATCCCTGCTGAAAATATAAAAATTACCCGGGTGTAATGGTGTGTGCCTGTAGTCCAAGCTACTCAGGAGGCTGAAACAGGAGAATTGTTTGAACTCAGGAAGGGGAGGTTGCAGTGAGCTGAGATTGCACCACTGCACTCCAGCCTGGGCAACTGAGCAAAATTCCCTTTGAGAAAAACAAATAAACAAAAAAAGAAAGAAAAAAGGTCACGTGCTAAATCAGAATGACATTTTTAACAGGAACACTGGAAGCTAGAAAATTATATAGAAATACCTTCAAATTTCTGAGGAAAAATGATTTTTAACCTAGAGTTCTTTTTTATGTTGTTTTTCTTTTTTTAATACCCTGCCAACATCTGTATTTAACCTAGAGTTTTATATCCAGCCAAACTATCAATCACGTGTAAGAGTGGAACAGTTTTACAAATGAGAAGCTGAAAATTTTACTTCCATGTATCCTTTCTTGGGAAGTTGTTAGAGGAAGAAATTCATGAAATGAGGGAAGAAACTAAGAAATAGAAAGATCTGGGATCCAGGAAATAGGAGATTATATACAAGAGGGAAGTAAAGGGAACTCCTAGGATAACATGAAAAGTTAAGTCCTGGGGCCAGGTGCAGTGGCTTATGCCTGTAATCCCAGCACTTTAGGAGGCCAAGGTGGGCGCATTATTTGAGGTCAGGAGTTCGAGACCAGCCTGGCCAACATGGTGAGACCCCATCTCTACTAAAAACACACACACACACACACAAATAGCTGTGTGTGGTGGATGCACACCTGTAGTCCCAGCTACTCAGGAGGCTGAGGCAGGAGAATCACTTGAACTTGGGAGGCAGAGGTTGCAGTGAGCCAAGGTCGTGCCACTGCACTCCAGCCTGAGCGACAGAGGGAGACTCCATCTCAAAAAAAAAAAAAAAAAAAGGAAAATCCCAAGGTGAAAGTGAGCAAAAGCACAAACAGCTGACTGAAGAGGGTGAAGTGCTCCCTCTCCGGTTGAATGTGTCGCCTTATTGAAAAGAAGGAGATGGAGGAATAAAGAGGAGGGAAAGAAATTACAAGTAAATAAATAAATGAGGATTTTTACCTATATATTAGTTCTACTGCTTTTTTGTTTTATACATCACCATTATCTGCTTTTATCTTTATTATTTTGTTTCTTTTGTTTTTATATTAATATTTTTACTAGTTTTTTGAGTTGAGAATTTAATTCATTTCTTAATTTTCTTCCATTTTAATGGAAATTTCCTGGCATCTGAGTGCTGACTCCCTTCAGCCCCCTGTCAGACTAGCAGAGCTCTTGCTGGCCCCAGGTTCTATGCATGCAAAAATGAGAGGCAAAAACTGCCAGGTAAATCAGCAGTTGCAGTAAAAGGCAGGGCTCTGGGAAGCTGGAGTTGAAGGTTGGTGGCTGCTAGGTGGAGCCAGAACACTTGTAAGTGGGGCCATAGTTGGCTTCTGGTGCAACTTGAAGCCTGGTCTAATTATTTCACCACACTAAGATGGTGAGGTCAGCATCCCATGCACTCTTTTCTGTCCCTCTCTCTGCACCCTACTCTCACCAAGTCTGGGCAGCAGGCCAAAGAGGCCAGTTAAGAAACCTCTGCAGGTGGAAATGAGACCATGAAAAGAAAGTGAAGGGGCCACCATGCCCAACCGAGAGAGAGGAAAGGATAAACCAGACAGGAGAGCAGATGGCACTGCAGAGGGCACAAGGCCCTGGCTCAGCTTTTGGAGAGTGATAGGGTGTGTGTATGTGGGGTGTGTGTGTGTGTGTGTGTGTGTGTGTGTATGTGTATTCATTCTCCTGATCCTCTCTGCCCATCTTATTTCAGCAAGATAGGCTTCAAGCTCTGAAATTCTTTTCTCCAGTCTATTTGCTTATTGATACTTGTGGCTTCATTGTGAGGTTCGTGTGTTGTGTTTTACCAATCCATTGGGTCACTTATGTTCCTCTCTAAACTGGTTTTTCTGGTTAACAGCCTCTGTAATGTTTTATCACGGTTCTTAGCTTCTTTCCATTGGGTTAGAACATGCTCCTTTAGCTCAGCAATGTTTGTTATTACCCACATTCTGAAGCCTACTTCTGTCAATTCATCCATCTCAGCCTCTGCCCAGTTCTGTGTCCTTGCTGGAGAGGTGTTGCAATCATTTGGAGGAGAAGAGGCACTCTGGCTTTTTGAGTTGTCAGGGTTTTTTTATTCTTTCTCATTTCATGAGTTTATCTAGCTTTGATCTTTGAGGCTGCTGACCTTTGGATAAGTTTTTTGTGGAACTTTTTTGTTGATGCTGTTGTTGCTGTTTGGTTTTATTCTAACAGTCAGGCTCCTCTTCCATAGGGCTGCTGCAGTTTGCTGGGAGTCCCTCCCACACTTGGTGGTGTCACCGGTGGAGGCTGGAAAACAGCAAAGATTGCTGCCTGCTCCTTCCTCTGTGATTTCTGTCTCAGATGGGCACCAACCTAAGACCAGGAGGAATGCTCCTGTATACAGTGTCTGGTGACCTCTGTTGGAGAGATCCCCCCAGTCAGAAGGCTTGGGATCCAGTACCCACCTAACAAATCACTCTAGCTGCCCCTTGGCAGAGGGTGTGTACTGTGCTGGGTGGAATCCCACTCATCCAGACTGCCTGGATTCTTCAGAGCCAGCAGGGGGAAAAGATTAAGTCTGTTGATCCATGGAGACAACAACCACCCCTCCCCACAGGGGCTCAGTCTCAGAGAAATCAGAGTTCTGTTTCTAAAGCCCTGGCAGGAATTGCTGAAGTTCCTGCAGGCAGGCCCCACCCAGTGAGGAGGATTGATCAGGGTCTGGCCTAAAGAGACAGTCTGGTCATAATCTGTTAGAGCTGCTATGCTGTGCTGTGGGGAATTCCTCCTGGGTCCAAACCGCCCAGTCTCCCCAGCACTGGCAGGGGAAAAATGGCAGACTGGAACTGCAGTGATGGCTGCCACTCCTCCCGCCAGGATCTCAGTCATCTTAGGCAGCAGGAAGCCACAGTGATGGTAGCCACTCCTTCCCCTGGGAACTCAGCAGCCTTAGGCAGTCTCCAGCCTAGTGGCTGCTGAGAATCTGCACAGCTCCGTGGTAGGCTCTCTTCAGCCTCATGGCTACACACCAAGGCCCTAATGGTGTGGGCTCACGAAGGGGATCTCCTGATCTGTGGGTTGCACAGATCCATGGAAAAAGTGTGGTTTCCTGGGCAGAGTAGCACACTCACTCACTGCCTCCCTTGGCTGCAGGTGGGAGCTCCCTTTACTTTGTGTGGCTCCCAGGTGGGCCGCTGCACCACTCTGCTTTTCCTCACTCTCCCTGAGTCATGCCAATTGCCTAGTCAGTCCCAACAGGAGAACCTGGATACCTCAGTCACCAGTGAAGGATTCACTCACTGTTTTCATTCTTCTCAGTGGGAGTCTCTGTCTGCAGCTGTTTCTTGTGAATTGTATCTTAATATAGATATCATTTTAAAAAATTCCATTTATATTGATTCCATTAAATTTGCAAATCAAAGTTAAATGAAATACAAACTGTTATTTTTACATTATTTTTCCAATTTTTCCCAATCAGTTCTTTTCATTTATTATACTATTCTATATTTTTTAGAAAAGGTTTATTCTATAAACACATCTCAGATTTTAAAAATTCCTGGTATTTTTAGATTGTCAAAATTGTAAATGTCACTTCTTTCTACTACCTTTTCTATTTCTCCTACTTTTTTAATTAGTATATTGTTTTATACATATATCGTTTTAGTAGCTCTACTAATTGAATTTTCTAATACTGAATGTATTTCAAATCATAACAGTTTTTCTCTTCCTTTAAATTATTGCTATCTTATTTTTTTCTCTAATTGGATTACCTGGAATCGTTAGCATAATATTGACTAATAATGGTGGCATCAAACATCATTTATCTCATTCCTGTCTCTGGTAAGAGTGTTTTGGGTTATTCATGGTTTTTCTTGTAGGTTTCTAGTAAATAGCCCATGATGGTTAATTTTATATGTTAACTTGACAGTCCAAATATGTGGTGCTCAGATATTTGAATAAACATTTTTTCTAGGTGTCTTTGAATGTGTTTCAAAGAAGAGGTTAACATTTGAACCAGTAGACTAAGTAAAGCAGATTTCCCTATTCAATGTGGCTGTGGACCTCATCCAATCATTGTAGGCCCAAATAGAATAAAAGGCTTAGTAAGACTTCTCTCCCTGCCTGTCTTCAAGCTGGGACACTGGTTTTCTGCCTGCCTGCAGACTCAGACCGGAAGTTACACCTTCGGTTTTCCTGGCCTTCAGAAGACTCAGGCCTTCAAACTAAGCCTAGAACTTTACCATCGGCTCTCCTGAGTCTCCAGCTTGCTGACTGCAGATCTTGGGCTTCTTATCATCCATTAATGTCCATGCACATCTCCTTCCTTCCTTTTTCTCTCTCTCTTCCTTCCTTCTTTCCCTCTCTCTCTTTTCCTTCCTTCCTTTCTCTTTCTCTCTCTCCTCCTCCTTTCCTTTCTTTCTCTCTCTCTTTCCACTCCTGCTCTTACTTCTCTCTTCTGTCTCTGGAGAACACACACTAATAAATGTTCATTATCAATATAAGGAATTTTCTTTCTAATTTTTTAAAAAAGTCACCAGTGTATATAGAATTTTATTAAATGATTTTTACAGCATGTATTAAGATAGGTTTTTATTAATGTAGATTTCTATTTTTGAAATGGCCTAGAAGTTCTAAAATAAACCTTTGTACTGACTTTACGAAACTGCTAGATTTCTTAATGATTGATTTCGACTATTTAAGTTTCCTTCCATATATATTTATAATCATTTTCTTACTCTTGGATTTTTTGTCCTTTTTCCATCATTCCTACTTGCTAGAAGTTTGTCTATTGCCTTATGAAATCTACCTTTTGTAACTATTTCATTGATGTGTGCTTTTATCTTTATTAAAGCATTTATTTTATTTTATTTGAGTTTATACTATTCTTTTTCCTTTCTGAATTCAATGCATAATTTTGTTCTAGTTTTATCGTCTTCTAATAATCACATTTTTTTCTGTACAGATTTATTCTTTAACTCCAAAATTACTTAGAAACTTATTTTAAATTTCTAAATCATATTGGGGTGCTACTTTTAGTTGTTTTCATTTCTATTTTTACTGCAATGTATTGAAAAAATAATTAGGGAGTGCCTGAATATTTCCCTCTGAGAATTTGTTGCAATTTTCTTTGTAACCATATATGTATATATAGTCCATTAAAACTATTACATAAATCTTAGAAAATAATGCATAGTATCTTTGTGGGAGAAAACATTATTTGTCTATGGCTATTAATGAAATCTGTCAATTCTATTTTCTTTTTTTTTTTTTTTTTTTGATTTTTTGTCTGTCACCCAGACTGGAGTGCAGTGGCCGGATCTCAGCTCACTGCAAGCTCCGCCTCGCGGGTTTACGCCATTCTTCCGCCTCAGCCTCCCGAGTAGCTGGGACTACAGGCGCCTGCCACCTCGCCCGGCTAGTTTTTGTATTTTTAGTAGAGACAGGGTTTCACCGTGTTAGCCAGGATGGTCTCGATCTGCTGACCTCGTGATCCGCCCGTCTCGGCCTCCCAAAGTGCTGGGATTACAGGCTTGAGCCACCGCGCCCGGCCTGTCAATTCTATTTTCAAACGCTCTACAAAAGTGTTTCTTGAACACTGAAATATAACATAGGACTTAATAAAAAGGGATTATGTATACAGTAAACAATTTTTATTATCCTACTAAGATTTCTGTGTACTTCAAAAGGCTTTTTTTATAAGCAAATATATACATTTTAATAAAATTATCTCTGAAAATAACTTTCTAAATATGTCTTTAAAAAACAAACCTCAGTTTTGGATGAACACTTCCATTATAACTTTCTCTTTCAATAACACATTTTTTAAATTATAAGAATAGTCTTTCTTCTCAGTACAAGTAGCATAATACTTGTACTGAGTGTTTTGCCTGAAGATTTTCCTCACATAACAATCTTACGGTTTCCTATACTGTGAGTGCTCAGGTGTAAACAATAACCTACAACTGACTGCAGGCTTTCCCACACCCATTACTCGGCTAAGGTTTCCTTTCTGAAATGTGTTCTCTGATGTTGAATTAAGGATGTACTATGACAAAAGACATCACCACATTTATTACATTGATAAGGTCTCTCCCTTGTATGTATTCGCTTATGTTTAGTCAGAGCTGAGCTTAAGCTGAAGGATTTCCCACATTCATTACACTGGTAGGGTTTCTCTCCTGTATGCATCCTCTGATGTCGAATTAGTGAGGTTCTATAGCAAAACAGTTTCTGACATTCATTACATTGATAGGGTTTCATGCCAGAATGAATTTTTATATGTTCAGTAAGGTGTGTCCTTCGACTGAAGGTTTTTCTACATTCTTTACAAACATAGGGCTTCTCTCCGGTATGAGTTCTCTGGTGTTCAGTAAGATGTGCACTCCGATTGAAGGCCTTTCCACATGCATTACACTCATAGGGTTTTTCTCCAGTATGAATTCTTTGATGTTGAATGAAGGCTGGGGTATGGCTGAAAGCTTTCCCACATTCATTACACTCATATGGTTTCTCTCCTGTGTGGATTCTCTGATGTCGGATTAGTGATGTACTGTGGCAAAAAACCTTCCGACATTCCTTACACTGGTACGATTTTTCCTCAGAATGAATTCCCTGATGTTCAATTAGGTGTGTGCTGCGGCTGAAGGTTTTTCCACATTCAGTACATTCATATGGTTTCTTTCCAGCATGAATTCTATGATGTTGAGTAAGGGCAGAGATATGGCTGAAAGCTTTCCCACATTCATTACAAGGATAGGGTTTTTCTCCAGTATGGATTCTCTCATGATTTCTAAGGGATGACCTATGACTAAAGGCTTTTTCACATTCATTACACTCATAAGGTTTCTCCCCAGTATGGACTCTTTGATGCTGAATAAGATTAGTGCTCTGACTAAAAGCTTTCCCACATTCATTGCATTCATAAGGTTTCTCTCCAGTATGTATTCTTTGATGTTGAATAAGATTAGTGTTCCGGGTAAAGGACTTATCACATATTTTACATTCATACGGTTTCTCTCCAGTATGTGTTTTCTGATGCTGGGTCAGGGATGCAATGCAAGTGTAGCCTTTCCCACATTCAGTACAGATGTATGGGTTCGCTCTCATATAAATTTTCTCAGATTCCATCAGTACTGAACTATGGCTTTATATTTATTTATTTTTTCATTTTTGTGGGTACGTAATAGGTGTTGGCTTTTCATTTATTTCCAGAATAAGTAAATAAGTAAAGTCTGAGATACAAATGCATCCTTTCTTATATCTAATAAATTATTTTCATTCATGAGTTGCCTTTTGAAAAAATCCACTACAGCAGAATTATGCTTCAGGTTCCTACCATTGATGTCATAATTACAGCAGTCCTGCCTTATCCACAGTTCCACTTTCCATGGTTTCAGTTATCCACGGGCAATTGTAAAAAATATTATATGGAAAATTCCAGAAATAAACAATTCGTAACTTTTAAATGTTGTGGTTTTCTGAGTACTGTGATGAAATCTTGTGTGATCTGCTCTGTCCTGCCTGAGCTGTGAATCATTTCTTTGTCCAGTGTATCTGCACTGTATATACTACCCACCCATTCGTCATTCAGTAGCTCATACTAAGAACCTGGTTAGGGTTTGGTACATCAGTGATTTCAGGCATTCTCTGGGGGTCTTGGAATGTATACTGCATGAATAACTGGGGACTACTGTATGAGGTCTTCTTCTTATACAAGCTCTCAGTTGTTTAAAAAGCTTTGGTCTTTGATTAAATGTTTCCTCAAAGTTGTTCTCTTCATGATCTTCCTTTTGACTTGCTTTTTCCTGTAATCTGGTTATACTGGTGTTTCTCAAACTGGTCATCAAATTCGAGTTCTTCTAACGTGAAGTATTAGGAACCATCATTTGAAAAAAAATTCTAACATCATATAATGACATTGTTTTGTTTTTCAGAAATTCTCTGCCTTGGAGTGGATGCTCTGACTTTGGATATAGTATCCAGGATTAAGTAGAAGATATTATCTCTTTCCTCTGAAATACAAAGGCAGAAAACAAGGCTCACTCATCAGTTACAGAAAATAAAAATAAAATAGTGCTATGATAAAATGTCAAATTTTTCAATATAAGTACTGACTAATAGGGAAGTTTAAAGGTGAAATGGATCAACATATATATCTCTGAAAAACACTGTTGCTCTACTCACAACAACTCTGACAAATTGTATAGCCACAGCTTTTTCTTCTCTATAACTCATACTTAACACAGAACACTTCTATGTGCAAATGTGTGGGATTTTTTCCATTCTAACCAGTTCTCCAACTCTCTGGACACCAACTTTAGATATTCTACAATTTACTCTAATTCCAACACTACCTGCCTGGAGTAAGCATCATATCCCTTGAGTTAAAGGGCTCAGTCCCACAAGACTGCCTCCACTTCAGATGACAATCACAAGCTGGTCCTCCCATACTTCTGACCGACTGGCTACAACTTGAGGGTTCCTATAACCCCTCCTCCTCTGGTTCAATAATTTGCTAGAATGGCTCACAGAACTCAGGAAAACACTTTACTGACGTTTACCAGTTTATTATAAAGGATACAATTCAGAAAAAGCCATTCAGGAAGAGATGCACAGTGCAAGGTGGGCAGAAGGGAACGGGGTATAGAGCTTCTGCATCATCTCTGGGCATGCTACACTTCCAGCACCTTGATGTGTTGACCAATCTAGAAGCTCATCAAATATCACTGTTTAAGAGTTTGTATATAGCTTAATCTCCATCCCCACATCTTTCTTCCCAGAGGTTGGTGGGTGGAATTGAAAGTTCTAACCCTCTAGTTGCTTGGTCTTTTTAGTGATCAGACCCACTATTGAGGCTATCTAGGGGCCCTACCTTATTTCACCTCATCAACATAAACTCATCATAAACTCATCATAATACACCTTTTTTTTAAAAAAAAAAAAAAGGTGTACTATGAAAAACAAAAGATATTCCTATCACTTAGGAAATCTGGAGGGCTTTCAAAGCTCTGTGACAAGAATTGGAAACAAAGACCAGATGTATTTCGTATGCTATCACAATAACTATGGTAAAAGAAATGGAAGCATTGAGACAAAGTGCATAGTAAAATCAAAGGTAAAGATTCAGTAAAATAAATGTTGTGAATAAAAGACAATGGAACTAATTCAAATGTATGTATGTTTTTGGAAACCAGAGGAAAAAATCCAGAAAAGTGAAATGGGATCAGATAATAAAAAACTCTCACACTTTAAACAGAGAAATTCAATGTCATCTAGCAGGAGACAGGAAAACTGAAGTTTTCTGTCAGAACATTAACAGGATAAATATATCTTAGATGTGATGTTTTAGATTAAAAGCTTGTTAATTCTATCTAAAATGGATGAAAGAACAACGGTGAAACTTAGCAAGAAGGCATAATATGAATAATCTGAGCCTGGATTGGGATAATACTAGTAAGAATTTGGTGCAAGTGTAGATAAGACATAAAAAAGAAGCAACAAAAAATGCTGAAATAGATTATAGGGAATTTTTACAAAACAAGATTCATAAAGATACAATGGTTTCTAGCCAAGAAGGCTGGAAGAATAGTTGTACTAATGATAGAAAAGGAAAGAGAGGCAACCTAGGGAAAGTTGGTGATTTTACTTTCACCATATTGAGGTTAAAGTGATTGAAAGTGAAGTAGGACATTCTAATGGAGATAAACTTTAAGCAGGGGAATATATGGGGATAGAATGTAAGTGAAACACTTAAGCTGAAAAAATATATATAAGAAAGTTAACATAGAAGGACTATTTGAGGATGTCAGAATGCACTAACTTTTTGAGATAAAAAATAAACAAGTAGAAAATAAACCATAAAGGCACATGCGTTTATGTTAGGGAGCAAGTGAAGTTAACAAAAAAGCATTTGGAAAAAGATTAGAATGGAAAAGAATCTGGTGATGTCACACAAGGTAAAACAAAATATGAAACACGGCAGAAAGTCTGAACACAGGACTAAGAATAGGTTGCTATCAAGAAAGAATTCAAGAATCTCCTCAAAATAATTTTAGCAGAAGACAAGAATCTAACTCCAAAGATTAAAAGAGAACAGGAATTGAGGATATTAGTTACAAGTTTGAAACATTTGGTAATGACAGAATAATTTTGAAAGGCAGATAAAAAATTTTTAGGCAACATGTTATTTTAAAAGCAAGAAAACCTTTTTAGTGTCTTGAAGGAAAGGAGCTGGTGAACTGGAGAGACTGAATCATAAAACAGTCATTAAATCAGGCCCTAAAATAAGTAAAAAATAATGGAATCTGAAGTACAGAATGGAAAGACTAACAACGGAAGAGGGCCAATCTTCCTCTGAGATCAAGAGATATGTGAGAAGATAGATAAAGTTATATAGAAATGAGGTTGCTGTTGCTTCTACTAGATGAATGTAGGTTTTTAAAATACAGATGAGGGGCTCTGCACAGAGGACCCTAACCAAGACTTCAAAAGCTATCTCCTAGTACCACTATTGTTACTAGCACCACCATAATGGATAAATGGACTCTTATTTACAAGCATTCCTGTCTTCTTGGTTGTTTCTGTTATCTGATTCTTTCCTGGCTGGTATTTTGTGACATTTCTCCATTTTTCCTTTGTTATCTATTTATATGGTTCTTCTTAGTTGGAAGATAACATCCATGGATCCTAGAATTATGTCCTAAGTAGTCTTCAGGAATTCTGCGATACAGAAATGTTGATACTTCTAAGGTAACAAAGCAAGACTACCTATTTATAAAGTTTTAAAGAAAAGGACTATCACCTGTTCAGTACAGAAATATCTTGTCTCTGGTCCCTAAACTCAAAGCTCAGTCTCAGCTGAACACCTGTAAATCTCACGATCCTACATATTTTGGGATTGGAGAAACTGTACTCACCCAATGAGAAGAAGCTGTAACAGTTTTTGAAGATCACATCCATGTGCCATGTCTCTGACATCTTCCAATGCCACTGGTTCCTAAAACATCACACAAGTACCTGCTTATTAAGGGATCAGTCCTGCAGACATTTACAAAAGAAAGAGTAAAGCTAACAATTAAAAATGACAAAGTGGAGGACTATTAAGTTGTTCAAAAACGGTTCAGAATTCTAGGCTCAAGAGTGGCGAAAAGTTTATTATTTGGTGTCTACTACTTACCTGTTGAGGATATATGGAAGCAATACTGAAGTTTCCCTATAAAGACACCTAAAATTAAAAAATATATATGTGTATATGTATGTATATATACATACAAAATATAGGTAAACTATAAACTCAATTTAAGAAATAACAGAAAATATGGAGATATCATAAGTGGGTAGTGCAAGAAGGTGTTTGTTATAACCCTATTAATGGCAACAATACACACAAAGGAAAAATTGGTTATTCAAGTAAAGCAATTATAACAGGGTATAGAAAAATGAGAAGCTAAAGAGAGAGAAACAGATATAGATGTACATGTAGATATACTATTGGTTCTGTTTATCTGGAGAACACCAACTAACATATCAACATAAAATAATAAATCCACTTTCTGTTTAACTCATCTGTCCTCTGCAAGCTTGTGTGGTGTGAATCCATGTATATACTGATTTCAAGCTTCTGGGACTGCAAATATAAGAAGAATAAGATCCTAGATGATGAGGAATTCACCAAGATAAATGCCATAATATGAGATTCCTTGGATGTCAACCAGGCAACCAACTTCCCCAGAAAACTTTGTTATCACTGTCTGCCATTTTTTAAATAATCACAATAGAATCTTCCTTGTGTTACACTCTATGGTTAACAGAAAAGGAATAACAGAAACAGAACTTGCTACTAAAAGATATGTACCCTATTTGCAAAGAAAAGTCTTATAGAAACTTAGCAGGAAGATGAGGGAGCATAAAAACAAAACAAGTAGAAGAAAGTGTTAAACAAATGGTGAAATGACACTGGGGAAGTACAGCCTCTTTTCACCTCACCTTGGGGAACTACATTCTTACCATTCTGGCCTAACCTAGAGGCTGAGAATCCAAGCTTGACCTCTTGCAGAAGGTCACTCAAGAGCAGAGAAATTAACATAGATTTTGGCATTCGTAAGTGACTAGAGTAACAAAACTGGGAACTGAAGGGGTTCCAAACACATGACCAGACTCTTCCCAAGGAATTGGCTGAATTTTGAAGCTGGGTTGGGAGTTTGAAGAGCTAAGCTGAAAACCTGTGAATGGCAGAGGCAAATCTTCCACAGTTTTTCAAGGTGAAGGAGACAAAAACTTGCCACATTCTCAACTGAATGCCCAAGAGAGCCACCCATAGGAAAAGAAGCAGTGGAGATGCAGAATAAGTCTTATCGAAACTGCAGCCCAGCCCCAACTCAGCTGGGCTAAGTGAGTATATCTTCTTAGAAAAAAGAGGACCCTTCCTGGTGAAAGATGCCATCAAGTTGAACCTCTATGATGCATTCATACATGATGACAATATGTATGTTATACATGTATCATGTGTGTTCAAACAGGATAGTCACAAAAGATAAACATGTGCTGTATTTCCATATATCATGTGTTCAAAACTTACTAGACATACAGAGTCAATACTACAGGACAGATAAAAGAAAACAAAATAGAAGAAGAGACAAAATAGAGACAAGACTGGAAGATTTCAATACCAATTTGGAATCAACAAAAGGAATCAAATTAGTATTCTAGAACAGAACGCTTGAAATTAAGAACTCAGAGGATGGGTTTAACAACAGATTAAGCCTAAGGGAAACACAGATCAACAAAAATACACAAAATGAAGTACAGAGAGCTAAAAGAAAAGAATAATGGTAATTTAAAAAGCTAAGAAAACACTGATGCCAATAGAAGTCTAAGGAGAAAATATAACTAAATGTAACATGGTATCTCAAATGAGAAGAGAGAGTAGAAAATGACATCACATAAATACTAAAACAATTTTAATGAAATACTACAGTTAATAATAATGTACCAACCTTGGCTAACTAACTGTGACAAATGTACCAAACTAATATAAGATGTTGACAGTAGGGAAAACCGGCTATGGGGATGTGGGAACTCTCTGTAATAGATCTGTAAATTTTATGCAAATCTTAAACTATGCTAAAATAAAAAGTTTATTAATAAAAGCAAGAGAGACCTTATTTTAATCTCCTATTTATTTCAACTATTTTCTTATAGCTTATGTTTTTCTTTTAATCATCATTTAGCCATGTGCTATATTCTAAATGAATCCCCCAAAACCCACATGTTGAAACTTAATTGCCCATGTGATAATATGAGGAGGTGAAGGCCTTTGGGAGGTAATTAAGCCATGAGTGTACAGCCCTCATGGAAGGGATTAAGGATCTTATAAAAAGGCTTGAGGGAGTGGGTCTGTACCCTTCCATGTTTTCTGCCATGTAAAGATACAGTGTTCTCTGCAACAAGGCACCATCCTGGAAGCAGAGACTGAGACTTCACTAAACAACAAACCTGCTGGCACAATGATCTTGGACTTCAAGCCTCCAGAACTGTGAGAAATAAATTTCTGTTCTTTATAAATTACCCTGTCTCAGGTATTTTGCTATAGCAGCACAAACTAAGACACCTTGTGATATGATTTGGCTCTGTCCCCACCCAAATCTCACCTGGAACTGTAATAATCCCCACATGTCAAGGATGGGGCCAGGTGGAGATAACTGAATCATGGGCCCAGTTTCCTGGGGGCAGTTTCCCCATACTGTTCTCATGGTAGTGAATAAGTCTCAAGAGATCTGATGGTTTTATAAATGGGAGTTCCTCTGCCTGCATAAGCTTGTGCCCACCATCATGTAAGAAGTCCCTTTGCTCTTCCTTCATCTTCTGCCATGATTATGAGGCCTCCTCAGCCATACTAAACTGTGAGTCCATTAAACCTCTTTCCTTTATAAATTACCCAGTGTTGGCTATGTTTTCATTAGCAGATGAGAATGGACTATACCTTGTTTTATGTTTTACTTCCTGATGATGCAGTTTATGTAGTCCTTTTCATAGATCAGACATTCAATAAAAGCTTATCTCTTAAAAACGAGCATAGGGGCTTATGAGACTTACTTAAGAGGTCTAACACACACATAAGTGGAGTCTCAAAAAAAAAAAAAAAGAATGGAAATGATGCTATATTTAAGGGAATATTTTAGGGAATAAGGATAGATTTTTCCTAACCAATGACTCACAGATTCCACTGCCCTCAAACCATAAGGAAGCTAAATAAAAAGAAAGCTACGCCCACGAAAAGAATAGTCAAACTCCTGAAAATCAGAGAAAAGGAGAACAATCTTAAAAGCAATTTAACAAAAGGGCAGAGTAACTTCAAAGCAGAAACAATAAGACTGCTGACTCCTCAGCAGTTCAAGAAAATCAACTGAAAAGCCATATTTCTGGATAAGAAGACTTAATATTTTAAAGATGTCAATTCTCCCCCGTTGTGGGTTGAATTGTGTCCCTCCAAAAAATGTATGTTGTAATCCTAACCTCAGGACCTCAGAATGTGACCTTATTTGGAAACAGGATCACTGCAGATGTAATTGGTTAAGGTGAGTTCACACTGGAATGGGGTGGGCTTCTAATCCAGTATGGCTGGTGCCCTTTTAAGAAGATGGTCATGGGAAGACCCACAGACATACAGAGAGAAAGTCATGTGATGAAAGGGCAGAGAACAGAGTTATGCAGCTGCAAGCTGAGGAATACCAAAGATTTCCAGCAAACCACCTGAAGCTAGGAAGAGGCAAAGAATGATTTCCCTACAGGTTTCAGAGGCAGGATGACCTTGCCGACAGCTTGATTTTGGAATTCTAGCCTCAGAACTGTGAGATAATAAATTTATGTTGTTTTAAGTTACCCAATTTGTGGTACTTTGCTAGGGCAGTGCTAGGATACTAATGCATACCCCAACTTAACTGACTAAACTTTAGCAAAGAACTAAATGTTTGTATCCTCTCAAAATTCATATGTTGAAAGTTTAACCCCTAAGGTGATGGTATTAGGTGAGGCCTTTGGGAGGTAATTAGGTCATGAGGATGGAGGCCTCACCAATGGGATTAGTGCCCTTATAAGGTGAAACGTGAGAGAAATGATCTTTCTCTCTGCCATGTGAGAAAACAATAAGATGGCCATCTGTAAACCAGCAAGAGAGCCTTCAACAAGAACTTGACCATGATGGCACTCTGATTTTTAATTTCCAGACTCCAGAACTATAAGAAATGTTTGTTGTTTAAGCCATGCAGTCTACAGTATTCTTTTACAGTAGCCCAAACTGTCTAAAACACCTATATAATACATACTTTTCAAAAAGAAAAAAGATGAGGATTGAGGGTGGGGGACTTGCCCATACTAGACATCCAAAAATATTCTATAGTTACATTAATTTTAAAACAGGGTGGTAGTGGCACAGAGATAGATTGAAAGAATAATAAAGTGAAACTGAGTCTAAAAATAGGCCCTTTATTTTGCAGGGATTTAATATATGTTAAAGGTAGCATTTCAAATTATTTGAGGAAGGATAAAAATTTAATAAATAATCTTAGGACAACTGATTTATCCACTTAGGGAAAAAATAAATTTAAAGCTGCTGCCTTATAAAAAATAATTATAGATGAATTAAAGACTTAAACATAAAACTAGAACTATAAAAGAACCAGGAAAACCACTAGAAGAATATTTTTATAATCTTGCAATGGGGAAATCCTTAATAAAATATAAAATCTAGAGGCTATACAGAAAAAGACTCATAGATTTGACTATACAAACACAGAAGGCAATCAACTAAATTAAAAGACAAAAGACATACTGGGAGTAAATATTTGCAACTAATAAAGCAAAAAGGACAATTTTCTGTATTATACAGAGTTTGTACAAATCAAATAGGAAAAATGTATAATGCAATACAAATCTTGGCAAAAGATATGAACATATGAACAGGAAATTCACAAAAGAAATACAAACGATCAATATACAAAAAGATTTTCAAGCTCACCTCTAATCAGAAATACAAATTAAAATACTAATTTTCATTCATCAGACTGGCAAAAATGTTAAAAACAGGCAATCTTCAGTACTGTTTTAAGTACTGGGGAAACGGCTGCTCTCATATACTCTTAGTGGAAAGGTTTATTTGTATTTATTTTACAAAGTCACATTATAATCACACCAGGTTCATAATAAATTACCTTTGAGTCATACACATTGTTAATAATAGTTATATTACCTGCAAAAATGAACTCACAGCACCTTGTACTTTTCCTCTCGTTACATCATTACATTCATTGTACCTCAATGTTCTACTTCCAATGTCTGTCTGCCTTCCTAGGAAAGTGGGAGGGAGTGGCGCACAGAGTAACAGGAAGTAACAGGAAGAAATATTTATGAAAAGGAAGAAAATTCTATGGATTCATTAATACTTTTGATCCAATGGAATTATAGTTGAACTCTTTTAACAGAAGTCCCTTTCAACTCAAGAATGATAGAAGCATTATGTATTTGCAGATTTCTCTCACAGCAAATTAGTGTTGATGGATATTAGATCATTTATGATTTAAAAATCCAGCATTTTATTTGAATTTTTCTATTTTTCTGAAAAATTATGTCTATATATCTAAATAAGCAAAATATATATAAATGACAAAACTATCAGGAATTTTGCCCAATGATTGTCCCAGGCACTGTCCTGGGAAAGTGAGAGAAAGTGGGATCTACTGCACTAGTAGAGGAGTTGGCCATAAATTAGAGTTCAGGTCATTTCTCCATAGTAACAGGAGGGAGGACAGGCTCCCTCCTGTTACTATGGAGTATAATGGGAATACTTCCTGGAAGGTTAGGGGATGTAGTGGTGAGAGCATTTGGAAGTTCTCTGCTAGTTCTCTTAGTAAAATAGGAAGCATGAGAGTGGAGATGGGGAGAGGAATTGGAAGTTTGGGGTGGATGAAGTGTTGGTTGGCTTAAAAAGTCAGATAATGAAGGAAATAGAAAAATCCATCTTTCACCTGGATGATTGCTTTAGCTTCCCAGCCAGTATCCATGTCTGACCTTGGTACCCTATACTCTATTCTCAACAGAGCATCCAAAATGGTTCCTTTAAACTAAGTCAAGTTATGTCACTTCTCTATTCAAAATCTTCCTATGAAAATTGGTAAATTATATGTAAATCTCAATAGAGCTGAATAAACAATAACACCAACCACCATCACCTCCTACATTTTCTCTTCTCATTCAACACAAAAGCCAAACTGGCTGTGGCCTATAGTAGCCTGTGTGCTGTGTGGTCTACACGCCTTACCTCTCTCATCTCAACTCCTACTGTGCTGCTCTCAGTCACCCGTCTCAGGCCACATGGCCTTCCTGATGTTCCCACAAAGGTTAAGCATATCCGCACCTTAAGGCTTTGCATTTGCTGTTGCTTCTGCTGAGGAACTTAATCCTCCTCCTCTCCTCTTCCCAAATATCTGCAAGGCTCATATTCTTTTTTTGTTTTGTTTTGTTTTGTTTTTGGAGATGGAGTCTTGCTCTATAGCCCAGGCTGGAAGGCAGTGGCATGATCTCAGTTCAATGCAACCTCCACCTCCCGGGTTCAAGCGATTCTCCTGCCTCAGTCTCCCGAGTAGCTGGGACTACAGGCATTTGCCGTAACGCCCAGATAATTTTTGTATTTTTAGTAGAGACAGAGTTTCACCATGTTGGCCAGGATGGTCTCAATCTCTTGACCTCGTGATCTGCCTGCCTTGGCCTCCCGAAGTGCTGGGATTACAGGCATGAGCCATCGCGCCCAGCCCATATTCTCATTTTCCGTAAGTCTCTATTCAATGTCATCTACCAGTGAAGCCTTCTCCCACTCCCCTATATTAAATAATGGCTGTCCCATGCCTTCCCTAGCCCCGTTACTCTAGTATAGTTTCCCCTATTTATCACTATGAATGATGTTCAGTAGATTAGGTGAATGAGTGCATTTTTGAATTAATATTTGCAACTTACACATTTACTGGAACGTAACCCCATGCTAAGTTGAGGAATATCTGTGTTTACATTATTGTCCCATCCAAGACTGTCAGCTCCACATAGGCAGGGACTTTGTGTTATTCACTGTTATATCCCAATGCTTAGAATATTAGCTGGCAAAAAGTAGGCGCTCAATGAATATTTATTCAGTGAGTGAAAGAAAATCTTCCCTCCCTCTGGACAGAGGTGATATTTCAGGAAATAAAAAATACAGCAGAGCTGCATTACAGACACATATGTATATTTTATTTGTACAAATCTGCCCAACAGGCTCAAGAAAGTATGTCATCTAAAGGTAAGAGTGAGATGGGAGAATCTCCTGTTTCCTCAGTCTCGGTTCTCACAGCCCTCTCGTAAGTGACCATCTGGCTACGCTGAGTTATTTTAATGTTTAAAGAACATAGTTGGGGTACATTTATACATGTATATTATTGCATGGTTGTATACACACTACATGTAAATACACATTATGAATTATCATTCATAACAATGTATTGTATTCTTGAAAATTGCTATGAGAGCAGTTTAAGTGCTCTCACCACAAAAAATGAAAAGTACGTGAGGTGATGCATGTTCATTAGTTGATTTAGCCATTCTACCAAGTATACATATTT
>NW_012111253.1:1900076-1909007 GCF_000951035.1 Colobus angolensis palliatus
GAACTTTAGAAATTAAACCCAGCTTAATTTCTATTAAGAAATGCCTTGAAAAGTTCTGCTCACCAAAGACCATGTAGTCAGGGGCCAGTGGTGAGGTCCTTCTTCTTGATGCCATCTTATAGAAGTAAGTAGAGACCTGAGAAAGCAGAGTTGAAAAAGGAAAGGGGCCTTGAGAAATCAGGATTGTCTTTATGGGAAGTCTGTCTGACTACCTGGATATAACCCGCACCCTCTGTAAAAATGTCAGAATGAGTCTAGGAACAGATTGTTTCCCTGCAGAGTACGAAGTGAAAGGCCACTTACATTCCTGTCTCTGGTCACTGGTCCAATCTGACAAACCAGAAACAGGACTAACTTTATCCTCCCATGATGGATGGCACCGAGTACATCAGCCCCCTATTTGTTTGTTAATAATAATACTTGTAAAGCACATACAATTTTTCGAAGTGCATCCACAAATGCCATTGCAAAGAACAAACAATTGCTCTTCATTGCCTGCAGAGTGTAGGGAATCAATTCCCAGTTCTTTATAGAAGAGACTTCAGAAATTTACCAGTAAAACTAAACAAACTACCTCTAGCGAGGAGGTGAGTTTCTGAGGAAAGAGCAAGAACTGGATGTCGGGAAACCTAAATTCTAGTTGGCACTAAATACCTGTATCACGGTTTTCTTGCAATTCCCAGGTCTACCACCAAGGTCTGAGGTGGCTGCCCCTCCCCAGATAAACTGCCCCCCATCAGAGTCAAAGCAAGGCCCAAAAGCTCTGAGCTCTGTTTTCACGACCCTCCAACCCAGAAGAGAACCCAAGGCCCCGACTGGTAAGGCTGGGATGTGCAGACAGGGCTTTGCCTCCTCCTCACCCCGAAGCGAGATGGTGGCCCAGGTCACCATCACCCTGACTGCAACGCGAACCAAACTCCCAGCCTGACCTAATCGCCTTTCCTCCGCCCCCGCCTCCGCCCCCGGGCCCAGCCAATGCATTCTCAGGCCTCTGCTGACCCGCCCGAATGGTTGTTTGAAGCGGACCTCTCTCCCAGCCTCCCACACGAGTCCAAGGGTCGGGAAAGAAAAAGGTCACCTGCTCCACGGAAAAATAAAGAGCACTGTCGGGCGATGAGGTTCCCAAGCCAAGAAGTACGCCTGCGCACGCGGCCGACAGGAACTACATTTCCCAGCATCTTCTGCAAAGGGCGCCGGCGAGCTGCGTCTCCCACTGGTATCTTTCTAATGCTTTGCGCATTGCGAACGTGAGTCTTTTCCACTGTTGTTTAAATAAAAAGAAGAAAAAAGAAAAACAAATATTTTTTTCTTTTGCTATAAACAACTGTAAATCCAAAGAGATGCAGAGTTTGCGTTAACAACACCCCCGACACAAAAGTAATACCTATTCACTACATTAATAGATGATTTATAAATAACCCTTTATTCAACAGATTAAAAAGCAAACTACCCAGATGGATTCATTGCAGAAATATTTATTAACGCAGTGATTAATTCTTTTTTAGCATTCTAAAAGTAAATCTCTGATTTATAGCCAGCTTCTTTGTTATGAGTGTGTGTTGAGGGGATGGTGGGGTGCAGGGCGGGGGAAAAACAGGCGGCAGAGAAAGACGGCGAAAAAGCACCAGAGAGATTCCATCCAAGAATGAGGTCATACTTTTGGGGTAAATTTTTTTTCTAGCTTTTTTCTTTCTGTTAGGAACTTAGGTTATGATCACTTCAGTGCTACCAAAAATAGTATACTGATGAACAACCTTGTAGATTAATCTGTTCCCTCCTCCACATCTATTCTTGACAAACACGTCCAATAAACGAATATAATGAAGAGAGAATATGCATATCTAACTTTTTTCCTAAACAAACGAATATAGATAGATAGATTGTAGATAACAGAGAATAGAGATAAGAAAAAAGAATAAAATTAAAGTCAGATGAAAGTTCACTCCAAGATACTCCCTATTCTATATTTAAATATGTAATTTCTATGCATATATATACAAATTCTGTATAATTACATATTCTCAAGTATAAAACTACACATACTTTAAAAAATTGCTTTATTGAGGTATGATTGATATGACTGTACACAGTTAACATACACAACTTGATGTGTTTGGAGATAAGTATATACCTATGAAACCATCAAGCCGTCATGGCATCAATCCCATAAATTCATCTATCATTTCCAAAAGTTTACACCCCTTTGGTCTCCCCCCGCCTTTTGTGATAAGAACACTTAATGTAAGATCTACCCTCTTTACTTATTTTTAAGCATATTATACACTATTGTGAATTGTAGGCTCTTTATGGTACAGAAGACATCCAGATCTTATTTATTTTGTATAAATAAATATTGAAACTTTGTACTCTTTGACCAAAACCTGCCCATTTCTCCCTCACCCAGCCCCTCCACCATTTTACTTTGTGTTTCTAAGTATTTCCCTATTTTCGATTCCACATGTAAGTGAGATCATGCAATATTTGTCTTTCTGCGCCTAACTTATTTCACTTAGCATAATATCCTCCAGTTTCATCCATGCTGTCATAAATGACAGGATTTCATTATTAATAAGGCTGAATGATATTCCATTTTAAGTATATACCACATTTTCTTTACTTGTCCCCCAACGGATATATATGTTGTTTCCATATCTTGGCTATTGTGAATACTGCTGCAATAAACATGGAAGTGCGGATATCTCTTTGAGATCCAGATTTCCATTCCTCCAGATATATACCCAAAAGTGAGACTACTGGATCAAAGGGTAATGCTATATTTAGAGGTACATTTATATCGATTTCCATAGTGGCTGAACCAATTTACATTCCTACTAAGAGTACACAGGGTTTGTTTTCTCTACATCATCTGTTATGTATTTATTTTTATAATAGCTATTTTAACAGAAGTATGGTGATATCTCATTGTGGTTTGGATTTGCATTTCCCTGATTACTAGTGACACTGAGCACGTGTTCATATACCTGTTGGCCATTTGTATGTCTTCTTTGAAAAAATGACTATACAGATGCTTCACCCAATTTTCATCAGGTTATTTGTTTTTTGCCATTGATGTGTAGGAATTCCTTTGTCAGGTGGATATTAACCTCTTATCAGATATATGGTCTGAAAATATTTTCTCCAATTCTGTTGGTTGCTTTTTTATCTTTTTATTTTGTTGTTTCTTGCTGCGCAGGAGGGTTTTTGTTTTTGTTTTTTCTTTTTTGTTTTTTGTTTTTGGCGGAGTCTCCCTCTGTCGCCCAAGCTGGAGTACAGTGGCATGATGATCTCAGCTCACTGCAACATCCACCTCCCGGTTTGAAGCGATTCTCCTGCCTCAGCCACCTGAGTAGCTGGGATTACAGGTGCACACCACCATGCCTGGCTAATTTTTGTATTTTTAGTAGAGATGGGGTTTCACCATGTTGGTCAAGCTGGTCTCAAACTCCTGACCTCGTGATCCACCCCCCCTCAGCCTTCTGGGATTACAGGCGTGAGCCGCCGCACCTGGCCAGTGCAGGAGGTTTTTAGTTTGATATAATCCCACTTGGTGTAATCCCACTTTGGTGTCATATCCAATAAATCATTGGGCAGCACAATGTCTAGAATATTTTCCCCTATGTTTTCTTCTAAACGTTTTATTGCTTCAGGTTTTATGTTTAAGTCTTTAATCCATTTTGAGTTAATGTTTGCATGTAATGTAACATAAGGGTCCAGTTTCATTCATGTGGCTATCCAATTTTTCCAACATTATTTATTGAAGAGACTATCTTTTCATCCTTGTGGGTTTATTTCTGAGCTCTCTATTCTGTTCCATTAGTCAAGATGTCTGTTTTTATGCTAGTCATATACTCTTTTGATTAATGGAGCTTCGTAACATATTTTGAAATTAGGGAGTATGATACTTCCAGCTTTGTCAGTCTGGCTCAAATTTTCCTTCGTTATTTGAGTCTTTTGTGGTTCCAAATGAATTTCAGGATTTTTTCTGTAAAAAAAAAAAGAAATGCCATTGGGATTTTGATAGGGATTGCACTGTATCTATAGGGCACTATTGGAAGTATGGACATTGCTATGCTTTGAATCTTTGTCTTCTTCAAAACTCATGTTGAAATTTAATTGCCATTGTGAGAGTATTAAGAGGTGGGACTTTAAAGAGGTGGTTAGTTCGTGAGAGCTGTGCCCTCACGAATGGACTAATACCTTTATCTATCAAGAAAATGCGTTTGCCTGCCTTTTGCTCCTCTCTCTCTTTCTTTGCTCTTCTGTGATATGATGCCTTCCATCATGTAATAATGTAGCAAAAAGGGCCTATCCAGATGCTGAAACTTGGATATTGGACTTTCCGTTTTCCAGAACTGTGAGACAACAAATATCTGTTCATTATAAATGACCAAGTCTATGGTATTCTGTTGTAACAGCACAAAATAGACTAAGACAGATGTAACAATAGTAATTCTTCCAATCCACAAATACAGGATGTCTTTCCATTTATGTGTCTTTCGAAATTTCTTTCACCAATGTTGTATAGTTTTCCATGTCTATGTTTTCTATTTCCTTGGTTAAGTGTATTCTTAAGTATTTTATTCTTTTTGACGCTATTGTAAATGGAATTGTTTTCTTAATTGCCTTTTTGAATTGATTATGGTTAGTGTATAGAAACATAACTGTTTTTATATGTTGATTTTTATATGTTGATTTTGTATCCTGCAAGTTTTTTTTTTTTGGATCCTGCAAATTCAGTAAAGAATTTGCTTGTTAATTCTAAGAATTTTTTGTAGACTCCTTAGAGTTTTCTATATATGGGCATACCTTATTTATTGTGCTTCACTTTATTACACTTAGCAGAAAATGCATTTTTACAAATTGAAGGTTTGTGGCAACCTGCACTGAGCAAGGCTATCAGTACCATTATGCCAATAGCATGTGCCTGCTTGATGTCTCTATGTCACATTTGGGCAATTCTCACAATATTTCAAAGTTCTTCATTATTATTATATCTGTTATAGTGATCTCTGGTCAGCAATTATGGATGTTATTATTGTGACTGTTTTGGAGTGCCACAGAACATGCACATATAAGACAGCCAACCTAATCACTGTTGTGTGTGTTCTGACTGCTTCACCTACTGGCCATTCTGCCATCTCTTTCTCTCTCCTTGGGCCTTTCTATTCCCTGAGATAAAACAATACTGAAATTAGGCCAATGAATAACTCTGTAATGGCCTCTATGTGTTCAAGTGAAAGGAAAAGTCACACATCTCTCACTTTAAATCAAAAGCTAGGCCAGGTATGGTAGCTCATGCCTATAATCCCAGCACTTTGGGAGTCACAGGCAGGAGAGTCACCTGAGTCCAGAAGATTGAGACCAGCCTGAGCAACACAGTAATATCTTGTCTACAAAAATTGTTAACAAATTTTTTTTTGAGACGGAGTCTCGCTCTGTCACCCAGGCTGGAGTGCAGTGGCATGATCTCGGCTTACTGCAAGCTCCGCTTCCTAGGTTCACGCCATTCTCCTGCCTCAGCCTCCCAAGTAGCTGGGACTACAGGGGACTGCCACCACGCCCGGCTAATTTTTCTTTTTTCTTTTTGTATTTTTAGTAGAGACAGGGTTTCACTGTGTTAGCCAGGATGGTCTCAGTCTCCTGACCTCGTGATCTGTCCACCTCGGCCTCCCAAAGTGCTGGGATTACAGGCGTAAGCCACCGCCCCCGGCCAACAATTTTTTTAAAAGCTATACGCGATTAAGCTTGGTGAGGAAGGTATATAAAAAGCCAAGATCAGCCAAAAGCTAGGCCTCTTGTGCCAACCCATTAGTCAAGTTGTGAATGCAGAGGAAAAGCTCTTGAAGGAAATTAAAGGTGCTCCTCCAGTGAACACACAAATCATTAGAAAACGAAAAAACCTTATTGCTGATATAGAGGAAGTTTTAGTGGTCTGCATAGAAGATTAAACCATTCACAACATCCCCTTATGCTAAAGTCTAATCCAGAGCTAGGCTCTATCTCTCTTCCAGTCTATGAAGGCTGAGAGAGGTGAGGAAGCTGCAGAAGAAAATTTGGAAGCTAGTGGAGATTAGTTCATGAGAGTTAAAGAAAGCAGTGTTCTCTATAACATAAATGTGCAAGATGAAGCAGCAAATGCTGATGCAGAAGCTACAGAAAGTTATCCAGGAGATCTAGCTAAGATAATTCATGGAGGTTGCTACACCGAACTATAGATTTTCAGTGTGGATGAAATAACCTTATACTGGAAGAAGATGCCGTCTAGGACTTTCTTAGCTAGAGAGAAGTTAGTGCCTGGTTTTAAAGCTACAAAGGACAGCCTCTCTTTTTACAGGTTAATGTAGCTGGTAACTTTAAATTGAAGGCAATGCTCATGTAGCATTCTAAAAGTCCTAGGGCCCTTAAGAATTGTGCTAAATATACTCTGTCTGTGCTCTACAAATGAAGCAAGAAAGCCAGGATGACACTGCTTTATAGCATGTTTACTGAATATATTAAACCTATTGTTGAGAACTGTTGCTCAGAGAAAGATTCCTTTCAAAATATTACTGCTCAATGACAACACATGCCTGTAATCCCAACTTCTCAGGAGGCTGAGGCAGGAACCCAGGAGATAGAGGTTGCAGTGAGCCAAGATCACGCCACTGCACTCCAGCCTGGGCAACAAGAGCAAAACTCTGTCTTGAAAAGAAAAGAAGAGAAGACAAAAGAAAAGGAAAGGAAAGGAAAAGAAAATAAATTGTTCTGTCATAAAGACACATGCATGCATATGTTCATTTCAGCACTATAATAGCAAAAGACATGGAACCAACCTAAGTGCCCATCAACAGTAGACTGGATAAAGAAAATGTGGTACATGTATGCCATGAAATACTATGCAGCCATGAAAAAGAATGAGTTCATGTCCTTTGCAGGAACACTGATGCAGCTGGAGGCTATCATCCTCAGCAAACTAACGCAGAAACAAACAACAACAACAACAAAAAAACAAACACTGCATGTTCTCACTTTTAGTGTAACATAAGGGTCCAGTTTCATTCATGTGGCTATCCAGTTTTTCCAACATTATTTATTGAAGAGACCATCTTTTCATCCTTGTGGGTTTATTTCTGAGCTCTCTATTCTGTTCCATTAGTCTAGATGTCTGTTCTCACTTTTAAGTGGAAACTAAATAATGAGAACACATGAACACATAGAGGGAAACAACACATACTGGGGCCTACTGCAGAGTGGAGGGTGGGAGGAGGGACAGGATCAAGGAAAATAACTTATGGATACTAGGCTTAATATATGGGTGATGAAATGATCTGTACAACAAACCTCGATGACATAAGTATACCTACATAACAAGCCTGCACAGGTACCCCTGAACTTAAAATAAAAGTTAAAAAATTTCTCTCAGCAATGTTTTACAGTTTTCAGAGCTTATCTTCATTAATTTACTCCTAAGTGTTTTATAGTCTAACATACTGTTGCAATTGGATTGTTAAATTTTATTTTTTAATATTTTATTTTTAACATGTAGAATATAATTACTTTTTTATTTTTTTGAGACAGAGTCTCGCTCTGTTGCTCTGGCTGGAGTGCAGTGGCATAATCTCGGCTCACTGCAACCTCCTCTTCCTGGGCTCAAGTGACTCTCCAGTCTTTTCTGTTTTGAGACAGAGTCTCGCTCTGTTGCCAGGCTGGAGTGCAGTGGCATGATCTCGGCTCACTGCAACTTCCGCCTCCCGGGTTCAAGTGATTCTCCTGTCTCAGCCTCCCAAGTAGCTGAGATGACAGGCATGCACCACCAAGCCCAGATAAGTTTTGTATTTTTAGTAGAGCTGGGGTTTCACTATGTTGGTAAGGATGGTCTCAGTCTCTTGACCTCATGATCCGCCCTCCTTGGCCTCCCAAAGAGCTGGGATTACAGGTGTGAGCCACCGTGCCCAGCGACTCTCCAGTCTTAATCCTCTGAGTAGCTGGCACTACAGATGCAAGCCACCAATGTCTGGCTAATTATTTATATTTTTTTGTAGACATGGGGTTTTGCCATGTTGCCCAGGCTGGTCTAGAACTCCTGAACTCAAAGCGATCGACCTGCCTCAGCCTCCCAAAGTGCTGGAATTACAGGTGTGAGCCAGCATGCCTGGCTTATAGTTGCTTTTTCTATATTGGCCTTTTACCCTGGGAACTTGATAAATTTATTTATTAGTTTTAGTTAATATTTGTAGATTCCTTAGGCTTTTATATGTCTATGATCATATTGATGTGAATAAGTAAGTGTTACTTCTTCCTTCTCAACTCATCTGCTTGTTATTTGTTTTTCTTGTCTTACTATACTGGCCAGGATTTGTATTACAGTGTTGAATAAAAATGAGAACAGATAATTTTTCCTGGTTTTGATCTTACATACAAAGCAGTAACCAGAAAACTGATAGAGGTAAAAAAAAAAAAAAACCTTACTATCTATTGTTCATTTGTTCAGAGTTTTCATCATGAATAGATGTTGAATTTTGTAAAATATTTTTATGACTCTGTAGAAATAATTGTGTAAGTTTTCCCATTATTTTATTATGCTAAATTATATTGATTGATTTTCACAATTAAATTAAAAACTTGCATTCCCGAAATGCCATTTCAATTAATCAGAACATATTTCTACATTTTATGTATTGCTAGATTCAATATACTAATTAATATACTAAATTCTGAAGAATTTATAAATCTATAGTCATCCAGGATATTGATTTGGAGGTTTTCCTATTTATGATGTCTTTGGTGTTACTTTCAGGATAATACTGATCCACTAAAATGAGATGAAAAATATTTAATTCTCTTCTACTTTCTCAAAGAGTTTTTATAGGATTGGTATTATTTCTTCCTTAAGTATTTGACAAAATACTCTAGTGAAGCCATCTAGACCTGGAGTTTTCTCTTGGGGAAGAT
>NW_012111253.1:1913642-1914064 GCF_000951035.1 Colobus angolensis palliatus
TTTTTTTTATTTTTTTATTTCATTTCAGTATTATCCAAACATTTTCTGATTCTCTTGTGATCTTTTATTTGACCCATAAGTGATTCAAAATTGTGATGTTTAATTTCCACATATTTGAGGATACTTCAGTTATCTTTGGGTTACTGGTTTTCAGTTTAATCCTGTTTGTTCACAGAATATATTCTGAATCTTTTCAATATTTTAAAATGTACCATGACTTTTAAAAAGGCATTCAGAAAATGGTCTTACTTGTTGAACATCTCATGTGCACTTGAAAATAACGTATAGTATGCAGATGTTGAGTGAAATGTTCTATAAATGTCAATTAAATGAATTTGATAGGATTGGTCATGTCTATCACCTTCCTGCTGACTTTTTGTCTATTTGTTTTATCACTAATTGGGAAGGAAAGAAGTGCTGAG
>NW_012111253.1:1920719-1928418 GCF_000951035.1 Colobus angolensis palliatus
GTTTTATGTTTTGCTGGATATAAAATTCTTAATTGACAATTTTCTTTATGAGGCAGGGTCTTGCTCTGTTGCCAGGCTGGAGAGCAGTGACATATTCATGGCTCACTGCAGCCTCCACTTCCCAGGCTCAAGAAATCTTCTTACCTCAGCCTCTCAAGTAGCTGAGACTACAGGTGCACACCACCACATCTGGTTAATTTTTAAAATTTGGGCAGAAACAGGGTCTCACTATGTTGCCAGGACTCAAACTCCTAGGCTCAAGCAATCCTCCCACCTCAGCCTCCAAAAGTGTTGGGATTATAGGCATAAGCCACCGTTCTTGGCCAACAGTTCTTTTAGGACTTTAAATGTGCCATCCCACTGCATCATACCCTCCATTTTCTTTCTGATGAGGAGTCAGCTGTTGATTTTATAAGGGCTCCCTTTAATGATAAGTTGTTTTTCTCTTGTTGCTTTCAATATTTTCTCTGCATTTCAACATTTTAATATAATGTATCTGGGTGTATTAGTCAATTTTCACACTGCTATAAAGAACTAGCTGAGACTGGGTAATTTATAAAGAGAAGAGATTTAATTGACTCACAGTTCTGCATAGCTGGGGAAGACTCAGGAAACTTACAATCATGGCAAAAAGGTAGAAGGGAGGCCGGGTGCGGTAGCTCATGCCTGTAATGTTTTTCATCAAATTTGGGAAGTTTTCAGCCATCATTTTTTTCATATATTTTTCTTTCTCTTCTCTTGTCCTGAAATTTTCATTTTATATATATGTTGATGTGCTAAATGATATCCCACACTTCTCTGAGGCTGTGTTCATTTACCTTCACTCTTTTTTCCCTCTGTTTTCTGAATTTCATAATCTCTATCACTCTATCTTCAAGTTCACTGATCCTTTCCTCTGCCAGTTGAAATCTACTGTAATCACAACTAGTGATTTTTTTCATTTAAATTATACTTTTCAACTCTGAAATATTCTGCTTATTTATCATTTTTGTCTCTGTTGATATTCTGTATTTGATGAGGTAGTCATAACACCCTTCACTTTTTAAAGTATAATTTCCTTTAACTATTTGCGCACATTCATAATGGCTGATTTGAAGTCTTTGTGTATTGTCTGACATATGTGTCTTCTCACAGTTTCTATAGATTGCTTTTCCCCTATGTATGGGTTACATCATTCTGATTATTTTGATGCCTCATAATTTTTGTCAAAAAGTAGGTGATTTAGACAATATATCATAACAAGTTTAGATATGGATTTCTCCTAGGGTTTGCTATTTGCTTGTTTACTTGTTTAGCAACTTGGCTAGACAATTTTAGCCAAATATTTCCTCCATAGTATGAAGTCTCTGATGTAACTTATCAGAGGGTTCAGCCTTGGGCATAAGTACAGTCATGCACAGAATTAATAGAAATGGTGGTTATGACTATGTGGGCGGGATAAGGACAAGAAAGACAATGAATTCTAATAATAATTGCTTTCTGAAAATATTACCTGGTTTTATATGAAACATAATAGTAAACTGGATCGGAAGGAAATTCTAAAAGACCGGTGTTCCACAAATTATTGGTGTCACTGTATAACCTGCGTTATCATTTATTTTCCCAAAATGACAATGTTGAAGGGCAAGACAGACATAGATATTTTAGTCTGACATGTTTAGAAAACCAGTCTCACAATTTACAGTCCCACCCCAACATTCATCTTCAAAAATGACTAATACAACCATTACCCAGATCATGAATGCAATGGACTTAGTTAAAAATTATTATTTGAAATTTTAATTTTTAAAATTTAAATTAAAAATCATAGTTATTCACTATGTTCAATTTAAAAACATTATTTTTAATTTATAAATCTACAAAAGAAAAATTTGATGTAAGAAAAACTGGGTTCAAGTTCAATAGGGTATATCAATTTCATTTTCACTCAAGAAAAGGCCTAAAAGGTTTTTTGATACCCATCCTTCTTTTCCTATTACTTGACAATGAATATTTATAACATGTAAGATTAGGTTATGCTTCAAAAGGCAATCATGCCTTAGATAATAACAGAATTTGTAGGAAAAGCTGTGAAAATAAAATGACAGCTCAAGGAAGGAAAAATTAATTTTTTCAAACTAAAAAATAACAGTATAACTTCCAATGTTCAGGCTGGTCAAAAGGAAATTTATAGGGCAGTAAAACTGACACACCTGAAGCAATATCCCCCAAAATATAACATTTCCAATACCTTCTACATATAAGGAATACGAATCTAATAATGTTTTTAAAATGCATGTTTCTTGTTAACTTGTTGAACAAAATGCAGGGAGAGGATACAAAATGCCATAATGCCTGATCAAATTAAATTCAATAATGTTTGGAGTTGAGGTGATGTGGCACCTATCCTTTCATGTGCCCAGTGGAACAGAACAGTGTGGGGACTAAAAACTTGGTCCGAAGCACCATCTTACACTTACCAGCCATCTGGCCTTAGCTGGGGCAGGGACCCTTCCTGGACTCCACTTGCTTCATCTACAAAATGGAGAAAATGCCAGTCTTACAGATTTTCTGTACCTCACAGACCACAGATTTGTAATAATTAAATAAGAAGTATAGGTCACGTGCAGTGGCTCACACCTATGATCCCAGTACTTTGGGAGGATGAGGCAGGAGGATTGCTTGAGCCCAGGTGTTTGAGATCAGCCTAGGCAACAAAGTGCAACCCCACCTTTACAAAAAAATTTTAAAAAAATATCTGGGTGCAGTGGTGCACAACTGTGGCCCCAGATATTTCACAATCTGAGGCTTGAGCCCAGGAGGCTGAGGCTGCAGTGAGCTATGATTGTGCCACCACACTCCAGCCTGGGTGGCAGAGCAAGACCCTGTCTTTAAAATTAAAAAAGTATGTGCTAAATTGCTTAACAAAATTCCTGTGTGGTAGAAACATCCAATAAAAGATTTAAAAAATTCACTCTGATCACCACAAGGAAACAAAGAACTCATTCTCTGCATAACAGTATTTGTCTAAATACTATACTGAGTTAAAACTAACAGAAGTGTGTGAACAGGAGTTCTGTGTGCAGAACTACTCAAGTGTGTAGCATGCCAAGCCTGTCAGCTGCCACTCTGCTGCCCTCTTTTGTGTTATTCTGGTGTCCTTCTTACCACTTTATACTTTACAGAAAACTACACTTTTAAAGCCTACAAATGACTTTGGATTACATAGAAATACATTAAATTTATTCTGTCTTCCTTCTTTACACATCAAGAAAGTATAAAGTGATATGTAACACATTTTTTACTCTCTTGTTAAATAACAAACCATATTGCTTTCTCAAACTGTCATTTGACATTTTGTGTTTTAAGAGGTGGGGAATATGTCTTTTAGTGTGAAAAAGCAGTGTGAATATCCACTTTCACCTCCAATCAACAGATAATTTAAGATTGTAGGAATGCCATTCCTACATCATTTGCAGACTGGCCACTTATGTTTGTCACTTTGTTTTCCTGATTAATAAATTTATTTTAAAAATATGCACTTCACAGTGAACAAGTTAATCATAGGTAATTGAGATTTTTCTACCATATTTTTAAAAACCTTCTAGTATTAGGTCCAAACCAAGGTGTCCAGTGTAATATTTTTTTGAAAGATGATTTTTTCAAACCCATCGAATTAGTGTGGTTGTTTCTCAGTATAAATTTTCTCATGCTTTTCTGAAGCTATTGTTAAAGGCATCCCATGCTTACTTAGTATATTCATAGAGTTTCTAGTCTGTATAAATTCTATAATATGTATTAAAGTTTTGATCACTGACTTATGGTTTCCTCATTCCATTAAAAGTTTCTGTTCAATATGAATTCTCTGATGAACAATGAGAGTAGATTTCTCGCTGAAGGCTTTTCTACAGTCATTGCATTCATAAGGTTTATCTCCAGTATTTCTATGATATACAGTGAGGTGTGATTTCTTGCTGAAAGCTTTTCCACATTCAGTGCATTCATAGGGTTTCTCTCCAGTATGATCTGATGTTCAATGAATTATGAACTCTGAACAAAGGCTTTACCACATCCATTGCATTTACATTGTTTGTCCCCAGTGTGAGTTCTCTGATGTACAATGAGATCTGATTTCTGAATAAAGGCTTTTTTACATTCATTACATTCAAAAGGTTTCTCCCCAGTATGAATTCTGTGGTGAACACTCAGTTCTGACTTTCTATTGAAGGCTTTTCCACACTCCTTACATCCATGCAGCTTCTCCCCAGTATGAGTTTTTTGATGTACTATCAGCAGAGTGCCAGATGAAGGCTTTCTCACATTCATTGCATTCATACGGTTTATCCCCAGTATGAGCCCTTTGATGGATAATAAGTGTTGACTTTTGATGAAAGCTTTCCCACATTCACTGCATTCATAGGGCTTCTCCCCTGTGTGGATCTTCTGATGAATGCTTTTTTTGACTTCTGGATGAATGTTTGACTTCTGGATGAATGCTTTCTCACACTCACTTCATTCATAGGGTTTCTCTCCTATATGAGTTCTCTGATGTACAGTAAGTTGTGACTTCTGAATAAATGCCTTTTCACATTCATTACTTTTGTATGGTTTATCTCCTGTATGAATTCTCTGATGTACAGTGAGTCCTGACTTTTCACTGAAGACTTTTCCACACTGCATACATTTATACGGCTTCTTGCTGGTAAGAATTTGAGGTTGTGCAAAGAGGTGTGATTTCTAAATAAAGGTGCTGATGTGTACATTAGATGTTCTGTTTAGAGGAACTGCTTTCCTCTATTAATGGTTTATCTACTCAGTCAATGACTTATTGTTAAATACAACTTGGTTCAAAAGCTTATCTTGGTTTTCCTGATTATTTAACCTGATTATTTTCAAGTTTCCATCCAGCCTTCAAAAATTGAGTATACTACCATGTTATAGAGTATACTTTTAGAAATTCTCTTTTGCAAAGTTAATTCATTAAATTTGGGTCTAATTTCAAAGTCTAAAATAAAGTCCAAATGTAAATATTACTTTGCTCTTTGGCTTTTAAGAAAACAAAACACAAAAGTCAAATAAAGTTCTTCATTTTAATGGAAATAGCTAGAAATCTGACAGTGAGTATGGTCAGCTTTGAAATTAAAGAATATCACCCAAGGATAAAGAATAAAACCTAAGGACAGAAGAAGAAACATATATGAAAAGAAGCACACAGGGGAACAGTGGAAAGAAGAAGAGTTGATGAATTCAGTATCATAGTTTCACATGGTACCACATTCTTCACCTCACCCTCACTTGACCTCAAGGCTCTATAAATAGCAGAAGCAGAGCAAAATACAACTGCAGGAAAGACTAGGAATGACACTAGCAAAGGGGTGTGAGAGTGAGTTGAAGTGACCAAAAGAAAGATTAAATGTACCCTAAATCTAGAAATACTTCACAAATAACCAGAGAACTTAGAGCACAACTACAAAGAAAGGATTTTAAAGTGTGTGCATCTTAAAGGGTCAAATAACATATAAAGGCCAGGTACAAGATGGAACAAAAGTCATTTAAAAAGAACAAGCATAGATCCAGAGGGAGAAAAAAGGCAAAAAATGAAGAAACACTTCCTAGTAATTTGGTGGTGAAGACAGGGAAAAAAAGAAAAATGGGAAATTTTAGGGTCCTGTAAGACAAATGAGAATCACAAAACCAGGAAACCTGAAACTCCTCCCCCATCATAGAAACAAGGATGGAGAAGAGGAGGAGAGAAAAGAGGAGAAAGAGAGGAAGAGGAAAGGGGAAGGAGAGAAGGAGAAGAGAAGAGGAAGAAAGGAGAGGAAAGGAAGAAAGAAAGGAACCCTGCTACTGTATTGTGAACCTTGCTATGTTAACAGAAAGAGGTTCCACAAAATTAGAAACCACCTAAAAACCCTGGGATATGATAAAAATGAAGAGAAGAAAAGGACAGCTGATAGAGAACTATTATGGAAAATCAGGAAATAAATTTCTATAGAAATCAACAGAGAAAACTGCCCCCTGCAAAAAATAAACAAGCAAACAAAACTAGGCATGAGACAGAAGAAAATTTTGTCTGCCCTTCAAACAAAATTAAATATACTGAAATAAGCATTTGAGGACATGAAAATGGCCATGAATTGGAACTTCAAAAAATAAAAACTGAAGTGGATGAAAACCAGGGAGGAAAAAAAGCAAACTTTCTTTAAAATACTCAGAACAAAAAGTATGTAAGAGGAAATAGACATGACATTTCAAATGTTGATAACTATTGAGGCAAATTCTTTATATTTGCCTCTATGTGTATAACGGAAAATATTCATACTATAACATAAAAGAGAGAATATATGTAAAAAAAAAATGCTGGAACGATGAACCAGAAAGCATTATAAATGGCTATCTAAAATGGTGGAGGTTGAGGGAAAAACAGTCAATGGAGAGGAATGAAAGCAAGACTTTTATGAGTACATCATTCTATGTAGTTTCAACTTTTGAAATATGTAAAACTCTTACATTTTTAAAAAATTAAAATTCAGTCCAAAAAATAAGCCTCTAAAATAAAAACGAAGAAATAAATTATATATGAAGTTGATAAAATAACCACAATGGTATGTCATTATTCAAAGTGACCTTTGAACACTATCCTCTAACTGCATGTCTTTTTTTTTTAATTTAAAGGAGTTTCCTTGAGCAATGAATGATTCACTAATAGGGCAGTCCTCCAAAATCACAGCAGATTCAGAGAGACTTACTGAAGTCTTCGCATGGTGAAAAAAGATGTATTGACAAAAAAAAAGGGAAGTGATGTACAGAAATTGGAAGTGAGGTACAGAAATAACTGGCTTGGTTACAGCTTAACATTTGTCTTATTTGAACACAGTTTGAATAGTTGGCTACATTTAACTGGCCAAAACCCAGTGATCGGCACAGGTGTGGGCTATAGTCAGTTTACACCTCCACTTGTTATAGTTCATAATGTACAGAAAAACCTTTAGGTTGAAAGAAAAGCAAGTCTTTTTAATGTGGTTTGAAGCTAAGCTGCTTGATTACATTGCTATAGGAGGCTACTCATTTCTTCACAGGTTTGGAGAAGAAAAGTATGGTTCCACCCCTAAAAACTGCATTTCTTCTTGGCTCTCTTCCTTAAGAAGCTTAACCCTAAAGCCAGTGATCCAATTACAAAATAAGTTTAGTTGAAAAGACCACCAATTTAACTGAATCAGTCTTTGAAACTCCTTGTCAAAGAAATGTACATCTTTAAAGGAAGTCTTTATTTGTCAGGGCATCTCTATCTGTGCACCTAAACCACTAGGAACTTTAACTATAGGGAAGACAATGGCTTAAGGTTTACATAACAGAGCTTGCCTTTGTTTAGATCTGTGTTCCATACACCTTCGTTATGTATATTTTCTACCTAGTTTCACCTAAGAATTACATCTTTGGAGATGCATATTTAAAGTTGCCTAGCTAACAATTGTTTAGGGCATGGAACAGGTAATCAAGAGACTGATAGTCTAAAGTGGAGATAGAAACAATTTGAAGCCTGGCAATGAAGAATCTTATAAATCCATAAGATCTGCTTCTGTCTGTGTGTCTGTATATATGTGTCATGTTATATGATATTTCACTAATAAAATTATAAGAAAAAGCTCTGGTCTCAGGAGCAAGATAGCCGAATAGGAACAGCTCCAGTCTCTAGCTCCCAGCGCGAGTGACACAG